>NC_092709.1:49675020-49995884 GCF_047496885.1 Scyliorhinus torazame | reverse complement strand
TTTCCAAAGTTGGTGACACCGCACTTATCCAGATGACATTCCATGTGCCATGTACTTTCCCACTTGATGTGCTTTTGCAGCCACATTGCATTCTTCTCATGACTTACTTTCCCACCTAACTTTGTAATATTATCAAAATTGGTATCCTCCTCTTCCCATCCTTCTGAGTCATTGATATAGATTGTAAATCGCTGAGCCCCAAGCACCGATTTTTATGGTACCCCAATAGTTACAGCTTGCCAACTTGAAAATTATTGGTTTCTCCCTTTTTTGTCCGTTACCGATTTTCTGTCCATTACCAGTCTTCAATTCATGCTAATATGTTGCCCCCAACCCCTAATTTTATTTAATAACCTCATGTGCTTTTTGAAAATGCAAATATACCAAATCACTTCTTTATCCATCTCAATATCAATTTCCTTAAAACTCTTAACAGATTTGTCAACGCCATTTCTGTTTCATAATTGACTGCCTAATTGTGTTATGATTCTCCAAGTGCTGTGTTTCCATGCCCCCAATAATAGGTTCTCACATTTTCCTGCTATTGATGGCATGGTTAAGTGGCCTACAGCTCACTGTTTCTCCCACCCATTTCTTGAACAGTGGGGGGGTTACATTAACTACCTTGTAATTCGGATAAACCTTTCTAGTTACCAGGGAATTCTGGAAGCTCAAAGCCAATGCGTCAACTCTGCAACTACCTCTTTTAAAACCCAAGGATACGGGCAATTTTCCTAGAGATTTGTCACTTGATTTGTGTACAGTACAGATAAATTATTACAAGGCATAAAGAAGAAAACACTTTTTTGTAAGAGTCTTATCGTTAAAGGGTGCATTTTGTGGGTTTGCTGATGTTGGCTAAATCCACATGCAATATTTCATTCTTGTTGTAATGTTCTAATGTATCTTATTTTGTTTGACATTCTTGAATTTTCTGTTGTGCACAAAAGACTTATTTTAATTTTCAGAGCAACGCAGTTCAGCCAAAGTAATCAAGGCAGGCAAGCCCAAAACAAAGAAAACTGGAAAGGTATGTAAAATAAGCCATAAGAACCTTAAGGATTGTCCTTGTTTCACTTTAGACTGTATATTGAAATTGTACCATGCACAGAAACCAGTAAACTTGATGGCTATGTTACAAAGCTTTGTTGATGGCTCACCTAATTGCCCAGTAATGTGGTTCTTAAGCTTTCCTGGGTCTGACCAAAAATATTTTTAGAATCTGCTGTGCTTTAGTTGTCTGGGACAACTAAAAGTAGGTTCTGAATTGGGGAAGGGCCAATTTTTATAGAATAAGACTGGATCTGTCCAAAGTTAACTAAGAGCGGCTTCTTGTAGGAAAATCTACATTAGAGCAGTGGGGTTCATTCAAAAAGAAAATGGAGAATACAGAGAGAACATGTTCCCTTAATAGTGAAGGGTGGAGCAATAAGTCTAGAGAACCCTGGATGTCAAGGATATCTAAGGTTGGATAAGGGGGAAAAAAGGGAGACCTATGGCAGATACTGAGGGCTCAAAACAGCAGACACCCTAGAGGGATATAGAAAGTGCGGAGGCATAAGAATTAAAATAGGAGAACGAAGAGGGGCCATGAAAAACCCTGCTGGGTAAAATAAAGGAAAATCCAAAGGTGTTTTAGAAATATATTAAGGGCAGGAGGTTGACCAGGGTAAGAGTAGGGCCCATTCAAGACCACGTGGTAAGTGTTAGGAACACAAAGATATGGTGAGGTTTTAAATGAGTACTTTGCATTTGTGTTCGCTATGGAGAAGGATGTTGTAGGTATAGAAATCAGGTAAGTGCATTGTGGTTTACTAGACTGATTTAACACTGAGGGAGGAGGTATTAACAGTTTTAATGAGTGTAAAAGTGGATAAATCCCCAGGGCCAGATGAGGTGTATTTCAGATTGCTGTGGCAGGCAAGGAAGGAGATTGCAGAGGCTCTGACAATTTTCAAATCGTCTCTGGCTGCAGGAGAGGTGCCAGAGTACTGGAGGACAGCTAATGTGGCATTATTCAAGAAGGGAAGTAGGGACAAACCAGGAAATTACTGGCCAGTGAATCTAACTTCAGTGGTAGGGAAACTACTGGAAAAATTTCTGAATGACAGAATTAATCTCCACTTGGAGAGGCAAGATAGTCAGCATGGTTTTGTCAAAGGGAGATCATGTCTCAGTAATTTGAATTTTTTGAGGAGGTGACTGACTGTGTAGATGAGCAGTTAATGTAGCCTACATAGACTTTAGTATGGCTTTTGACAAGGTCCCACATGGGAGGCTAATGGAAGAAGTTAAGAGCCCATGGGATCCAGGGCAATTTGGTCATTGTCTCTCCAGTTGCTCCGTCTGGACCTGTAGACTTCATTATCTGCAAAAACTTGCATTCAAAGTATCGTATTGCATCTTTGACTTTGTCTATATATATATGTTTCTGGAACCCACCTCTTCATTCACCTGAGGAAGGAGCAGTGCTCCGAAAGCTAGTGATTCAAAACAAACCTGTTGGACTTTAACTGGTGTTGTAAGACTTCTTGCTGTGCTCACCCCAGTCCAACGGCGGCATTTCCACATCGTAAGATTGTGTTAAGTCTGTTTAATAAACAAAAAAAAATTGTAATGGTCTATATTTTCTTATTTTAGGCAAGTGACTTCAGTGACATCACAAACTGGCCTACTCCAGGAGAAATTGCTAATAAAGAGGTATGTGAGGTATGTTAGTGTACAGTGCACTTGCTTTTATATTTAAATGATTTCCCTTGACCTGAAGCAAGCTGCAACACTACCTTTTAAATGGTTTCTCTGGTGAAGAATTAATAATCACGGAGATGGGGAGGTACAAGATCATGTTGGGATTTGAGAACAAGGATGAGAATTTTGAAATTAAGGCTGAGCTTGTAGATAAGTGAGCACGGGATAGGTAACTGGGACTTGCTGTGACTTGAGTCATGGACAGCAGAGTTTTGGATGTCACCACCGCCTTTTTACCTTTCCACTGAAGATTCATAACTATATTCTGAACACATTTTTCCTCCCCATCATTGATGGAAAGTGCTTGTTTTCTATACCAGAAGCAGTTTCAACATGTTGATCATTAGCTCAGAATATCTGAAGAAGTTTCTTCTGTGACCCAAAAATATATGCCATGGGAGCGCACTGATCCATTTCCTCCACTTACTTTTGCATCTTAAATGGAACTTTGTTTTAATCTGTCTTTTTGTAAAACCTTTGTCTTGTTACCTTGTACCGAGCCCTTCACCAAAATTGAGAATTTGAAATTGGCTAGCGTCAACAACCTTTTTGAAGAGTGTTCCGGATTTGCGTTACCTTTTGTGCAAAGCCACCATGGCCAAGTTATAATTTTAATGCTATGTCTCCATTCTTTACTCACACACCAGAGGAACTGGTAATTAATTTCTCTCTCCATTCTGCATATTGGGCTATTCATTCACATTTGAATTTCTCTGGCTGAATTTGACCCAAAGATTGAACTTGTCAGTATATCCATCCTTGTTACATAACTGCTTCAGAAGATTTTAACTTGCAATTCATGGGATAATTCATGAATTTTTGGTTAGTTGATTTGAAGGTTGAAATGTTCATCTTTTTATATTTTTATAGCACCATAACATCATGAACCAACCAACCAAAAAGCTTCTGAATAAAAATAAGAAAAAAGACAAGTCTGAAAAGAAAGACAACAGTGAAAGCAAAGAAAACCGACAAACACAACAAAATGATGATGAGGAAAGGTCAACCATTGAAGATGAATCTCAGGGTTCTTCACAAAAGGGGAAGAAAGGTATAAAACCTCGAGTTGTATTATGATATTTTCCTACCTCCTCACCGACCTTCAAATTCGAGCTTCACAAAATATGTTCTAATGCAGAAAAACAATATATTTTAAAATTGAAAATATTCCATAACCGGCAATGTCTATGGAGAATTTTTAAAAATAATTTCTAAACTATGACTTTTCGACCGAACTGGAAAAGATGTAACACATTTTTAGGAAGTATGGAGACGAGGACAAGGCAGTCAGAACAAAAGGGAAGGTCTGATAGGGTGGAAAGCAGAAGGAGTTAAATTCGTGACCTGAGTATTTACAGCATTTTATTTGTTTCAGATGTCCGCCATTTGTAATAGTTTACTTTTTTATTATTTTGTATAATACTCAAGTTGGAATCAGCTTGCTCCAGCAGATAGTGTTGTGATCAGCACTTGCATGTACACACGGTGCTATTTGTTACTTGGAAGAAGTGGTGAAAGCAGACTGCATTTGGTTGAAAAACTAATTGCGATATTTTTAAACTGACAAAAGTATGACTTAGCTTGATATGATTTCAAACATTAATATTCTAATGCCAGCAATTTAAAAAGTCATCCTCTCTTCTATCCTCTGTGAAAACTTTAGTGCATGTGGATACATTCGGAGCTTCTGCATCATTCCATCATTTTTCAGTCTCTTTCAGTTAATTTCCCTCTGTAAAGCACCAAAGGTCATAATTTGCACTGCAAACTCATGACCTTTTCTATAATGGTAACTGAAGTGTGGATATGCTTTCTGCATATATTTTTTCCTCCAATACAGTTGGTGGCTGGGTTTGTTATAGGCAGCTTTTTCTTGGCAAGTGTATTCTTTAGAAGTAAGTAACTACAATTGTCCAAATTCTTCTTGCTGGTAGACATTTCTCTATATTCTTGGTGTACTGTAATTGCTTACTTATTTAAGATTTGTTTCCTTAAATTGAAACAAAATGGGAGACCATTATTATATTGCGATCTGAGTTACATATTTAATAAAAAACCCAAATCATGTATTTTTCCATTACTTAGAAAAGAATGATTGTCGACTTTTTAAAAACTGTAATGATAGCCAGCAGAGGGCATCACTGTGGCACAGTCTCACAGCGTTACGGACCTGGGTTCGATCCAGCTCTGGGTCACTGACGTGTGGAGTTTGCACATTCTCTCCGTGACTGCGTGGGTCTCACTCCCACAACCCAAAGATGTGCAGGGTAGGTGGATTGGCCATGTTAAATTGCCCCTTCATTGGAAAAATTTAATTTGGAAAAAAAAAGAAATGGCCAGCAATAGAACTTGCACGTATGTAGTTTTATTTGTGACCTCGGGATGTCCCAAAAGTACTTCACAACCAGTGAAGTACTTTGAAATGTAGTTATTATTTTAATATAGTGGAACATGGCAGCCAACTTCTACAGAGCAAGGTCCCACGAGTAACATTGAGATAAATAATGTAATGTTATTCTCCATGTTGATTTAAGGCTTAAATGTTGTCTACGGCACTTGTAACATCACTGCTTCTCACATTGTGCATAGGATCTTTTACATCTACTTGAGAGGGTAGGCAAAGCCGCAGTCGAATTTTTCATCTGAAAAACAACACCTTCAATTCTGTAGCACTGCCTCAGTATTGCACTCCAATCTTGTCCCAGATTATGGATTGAATCCTCTAAAATGGGGCATAAGCAGCCCCCAGCCCTGTTTCTACCTGCTGTTATGGGCGAGGTGTTTTCAGAACCCCAAAATGTATCATGGAGTTCAACCAACCTCTCCCTTTAATGGATTTGTTGCTTTTCCGAGCACACGGCTTTTTCCCCTAGGTGTGGGATTACAATTATGGACACGTGGGTTTTTAAACACAAAACACTGTTTATTCCTTGAACTCAACTTGACATCTTAAATAAACATTGGATCTCTGAACACCCCTTACTTCAAAGATAACTCAAAAAATATTGCAACAGTAAATAATTCCTTAAAATGTTCCTTCAAACTTCCAAGAGACTTAACACCTTTAAACAGTATCACATCAGGTTAAAGGATATATATTTTTTCTGTAGAATGGCAGAGACTGTCACAAACTGGCTTTCTACTTTTAAACTGCTCTCAGCAATACCAAACTGCAAAACTTGCAGCTCTCTGGAAACACACAGACACTGCTTTTAAACTGAAACTAAAAACCTGAAAAATGGCTGAGCTGAACGCCACACACTCTATGACATCACTGTTTTCTTAAAGGTACATTGCTTAAAAATCCAGTTCTTAAAGGCACTCTTACATGACACTGCAAAGTGCAACAACAGTGTGAACTCTTAAGCAACATGTTCCTTGAAGGACAGAGTAAACAGCAACTTTGGAGTTGGACCTTTACTCACAACAGATTAATCATTTTGTTTCTTTCCCATGTTGGTTTCAGACTTAGTCTTCATAGGATCATGCAGTAGGATCTTAGAATCACTACAATGCAGAAGGAGGCCATTCAGCCCATTGAGTGTGCACCAACCTTCTTAAAGAGCACCTTACCCCACCCCCCCGCCAACATCTCCCCTTAGCATTTCCATTCTAAGGACCACAACTTCCGCTTCTCTAGTCTGTCCATTCATCCCTGTACCATTCTAGTTAATTCCCTTTGTAGTCTCTCCAAGGTCTTGGCAGCCTTGCTCTGAAATGTGGAGCCCTGAATTGGAAAAGTTACTCCACCTGAGGCCGAACCACTGGTAAAACGGATTTCTTTTTTTATACTTTGTCTCTGTTTATAAAGCCCTCCATTGTTTAATAACCTTATCGATTTGTCCTACCACCAACAAAGATATAAACCTCCAGGTCTCTTTGTTTTAGTGCCCTTCTACAAACACAATTCTGCACTTCCTGACATAAAATTTACAGGAGTATCTCCTGTCAACGCAATATGCCATCTGTGCATGCGCACTGGTCTTTGCAGGTGTCACTCTGCTTCACCAAAAACATGGGCTTCGTAGACAGGAAGTTTATGCAGGTCTTAACATCTTCCAGACCATCTCCCCCTCCTAATATTTTAACTATATGGAATAATTGTCAAAGAGCCATCGACCTGGGAGACCTCACCAGAACGGTGTTTAATACTGGTCCTCACAAACGAGAACTAGTTGTAATGGCAATTGTGGAGGGGGTCTCCCAGGCCATTGGAGACCCATGGGTGGTCTCTCATTGGGCAGTGTGGTACCCTGGCACTCCCGCTGGCACCTGGGCACTGCCAGCCTGACATCTTGGCACTGCCAAGGTTCTAGGGTGGTACTCCCAGTCTAGAAGGGGACTGCCAGGGTACCAGGCTGGCAGTGTCAGATTGCCCATGCCAGGTGTCTGGTAGGGGGGGGGGGGCTTGAGGACCCCGAAAGAGGTACGTTTGGTGCAGTGGGGTGTTCAGAGGCCGCAGTGGGGTCACTGAGGGAGTTTGAAAGATCTGGCCCGATTTTTGCATAGTCATAAATGGCGACTTGGTAGCACAGTTGCTTCACTGCTCCAGGGTCCCAGGTTCGATTCCCGGCTTGGGTCACTGTCTGTGTGGAGTTTGCATGTTCTCCCTGTGTCTGCGTGGGTTTCCTCCGGGTGCTCCAGTTTCCTCCCACAATCCAAAGATGTGTGGGTAAGGTGGATTGGCCATGATAAATTGCCCTTGGGTTAGGTGGGGATAGGGCAGAGGTATGGCCTTAGGCCGGGTGCTCTTTCCAAGAGCCGGTGCAGACTCGATGGGCTGAATGGCCACCTTCTGCTCTGTAAATTCTATGATCTATGATCCTGTGATTGATCCATAGAATCTCTACAGTGCAGAAGGAGTCCATTTGGCCCATCAAGTCGGCACTGATCCTTCAAAAGATCATTCTACTAGGCCCACTTCCCTGCCCTATCCCTGTAACCCGACGCATTGATCATATCCAATCCACCCAACCTGCATGTTTTTGGACTGTGGGAGGAAACTGGAGCTCCCAGAGGAAACACATGCAGGCACTGAGAAAGCTTGCAAACGCCACACACAGCCACCATTGGCCAGAATCAAACCCTGGTGCTGAGGGGCAGCAGTGCTAACCATTATGCCACCCCTTAATTCACAAAAGAATGGAGTTTTATAAAATGGGTGGGACCTGGGGGGGAGGGCATATAATGAGGCTAGGGAGAAGGGAAACCCGACCTTGCATTGTCGCAGGGTCCATCTCCCTGATATTGAAAAATGACAAAGATCCAGAGAAGTGCTGGTCATACTGCCGATATCATTATTGAATGTAGACACCAAGTTGTTGGCGAAGGTGTTCGCGAATCGAGGACTGCATCCTGTGGATGATGGGATCAAACAGGTTTTGTGAAAGGAAGGCAGTTGTTGGTGAATGTGATGAGGCTGCTCAATGTAATTATGATGCCTTCGGACAGGCAGGAGGTGGAGTGGTGGTGGCGATGGACGCGGAGAAGGGCTTTGACCGGGTGGAGTGGGAATATCTGTGGGAGGTGCTGGGACGGTTTGGGCAGGGGTTTGTGGACTGGGTCCGGTTGCTATACAAGGCATGGTCGCAAGTGTACTGACAAATCGAGTGAGTTCAGGATATTTTGGGTTGCATCGGGGGAACGAGGCAATCCGTTGATCTTTGGAGATAGAGCCACCAGCAATGGCACTTAGGGCATCGGTGGCCTGGAGCGAGATTGTTCAGTGGGGCCCCAAGCATAAGAGTCTTGCTGTATGTGGACGACCTGCTATACATTTCAGACCCATTGGGCAGTATTTTGGGCATTACAGCGTTTTTGGAGGAATTTGGCCGGTTTTCCGGGCACAAGTTGAATATAAGAGCGAGGTGTTCCCGATTAAGACTAGATTAAAACAGAAAGGAGGGGAGTTCAAGGATTTTGACCCTGCTACAGTGAAGGAACGCCGATATATTGCGATGTCAGGAGTGACTTGGAGAGGAACTTCCAGGTGATGTTTCCATATATCTGCTGCCCTTGTCCTGCTAGGTGGTAGGGATTGTGGGTTCCCAAGGTGCTGCCCAAGAGCCTTGGTGAGTTCCTGCAATGCATCTTGTAGATGGTACACACTACTGTTCCTATGTGTCCATGGTGGAGGGAGTGAATGTTTGTGGAAGGGTGCCAATCGAGCAGACTGCTTTGTCCTGAATTGTGTTGAGCTTCTTGGTGTTGTTGGAGCTGCATTCACCCAGGCAAGTGAGGAGTATTCCATCACACTCCTGACTTGTGCCTTGTAGGTGGTGGGCAGGCTTTGGAGAGTCAGGAGATCGCAGCAGGATTCCTAGCCTTTGACCTGCTCTTGCAATCATTTATGCAGCCAGTCCAGTTCAGTTTCTAGTCAAAGGTAACTACCAGGATATTGATAGTGGGGGATTCAGTGTTGGTAATGCATTGGATGTCATGGAGCGATGGTTTAATTATCTCTTGTTGGTCATTGCTTGGCACTTGTGTGGCGTGAATGTTACTTGCCATTTGTCAGCCAAAGCCTGGTTATTGTCCAGGTCTTGCTGCATTTGCACATAGGCTGCTTCAGTGTCTAAGGAATTGCAAATGGTGCTGAATGTTGTGCATATCAGCCAACATCCCCTCATGTTTGTGATTGATGAAAAAACTGAAGATGTTTGGGCCTAACACTACACTGAGGAACTCCAGCAGTGATGTCCTGGGATTGAGATGACTTACCTCTCACCATTCACCACAACCATCTTCCTTTGTGCATGGTATGATTCATAACCAATTTAGAGTTTTCTCGCTATTCCCATTGACTCTAGGTTTGCTTGAGCTCCTTGATGCCATACTCTATCAAATACTGCCTTGATGTTAAGGGCAGCCACTTTCAACGCGCCTCTGGAGTTCAGCTCTTTTGTCCATGTTTGAACCAAGGCTATGATGGGGTCAGGAGCTCAAGTGACTCTGGCGGAACCTAAACTGAGCATCAAGGGTTTTTGCTAAGTAAGTGCCGCCTGATAGCACTGTTGATGACCTCTTCCACTACTTTACTGATGATTCAATCACTTTGCTGATGATTGTGAGTAGATTAATTGGGTGGTAATTGGCCAGGTTGGATTTGGTTTGGGGTTAAGTGCTTATTGTGTACAGGACATGCACTTAGGCAATTTTCCACATTGTTGGGTTGATGCCAGTGTTGTCACTGTCTGTACTAGAACATCTTGGTTAGGAACACAGCAAGTTCTGGAGCACAAATGTTAAGTACTATTGTTGGAATTTTGTCAGGGCCCATAACCTTTGTCAGGGCAGCATGGTAGCATTGTGGATAGCACAATTGCTTCACAGCTCCAGGGTCCCAAGTTTGATTCCGGCTTAGGTGACTGTCTGTGTGGAGTCTGCACATCCTCCCCGTGTGTGCGTGGGTTTCCTCTGGGTGCCCCGGTTTCCTCCCACAGTCCAAAGATGTGCAGGTTGGGTGGATTGGCCATGCTAAATTGCCCTTAAGTGTCCAAAATTGCCCTTAGCGTTGAGTGGGGTTACTGGGTTATAGGGATAGGGTGGAGGTGTTGACCTTGGGTAGGGTGCCCTTTCCAAGAGCTGGTGCAGACTAGATGGGCCGAATGGCCTCCTGCACTGTAAATTCTATGTAAAAAAAAAAAAAAGTATCTAGTGCCTTCATGTGCTTCTTATATCACATGGGGTGAATCAAATTGGCTGAAGACTGGCATCTGTGATGCTGGGGACATCTGGAGGAGACCAAGATCGTCCTATCGTCACTTCAGGCTGAAGAGTATTGCGAATGGCTTAACCTCATCTTTTGCCCAGTTCCTCCATCACTGTGAATGGGGCTATTTGTGGAGCCTCCTCCCCCAAGTTGTTTAATTGTCCACCACCATTCACGACTGGATGTGGCAGAACGGCAAGATTAGATCTGATCCGTTGGTTGCGGGATTGCTTAGCTCTGTCTATCACTTGCTGCTTATGTTGTTTGGCACACAAGTAGTCTTGTGTTGTGGCTTCACCAGGTTGACACCACATATTTTTGGTATGACTGATGTTGCTCCTGGCATATACTTCTGCACTCTTCTTTGAACCAGGGTTGATCCCCTGGTTTGTGGCATTGGTAGAGTGGGGGAATGTGCTGGGCCATAAGGTTACAGATTGTGGCAGAGTACAATTCTGCTGCTGATGGGCCACAGTGCCTCATGGATGTCCAGTCTTGAGTTGCTATATATGTTCTGAATCTATCCCATGTAGCACGTTAGGAGTGGCAGGTTGGTGAGGATGAGGTCTAGTTTGTATTTTGCTCTTGGTTCCCTCACTACCTGTCGCAGACCGTCTTAACAGTTACATCCTTTAGGTCTTGGTCAGTAGTGGTGCTACTGAGCTACTTTTGGTGATCCCCCTACCCAGAGTACTTGCCACCTAAGTGCTTCCTTCAGCTGGTGTTCAACATGGATGAATATTGATTCATCAGCTGAGGGTGGACGGTGTGTGATAATCAGCAGGAGATTTCCTTGTCCATGTTTGACCTGAAGCCATGAGACTTTGTGGGGTCCAGCATCAATGTTGAGGACTCCCAGGGCAGCTCCCTCTCGACTGCATACCACTGGGTCTGTCCTGCCAGTGGGACAGACCTAAGGATAGTGATAGTACTGTCTGAGACGTTATCTGTAAGGCATGATTCTGTCGGTACGACTATGTCAGGCTGTTTCTTGATGAATCGGTGAGACAGCTCTCCCAATTTTGGCACAAGCCCCCAGACGTAGACTCTGCTCCTACCACCTTTTAAGGAAGAGTGTTTCAAAGACTCACTGTCCCTGGAGAAAACAATTCTCATTAGTCTCTTATGAGACTAAAAGTTGAAGATCATGGAGTTGGAGATAAATTATAGCTCTGGTTAGGAAATTTTTAAACTGTGATCCCTAGTTCTAGATTTTCCCACAAGAGGAAACATCCTTCCACATCCACCCTGTCAAGACCCCTCGGGATCTTGTATCTTTCAATCAAGTCGCTTCTTAGGTTTCTAAACTCCAGCAGATACACGTCTGGACTGTGCAACCTTTCCTCAAAAGACAGCCCTCCCATTCCAGGCATTAAACCTTCTCTGAACTGCTTCAACTAATTTATATCCTTCCGTTAAAAAAAAAAGACCAGTACTCTGCACAGTACTCCAGATGTGGTCTCACCCAATGCTCTGTATAGCTGAAGCATAACCTCTCTACTTTTGTATTCTATTTCTCGCTCAATAATGGATAACTTTCTATTCGATTTCCTGATTACTTGCTGTAATTACCTACTAACCTCATGCAGTTATGATCGTCCCTTTGGTCTGAGATTATGCCCTCTGCTTCTAGTTTTTCCTACAAGTGGAAACATCCTCTCTATGACCACTCTATTCAGACCACGCAATACTGGTCTGTTAAGTTTCAATAAGATTTCCCCCCCAACCCTTCATCCTTCTAAACTCCAACGAGTACAGACCTAGAGTCCTCAATCGTTCCTCATACGACAAGCTCCTCATTCCAGGGTGAACCTCCTCTGGACTCTTTCCAAGGCCAACACATCCTTCCTTAGATACGGGGCCCAAAACTGCTCACAATACTCCAAATGGGGTCTATCAGAGCCTTGTATAGCCTCAGAACTACATCCCTGGTCATGTATTCTAGCCCTCTCAACATGAATGCTAACATTGCATTTGCCTTCCTAATTGCCGACTGAACCTGCATGTTAATCTTAAGAGAATCGTGAACAAGGATTCCCAAGTCCCTTTGTACTCCTGATTTCCGAAGCATCTTTCCAATTAGAAAATAATCTATGCCTCCATTTCGCCTTCCAAAGTGCATAATCTCACACTTTACCACATTGCATTCCATCTGCCACCTCTTTGCCCACTCTCCTAGCCTGTCCAAGTCCTTCTGCAGCCCTCCTGCTTCCTCAATACTACCTGCCCCTCTAGATCTTTGTATCATCTGCAAACTTGGCAACAGTGCCTTCAGTTCCTTTTTCCAGATCATTAATGTATGTTGTGGTCCCAGCACCGATCACCTGAGTTACATCACTAGTTACCGGCTACCATCCTGAAAAAGATCCCTTTATCCCCATTCTCTGCCTTCTGCCAATCAGCCAATCCTCTACCCATGCCAGGATCTTATCCTGAACACCATGGGCTCTTAACTTATTTAACAGTCTCCTATGCGGCACCTTGTCAAATGCCTTCTGGAAATCTAAATAAATCACGTCCACTGGTTCTCCTTTGTCTAACGTCCTTGTTACAACCTTAAAGAACTCTTAACAAATTTGACAGACGTGACCTCCCTTTGATGAAGCCGTGCTGACTCAGTCCTATTTTCTCATGCACTTCCAAGTGCTCTGCGATCTCATCTTTAATAATAGACTCCAGTCAGGCTAACCAGTCTATAATTTCCCATTTTCTGCCTCCCTCCCTAAACAAAGGTGGTACATCGCCATTTTCCAGTCCTCTGGGAACCTTCCTGCCTCGAGTGTTTCTTGAAAGATCATCACCAGTGCCTCCACAATGTCCTGAGCTATCTCTTTTAGAATCCTGGAGTGTAGTCCAGGTGATTTGTCCATCTTCAGACCTTTGTTTCCCCAGAACCTTCTCCTTAGTAATGGTCACTGCACTCTCATAGACTTTACAGTGCAGAGTGAGGCCTCTTTCGCCTCCTGCACGCACGGCTCGTCCGATACCCCAAATAGTGCTAACCCCCAGCTCGGCTTAACCTGGGTCTTCACCACCTTAGACATCGTCCTCGCAATACCCCTCCAGTATCCATCCAGCGCCGGGCACGCCCAGAACATATGGGTATGATTTGCTGGGCTCCCCGAGCACCTCCCACACCACCTTCCACCCCAAAGAACCTGCTCAGCCTCGCCCCTGTCATATGCGCTCTTTGAAGAACCTTAAATTGTATCAGGCTAAGCCTGGCGCAAGAGGAGGAAGAATTAACCCTACCCAGGGCGTCCGCCCAAGTACCCTCGTCCAAGTACCCCAAGCTCCTACTCCCATTTACCCTTTAGCTCATCCACTGAGGTCTCCTCCTCCTGCATCTCCTGGTAGATCGCCGAGACCCTGCCCTCTCCAACCCACACCCCGGAATGCACCCTATCCTGGATCCTGAGTGCTGGAAGCAGCGGGAACTCCCTCACCTGCCGTCTTACAAACGCCCTTACCTGCATGTACCTGAAGGCATTTCTGGGGGGATGCCCAAATTTTTCCTCCAGCAACCCAAGGCTCGCAAACGTCCCATCTAAAAACAGATCCCCCATCCTTCGAATTCCTGCCCTGTGCCAGCTCAGAAACTCTCCATCCATTCTCCCCGGGACGAACCAATGGTTGTCCCGGATCGGGGACCAAACCAAAGCCTCTACCTCGCCCCTGTGGCGTCTCCACTGCCCCCAAATTTTCAAAGTCACCGCCACCACCGGACTCGTGGTGTACCTAGTCGGTGGGAGCGGCAGCGGTGCTGTCACCAGCGCTCCCAGACTCGTGCCCACACAGGACGCCATCTCCAGCCTCTTCCACGCTGCCCCCTCCATTACCCACTTGCGTATCATCGCCACATTGGCAGCCCAGTAATACCCACACAGATTAGGTAACGCTAACCCTCCTCTGTCCCGACTCCGCTCCAGAAACACCCTTCTCGCCTTCGGGGTCTTTTTCGCCCACACGAATCCCATGATGCTCCTACTGACCCGCTTAAAAAAGGCCTTGGGAATCAGGATGGGGAGGCACTGGAAAGGCTCAATTGCCAATTCAAATAGCAAGGGGGATAGGGGGCACCCCTGCCTCGTCCCCCGGTACAGCCGAAAGTATTCCGACCACCTCCGATTCGTGGCCACACACTCCACCGGGGCTTCGTAAAGTAGCCTAACCCCACTAATGAACCCCTCCCCGAACCCAAACCTCCTTAACACTTCCCAGAGGTACCCCCACTCCACCCTATCGAAGGCCTTCTCCGCGTCCATCTCCGCCTCCCCCTCCACTGTAGGCATCATGATTACGTCAAGGAGCCTCCACACATTGGTATTCAGCTGCCTTCCCTTAACAAAATCCGTCTGGTCCTCGTGAATCACCCCCGGGACACAGTCCTCAATTCTGGTAGCCAACAGCTTCGCGTCCACGTTGAGGAGAGCGTTTGGCCTATACGACCCACACTGTAATGGGTCCTTGACCCGCTTCGAGATCAGTGCCCTGGACATCATTGGGGGTAGCCCCCCCCCCTCCCTCGCCTCATTGAAAGTCCTCACTAATATAGGGCCCAGCAGGTCCATGTATTTCCGGCAAAATTCCACCGGGAACCCATCTGGCCCCGGTGCCTTCCCCGCCTGCATTCTCCCCAGCCCTTTAGTCAGCTCCTCCAGCCCTACCGGTGCCCCAAGTCCAGCCACCTGCTCCTCCTCCACCCTCTGGAACCTCAGTCGATCCAAAAATCGATGCATTCACCCATCTCCGTCGGGGGCTCAGACCTATACAGCCCCTCATAAAAGTCTCTAATTACCCCATTTATTCCCACCACACTCCGCAGCGTGTTCCCCCCTTTATCCCTAACTCCCCCAATCTCCCTCGCTGCCTCCCGCTTCCGAAGCTGGTGTGCCAACATCCGGCTAGCCTTTTCCCCGTACTCCTACACCGCCCCTTGTACTTTCCTCCACTGCACCTCTGCCTTCTTGGTGGCCAACAGGTCGAACTCGGCCTGGAGGCTTCGTCGCTCCTTGAGTAGTCCCTCCTCGGGGACCTCTGCATACCTCCTATCCACCCTTAAAATCTCCTCCACCAATCTCTCCCTCTCTCTCCTCTCCTTCTCCTTGTGGGCCCTAGTGGAGATTAGCTCTCCCCTAATTGCCTCCCAGACCACCCCCACCTGCACCTCCCCATTATCGTTGGCCTCTAGATAGCTTTCAATGCACCCCCGGATCCGCCCGCTCACCACCTCATCCGCCAGCAAGCCCTCATCCAGGCGCCACAGCGGGCGCTGGTCCCTCTCCTCCCCTAGCTCCAGCTCCACCCAATGCAGGGCATGGTCTGAGATGGCTATGGCCGAATACTCTGTGCCCTCCACCCTCTGAATTAGTGCCCTGCTCATAGCGAAGAAGTCTATCTGGGAGTAGGCTTTATGGACGTGGGGGAAAAAAAGAAAATTCCCTGGCCCCCAGCCTGACAAACCTCCATGGGTCCACTCTTCCCACCTGGTCCATAAACCCCCTCAGCACCTTGGCCGCCGCCGTCCTCTTGCCCGTCCTGGACCTGGAGCGGTCCAATGCTGGATCCAGTACGAAGTCCCGTCCCGTCTCTCTCCTCTCCCTCTTTTTCCCCCCCCCCCATTATCAAGCTCCCTGCCTCCAACATGCGCCGCCTCCACCATGCGCTGCGTAAATCCGGCATCGTCCCAATTCGGGGCATATACATTGACTAATACCACCCGCACCCCCTGCAGCTTACCACTCACCATCACATACCTACCTCCATTGTCTGCCACGATGTTCAGCGCCTCAAACGACACCCGCTTCCCCACCAAAATCGCCACCCCTCGATTCTTTGTGTCCAACCCCGAGTGGAAAACCGGGGGGGAATTACCTACCCGTTTCTCAACCTAACCTGATCTGGCACCCTCAAATGCGTCTCCTGGAGCATAACCACATCTGCCTTCAGTCCCTTCAGGTGCGCGAACACACTGGCCCTCTTGACCGGCCCGTTCAGGTCTCTCACATTCCAAGTTATCAGCCGGATCAGGGGGTCCCCCCCCCCCCCCGCCGATTAGCCATCCCCTTTTCTAGGCCAGCCATGTGCCCGCGCCTCCCACACTCCATTTCCCCCCCAGCAGCAGACCCCTGCCCCGACTCTCCGTGCGCCAGCTCACCTTTGGCCAATGCAGCAGCAACCCAGTTTCCCCCCTAGCTGCGTTGCTCCCCCATAGCACTCCTGTAAGTCAGTTGACTCCTGCTGACCCTGGCCATTCCATTGACCCCCCCCCCCCCCCCCCCCCCCCCCCTCCTGTCCATCAGCGGGCGCTCCTCTCCAACACCCCCCCCCCCCCTTTCCCCCACGGTCCTGCCCCCTTCCTTCTCTAGCGGGGAAAAAAGCCCACGCTTTCCATCAGACCGGCCCTGCCCTCTCTGCCTCATTTCCCTTTTGTGGCCTAATCCCAGCTCCCCCACCTCCGGCCTCCCATCGCCCCTCCCCCCAATGGGGCCCCATCCTTCCAACCACTGACGCCAACACTCTCTCAAAATCCCCACTTCGAACCAATTCACCCTACCCCACCCAAGGAAACAATACAGAACAGAATAGAACATCCCCCAAAGCACAGTAACCACAGTAGCCCCCCCGCGACCTCCCCTCACAACCGACCCTCAGTCCGTGTACAACCTTTCGGCCTGAATAAAGGTCCACGCCTCCTCCGGCGTCCAAAGCAATGGAGCCGGTCCTTAAACGTGACCCACAGCCGCGCCGGCTGCAGCATCCCGAATTTCACCCCCTTCCGATGCAGAACAGCCTTAGCCCGATTGTACCCGGCCCTCTATTTGGCCACCTCCATGCTCCAGTCCTGGAATATACGGACCTCTGCATTCTCCCACCTGCTGCGCCGCTCCTTTTTTGCCCATCTTAGGACACACTCCCGGTGGACCTGCACCAATACCGCCCGCGGCAGCTCGTTAGACTTGGGCCTCCTCGCCAGGACTCGGTGGGCCCCATCCAGCTCCAGGGCCCTTGGGAAGGCACCCGCGCCCATCAACGTATTCAGCATCATGACCACATATGTTCCAGCATCCACTCCCTCCAGGAGACCCAGAATCCGCAGATTCTTCCTCCTTGACCGATTCTCCGCGTCCTTGAACTTCTCCTGCCATTTCTTATGCTGCGCCTCCGCCTTCACCGCCAGGCCCAATATCACGTCCTCATTCTCCGATGCCTTCTGCCACACCTCCCGGATTGTCGCCCCTTGGGCCTTCTGGGTCTCGACCAGCTTGTCGATTGAAGCCTTCATCGGCTCCAGCAGCTCTGCTTTCAGTTCCGTGAAGCAGCGCTTGAGAAACTTCTGCTGCTCTTGCGCCCACGCTGCCTGGTCTCCACCTGCAGCCATCTTGGCTTTCCTCCCTCGCACTTTTCGATGCACCATAATTACTTTTTTCACTGGTCCAATCCATTCAGTGCCGAAATTCGTACTGTCACCTTCTCACACTGGGAACCGTCGAACAAATACCACGCTGTCCCCTCAAAAGAGCCCAAAAGTCTGTTTCTGGTGGGAGCTGCCGAACGTGCGACTTAGCTCGGCATAGCCGCAACCGGAAGTTCCCCCACCCAACATTATTGGACACTAAGGGCAATTTAGCATGGTCAATCCACCTAACCTGCTCATCTTTGGACTGTGGGAGGAAACTGGAGCACCCGGAGGAAACCCACGCAGACACTGGGAGAGCGTGCAGACTCCGCATAGACTGTGACCCCCAGTGACTCACTTCTGCCCCCTGGTTCTCCTGGCGCTCTGGTATCCCACTGGTATCGTGCACTGTGAAGACTGATGGAAAGTAACTATTCGGTTGCTCTGACATTTCTTTGTCGCCTTTCTATTTTTTAACCATCCCTGAATCTAGGGAATTTTGCGCAATTCAAACCAACGTACAGACTGTTACTCATAATACATTGTTCCTAGCACGGTTCAGGTGTCGACCATCCCAATGGAGCAGCCCCCGATTTTTCCCAGTAATGGTCCCAGTACCCCATGAACCAGAAAGCACTTCTCCCACACTTGTTTTGTTGTCACTCTTTTGTTGCTCTCAACGTTTTTTTCCATAAATTTAGAGTACCCAATTCTTTTTTTATCTCCAGTGAAAGCGCAATTTAGTGTGGCCAATCCACCTAGCCTGCACATCTTTGTGTTGTGGGGGTGAGACTCACGCAGACACGGGGAGAATGTGCAACCTCCACATGGACAGTGACCCGGGGACAGTATCAAACTGGATCCTCAGCGGCATGAGGCAGCAGTGCTCGCCACCGTGCCACCCGTATTTCTCTAATCTAATTTGTCTTCTGTGCACGTGGCTCAGGTAATAGTCCAGTAATTATTACTTTTGAGGCTCTGCTTAATTAAGCCCTCATACTGACTATGCATAAACCTCTTTCCTTGTCCTGTCTATGTCATGGCACCTATTTGGACTGCAATGACTGGATCCTCCTCTCCCATCCAAGTACTGGGCAGACAGCTCTGAAATCACCCTTTGCTGAAAACCGTATCAATCCTCCTCACCATACTGTCACCGACTACCACTACATTCCTTTTTACTCCCTCCATTTGAAAGGCTTACAGTGCCATGGTCAGTCAGAAGAATGGCAGGGCTATAGTGATAGGGGACTCAATTGTAAGGGGAATAGACAGGCGGATCTGCGGACGCAATCGAGACTCCAGGATGGTATGTTGCCTCCCTAGTGCAAGGGTCAAGGATGTCTCTGAGCGGCTGCAGGACATTCTGGGGGGTGGGGAACAGCCAGCTGTCGTGGTGCACATAGGCACCAACGATATAGGTAAAAAACGGGACGAGGTCCTACAAGCTGAATTTAGGGAGCTAGGAGTTCAACTAAAAAGTAGGACCTCAAAGGTAGTCATCTCAGGATTGCTACCAGTGCCACAAGCTAGTCACAGTAGGAATGTCAGGATAGAGGGGATGAATGCGTGGATCGAGAGATAGTGCAAGAGGGAGGGATTCAAATTCCTGGGACATTGGAACCGGTTCTGGGGGAGGTGGGACCAGTACAAACCGGACAGTCTGCACCTGGGCAGGACTGGAACCGATGTCCTAAGGCGGGTGTTTGCTAGAGCTGTTGGGGAGAGTTTAAACTAATGTGGCAGGGGGATGGGAACCGATGCAGGAAGTTGGAAGGTAGTAAACCTGGTTAATGGATTCAATAAACAAAGAAATAACTGATGCATGTAGAAGGTTGGAAGGGCAGCACGGTAGCATTGTGGATAGCACAATTGCTTCACAGTTCCAGGGTCCCAGGTTCGATTCCAGCTTGGGTCACTGTCTGTGCGGAGTCTGCACATCTTCCCCGTGTGTGCGTGGGTTTCCTCCGGGTGCTCCGGTTTCTTCCCACAGTCCAAAGATGTGCAGGTTGGGTGGATTGGCCATGCTAAATTGCCCTTAAGTGTCCAAAATTGCCCTTAGCGTTGAGTGGGGTTACTGGGTTATAGGGATAGGGTGGAGGTGTTGACCTTGGGTAGGGTGCCCTTTCCAAGAGCTGGTGCAGACTAGATGGGCCGAATGGCCTCCTGCACTGTAAATTCTATGTAAAAAAAAAAAAAAGTATCTAGTGCCTTCATGTGCTTCTTATATCACATGGGGTGAATCAAATTGGCTGAAGACTGGCATCTGTGATGCTGGGGACATCTGGAGGAGACCAAGATCGTCCTATCGTCACTTCAGGCTGAAGAGTATTGCGAATGGCTTAACCTCATCTTTTGCCCAGTTCCTCCATCACTGTGAATGGGGCTATTTGTGGAGCCTCCTCCCCCAAGTTGTTTAATTGTCCACCACCATTCACGACTGGATGTGGCAGAACGGCAAGATTAGATCTGATCCGTTGGTTGCGGGATTGCTTAGCTCTGTCTATCACTTGCTGCTTATGTTGTTTGGCACACAAGTAGTCTTGTGTTGTGGCTTCACCAGGTTGACACCACATATTTTTGGTATGACTGATGTTGCTCCTGGCATATACTTCTGCACTCTTCTTTGAACCAGGGTTGATCCCCTGGTTTGTGGCATTGGTAGAGTGGGGGAATGTGCTGGGCCATAAGGTTACAGATTGTGGCAGAGTACAATTCTGCTGCTGATGGGCCACAGTGCCTCATGGATGTCCAGTCTTGAGTTGCTATATATGTTCTGAATCTATCCCATGTAGCACGTTAGGAGTGGCAGGTTGGTGAGGATGAGGTCTAGTTTGTATTTTGCTCTTGGTTCCCTCACTACCTGTCGCAGACCGTCTTAACAGTTACATCCTTTAGGTCTTGGTCAGTAGTGGTGCTACTGAGCTACTTTTGGTGATCCCCCTACCCAGAGTACTTGCCACCTAAGTGCTTCCTTCAGCTGGTGTTCAACATGGATGAATATTGATTCATCAGCTGAGGGTGGACGGTGTGTGATAATCAGCAGGAGATTTCCTTGTCCATGTTTGACCTGAAGCCATGAGACTTTGTGGGGTCCAGCATCAATGTTGAGGACTCCCAGGGCAGCTCCCTCTCGACTGCATACCACTGGGTCTGTCCTGCCAGTGGGACAGACCTAAGGATAGTGATAGTACTGTCTGAGACGTTATCTGTAAGGCATGATTCTGTCGGTACGACTATGTCAGGCTGTTTCTTGATGAATCGGTGAGACAGCTCTCCCAATTTTGGCACAAGCCCCCAGACGTAGACTCTGCTCCTACCACCTTTTAAGGAAGAGTGTTTCAAAGACTCACTGTCCCTGGAGAAAACAATTCTCATTAGTCTCTTATGAGACTAAAAGTTGAAGATCATGGAGTTGGAGATAAATTATAGCTCTGGTTAGGAAATTTTTAAACTGTGATCCCTAGTTCTAGATTTTCCCACAAGAGGAAACATCCTTCCACATCCACCCTGTCAAGACCCCTCGGGATCTTGTATCTTTCAATCAAGTCGCTTCTTAGGTTTCTAAACTCCAGCAGATACACGTCTGGACTGTGCAACCTTTCCTCAAAAGACAGCCCTCCCATTCCAGGCATTAAACCTTCTCTGAACTGCTTCAACTAATTTATATCCTTCCGTTAAAAAAAAAAGACCAGTACTCTGCACAGTACTCCAGATGTGGTCTCACCCAATGCTCTGTATAGCTGAAGCATAACCTCTCTACTTTTGTATTCTATTTCTCGCTCAATAATGGATAACTTTCTATTCGATTTCCTGATTACTTGCTGTAATTACCTACTAACCTCATGCAGTTATGATCGTCCCTTTGGTCTGAGATTATGCCCTCTGCTTCTAGTTTTTCCTACAAGTGGAAACATCCTCTCTATGACCACTCTATTCAGACCACGCAATACTGGTCTGTTAAGTTTCAATAAGATTTCCCCCCCAACCCTTCATCCTTCTAAACTCCAACGAGTACAGACCTAGAGTCCTCAATCGTTCCTCATACGACAAGCTCCTCATTCCAGGGTGAACCTCCTCTGGACTCTTTCCAAGGCCAACACATCCTTCCTTAGATACGGGGCCCAAAACTGCTCACAATACTCCAAATGGGGTCTATCAGAGCCTTGTATAGCCTCAGAACTACATCCCTGGTCATGTATTCTAGCCCTCTCAACATGAATGCTAACATTGCATTTGCCTTCCTAATTGCCGACTGAACCTGCATGTTAATCTTAAGAGAATCGTGAACAAGGATTCCCAAGTCCCTTTGTACTCCTGATTTCCGAAGCATCTTTCCAATTAGAAAATAATCTATGCCTCCATTTCGCCTTCCAAAGTGCATAATCTCACACTTTACCACATTGCATTCCATCTGCCACCTCTTTGCCCACTCTCCTAGCCTGTCCAAGTCCTTCTGCAGCCCTCCTGCTTCCTCAATACTACCTGCCCCTCTAGATCTTTGTATCATCTGCAAACTTGGCAACAGTGCCTTCAGTTCCTTTTTCCAGATCATTAATGTATGTTGTGGTCCCAGCACCGATCACCTGAGTTACATCACTAGTTACCGGCTACCATCCTGAAAAAGATCCCTTTATCCCCATTCTCTGCCTTCTGCCAATCAGCCAATCCTCTACCCATGCCAGGATCTTATCCTGAACACCATGGGCTCTTAACTTATTTAACAGTCTCCTATGCGGCACCTTGTCAAATGCCTTCTGGAAATCTAAATAAATCACGTCCACTGGTTCTCCTTTGTCTAACGTCCTTGTTACAACCTTAAAGAACTCTTAACAAATTTGACAGACGTGACCTCCCTTTGATGAAGCCGTGCTGACTCAGTCCTATTTTCTCATGCACTTCCAAGTGCTCTGCGATCTCATCTTTAATAATAGACTCCAGTCAGGCTAACCAGTCTATAATTTCCCATTTTCTGCCTCCCTCCCTAAACAAAGGTGGTACATCGCCATTTTCCAGTCCTCTGGGAACCTTCCTGCCTCGAGTGTTTCTTGAAAGATCATCACCAGTGCCTCCACAATGTCCTGAGCTATCTCTTTTAGAATCCTGGAGTGTAGTCCAGGTGATTTGTCCATCTTCAGACCTTTGTTTCCCCAGAACCTTCTCCTTAGTAATGGTCACTGCACTCTCATAGACTTTACAGTGCAGAGTGAGGCCTCTTTCGCCT
The DNA here is from genome assembly GCF_047496885.1 of Scyliorhinus torazame. Taxonomy (NCBI): domain Eukaryota; kingdom Metazoa; phylum Chordata; class Chondrichthyes; order Carcharhiniformes; family Scyliorhinidae; genus Scyliorhinus; species Scyliorhinus torazame. The sequence goes on along the minus strand of NC_092709.1, from coordinate 49,972,802 downwards.
CCTGCACGCACGGCTCGTCCGATACCCCAAATAGTGCTAACCCCCAGCTCGGCTTAACCTGGGTCTTCACCACCTTAGACATCGTCCTCGCAATACCCCTCCAGTATCCATCCAGCGCCGGGCACGCCCAGAACATATGGGTATGATTTGCTGGGCTCCCCGAGCACCTCCCACACCACCTTCCACCCCAAAGAACCTGCTCAGCCTCGCCCCTGTCATATGCGCTCTTTGAAGAACCTTAAATTGTATCAGGCTAAGCCTGGCGCAAGAGGAGGAAGAATTAACCCTACCCAGGGCGTCCGCCCAAGTACCCTCGTCCAAGTACCCCAAGCTCCTACTCCCATTTACCCTTTAGCTCATCCACTGAGGTCTCCTCCTCCTGCATCTCCTGGTAGATCGCCGAGACCCTGCCCTCTCCAACCCACACCCCGGAATGCACCCTATCCTGGATCCTGAGTGCTGGAAGCAGCGGGAACTCCCTCACCTGCCGTCTTACAAACGCCCTTACCTGCATGTACCTGAAGGCATTTCTGGGGGGATGCCCAAATTTTTCCTCCAGCAACCCAAGGCTCGCAAACGTCCCATCTAAAAACAGATCCCCCATCCTTCGAATTCCTGCCCTGTGCCAGCTCAGAAACTCTCCATCCATTCTCCCCGGGACGAACCAATGGTTGTCCCGGATCGGGGACCAAACCAAAGCCTCTACCTCGCCCCTGTGGCGTCTCCACTGCCCCCAAATTTTCAAAGTCACCGCCACCACCGGACTCGTGGTGTACCTAGTCGGTGGGAGCGGCAGCGGTGCTGTCACCAGCGCTCCCAGACTCGTGCCCACACAGGACGCCATCTCCAGCCTCTTCCACGCTGCCCCCTCCATTACCCACTTGCGTATCATCGCCACATTGGCAGCCCAGTAATACCCACACAGATTAGGTAACGCTAACCCTCCTCTGTCCCGACTCCGCTCCAGAAACACCCTTCTCGCCTTCGGGGTCTTTTTCGCCCACACGAATCCCATGATGCTCCTACTGACCCGCTTAAAAAAGGCCTTGGGAATCAGGATGGGGAGGCACTGGAAAGGCTCAATTGCCAATTCAAATAGCAAGGGGGATAGGGGGCACCCCTGCCTCGTCCCCCGGTACAGCCGAAAGTATTCCGACCACCTCCGATTCGTGGCCACACACTCCACCGGGGCTTCGTAAAGTAGCCTAACCCCACTAATGAACCCCTCCCCGAACCCAAACCTCCTTAACACTTCCCAGAGGTACCCCCACTCCACCCTATCGAAGGCCTTCTCCGCGTCCATCTCCGCCTCCCCCTCCACTGTAGGCATCATGATTACGTCAAGGAGCCTCCACACATTGGTATTCAGCTGCCTTCCCTTAACAAAATCCGTCTGGTCCTCGTGAATCACCCCCGGGACACAGTCCTCAATTCTGGTAGCCAACAGCTTCGCGTCCACGTTGAGGAGAGCGTTTGGCCTATACGACCCACACTGTAATGGGTCCTTGACCCGCTTCGAGATCAGTGCCCTGGACATCATTGGGGGTAGCCCCCCCCCCTCCCTCGCCTCATTGAAAGTCCTCACTAATATAGGGCCCAGCAGGTCCATGTATTTCCGGCAAAATTCCACCGGGAACCCATCTGGCCCCGGTGCCTTCCCCGCCTGCATTCTCCCCAGCCCTTTAGTCAGCTCCTCCAGCCCTACCGGTGCCCCAAGTCCAGCCACCTGCTCCTCCTCCACCCTCTGGAACCTCAGTCGATCCAAAAATCGATGCATTCACCCATCTCCGTCGGGGGCTCAGACCTATACAGCCCCTCATAAAAGTCTCTAATTACCCCATTTATTCCCACCACACTCCGCAGCGTGTTCCCCCCTTTATCCCTAACTCCCCCAATCTCCCTCGCTGCCTCCCGCTTCCGAAGCTGGTGTGCCAACATCCGGCTAGCCTTTTCCCCGTACTCCTACACCGCCCCTTGTACTTTCCTCCACTGCACCTCTGCCTTCTTGGTGGCCAACAGGTCGAACTCGGCCTGGAGGCTTCGTCGCTCCTTGAGTAGTCCCTCCTCGGGGACCTCTGCATACCTCCTATCCACCCTTAAAATCTCCTCCACCAATCTCTCCCTCTCTCTCCTCTCCTTCTCCTTGTGGGCCCTAGTGGAGATTAGCTCTCCCCTAATTGCCTCCCAGACCACCCCCACCTGCACCTCCCCATTATCGTTGGCCTCTAGATAGCTTTCAATGCACCCCCGGATCCGCCCGCTCACCACCTCATCCGCCAGCAAGCCCTCATCCAGGCGCCACAGCGGGCGCTGGTCCCTCTCCTCCCCTAGCTCCAGCTCCACCCAATGCAGGGCATGGTCTGAGATGGCTATGGCCGAATACTCTGTGCCCTCCACCCTCTGAATTAGTGCCCTGCTCATAGCGAAGAAGTCTATCTGGGAGTAGGCTTTATGGACGTGGGGGAAAAAAAGAAAATTCCCTGGCCCCCAGCCTGACAAACCTCCATGGGTCCACTCTTCCCACCTGGTCCATAAACCCCCTCAGCACCTTGGCCGCCGCCGTCCTCTTGCCCGTCCTGGACCTGGAGCGGTCCAATGCTGGATCCAGTACGAAGTCCCGTCCCGTCTCTCTCCTCTCCCTCTTTTTCCCCCCCCCCCATTATCAAGCTCCCTGCCTCCAACATGCGCCGCCTCCACCATGCGCTGCGTAAATCCGGCATCGTCCCAATTCGGGGCATATACATTGACTAATACCACCCGCACCCCCTGCAGCTTACCACTCACCATCACATACCTACCTCCATTGTCTGCCACGATGTTCAGCGCCTCAAACGACACCCGCTTCCCCACCAAAATCGCCACCCCTCGATTCTTTGTGTCCAACCCCGAGTGGAAAACCGGGGGGGAATTACCTACCCGTTTCTCAACCTAACCTGATCTGGCACCCTCAAATGCGTCTCCTGGAGCATAACCACATCTGCCTTCAGTCCCTTCAGGTGCGCGAACACACTGGCCCTCTTGACCGGCCCGTTCAGGTCTCTCACATTCCAAGTTATCAGCCGGATCAGGGGGTCCCCCCCCCCCCCCGCCGATTAGCCATCCCCTTTTCTAGGCCAGCCATGTGCCCGCGCCTCCCACACTCCATTTCCCCCCCAGCAGCAGACCCCTGCCCCGACTCTCCGTGCGCCAGCTCACCTTTGGCCAATGCAGCAGCAACCCAGTTTCCCCCCTAGCTGCGTTGCTCCCCCATAGCACTCCTGTAAGTCAGTTGACTCCTGCTGACCCTGGCCATTCCATTGACCCCCCCCCCCCCCCCCCCCCCCCCCCCTCCTGTCCATCAGCGGGCGCTCCTCTCCAACACCCCCCCCCCCCCCTTTCCCCCACGGTCCTGCCCCCTTCCTTCTCTAGCGGGGAAAAAAGCCCACGCTTTCCATCAGACCGGCCCTGCCCTCTCTGCCTCATTTCCCTTTTGTGGCCTAATCCCAGCTCCCCCACCTCCGGCCTCCCATCGCCCCTCCCCCCAATGGGGCCCCATCCTTCCAACCACTGACGCCAACACTCTCTCAAAATCCCCACTTCGAACCAATTCACCCTACCCCACCCAAGGAAACAATACAGAACAGAATAGAACATCCCCCAAAGCACAGTAACCACAGTAGCCCCCCCGCGACCTCCCCTCACAACCGACCCTCAGTCCGTGTACAACCTTTCGGCCTGAATAAAGGTCCACGCCTCCTCCGGCGTCCAAAGCAATGGAGCCGGTCCTTAAACGTGACCCACAGCCGCGCCGGCTGCAGCATCCCGAATTTCACCCCCTTCCGATGCAGAACAGCCTTAGCCCGATTGTACCCGGCCCTCTATTTGGCCACCTCCATGCTCCAGTCCTGGAATATACGGACCTCTGCATTCTCCCACCTGCTGCGCCGCTCCTTTTTTGCCCATCTTAGGACACACTCCCGGTGGACCTGCACCAATACCGCCCGCGGCAGCTCGTTAGACTTGGGCCTCCTCGCCAGGACTCGGTGGGCCCCATCCAGCTCCAGGGCCCTTGGGAAGGCACCCGCGCCCATCAACGTATTCAGCATCATGACCACATATGTTCCAGCATCCACTCCCTCCAGGAGACCCAGAATCCGCAGATTCTTCCTCCTTGACCGATTCTCCGCGTCCTTGAACTTCTCCTGCCATTTCTTATGCTGCGCCTCCGCCTTCACCGCCAGGCCCAATATCACGTCCTCATTCTCCGATGCCTTCTGCCACACCTCCCGGATTGTCGCCCCTTGGGCCTTCTGGGTCTCGACCAGCTTGTCGATTGAAGCCTTCATCGGCTCCAGCAGCTCTGCTTTCAGTTCCGTGAAGCAGCGCTTGAGAAACTTCTGCTGCTCTTGCGCCCACGCTGCCTGGTCTCCACCTGCAGCCATCTTGGCTTTCCTCCCTCGCACTTTTCGATGCACCATAATTACTTTTTTCACTGGTCCAATCCATTCAGTGCCGAAATTCGTACTGTCACCTTCTCACACTGGGAACCGTCGAACAAATACCACGCTGTCCCCTCAAAAGAGCCCAAAAGTCTGTTTCTGGTGGGAGCTGCCGAACGTGCGACTTAGCTCGGCATAGCCGCAACCGGAAGTTCCCCCACCCAACATTATTGGACACTAAGGGCAATTTAGCATGGTCAATCCACCTAACCTGCTCATCTTTGGACTGTGGGAGGAAACTGGAGCACCCGGAGGAAACCCACGCAGACACTGGGAGAGCGTGCAGACTCCGCATAGACTGTGACCCCCAGTGACTCACTTCTGCCCCCTGGTTCTCCTGGCGCTCTGGTATCCCACTGGTATCGTGCACTGTGAAGACTGATGGAAAGTAACTATTCGGTTGCTCTGACATTTCTTTGTCGCCTTTCTATTTTTTAACCATCCCTGAATCTAGGGAATTTTGCGCAATTCAAACCAACGTACAGACTGTTACTCATAATACATTGTTCCTAGCACGGTTCAGGTGTCGACCATCCCAATGGAGCAGCCCCCGATTTTTCCCAGTAATGGTCCCAGTACCCCATGAACCAGAAAGCACTTCTCCCACACTTGTTTTGTTGTCACTCTTTTGTTGCTCTCAACGTTTTTTTCCATAAATTTAGAGTACCCAATTCTTTTTTTATCTCCAGTGAAAGCGCAATTTAGTGTGGCCAATCCACCTAGCCTGCACATCTTTGTGTTGTGGGGGTGAGACTCACGCAGACACGGGGAGAATGTGCAACCTCCACATGGACAGTGACCCGGGGACAGTATCAAACTGGATCCTCAGCGGCATGAGGCAGCAGTGCTCGCCACCGTGCCACCCGTATTTCTCTAATCTAATTTGTCTTCTGTGCACGTGGCTCAGGTAATAGTCCAGTAATTATTACTTTTGAGGCTCTGCTTAATTAAGCCCTCATACTGACTATGCATAAACCTCTTTCCTTGTCCTGTCTATGTCATGGCACCTATTTGGACTGCAATGACTGGATCCTCCTCTCCCATCCAAGTACTGGGCAGACAGCTCTGAAATCACCCTTTGCTGAAAACCGTATCAATCCTCCTCACCATACTGTCACCGACTACCACTACATTCCTTTTTACTCCCTCCATTTGAAAGGCTTACAGTGCCATGGTCAGTCAGAAGAATGGCAGGGCTATAGTGATAGGGGACTCAATTGTAAGGGGAATAGACAGGCGGATCTGCGGACGCAATCGAGACTCCAGGATGGTATGTTGCCTCCCTAGTGCAAGGGTCAAGGATGTCTCTGAGCGGCTGCAGGACATTCTGGGGGGTGGGGAACAGCCAGCTGTCGTGGTGCACATAGGCACCAACGATATAGGTAAAAAACGGGACGAGGTCCTACAAGCTGAATTTAGGGAGCTAGGAGTTCAACTAAAAAGTAGGACCTCAAAGGTAGTCATCTCAGGATTGCTACCAGTGCCACAAGCTAGTCACAGTAGGAATGTCAGGATAGAGGGGATGAATGCGTGGATCGAGAGATAGTGCAAGAGGGAGGGATTCAAATTCCTGGGACATTGGAACCGGTTCTGGGGGAGGTGGGACCAGTACAAACCGGACAGTCTGCACCTGGGCAGGACTGGAACCGATGTCCTAAGGCGGGTGTTTGCTAGAGCTGTTGGGGAGAGTTTAAACTAATGTGGCAGGGGGATGGGAACCGATGCAGGAAGTTGGAAGGTAGTAAACCTGGTTAATGGATTCAATAAACAAAGAAATAACTGATGCATGTAGAAGGTTGGAAGGGCAGCACGGTAGCATTGTGGATAGCACAATTGCTTCACAGTTCCAGGGTCCCAGGTTCGATTCCAGCTTGGGTCACTGTCTGTGCGGAGTCTGCACATCTTCCCCGTGTGTGCGTGGGTTTCCTCCGGGTGCTCCGGTTTCTTCCCACAGTCCAAAGATGTGCAGGTTAGGTGGATTGGCCATGATAAATTGCCCTTAAGTGTCCAAAATTGCCCTTAGTGTTGGGTGGGGTTATTGGGTTATGGGGATAGGGTGGCAGTGTTGACCTTGGATAGGGTGCTCTTTCCAAGAGCCGGTGCAGACTCGATGGGCCAAATGGCCTCCTTCTGCACTGTAAATTCTATGATAATTCTATGAAAACAGGGACAGAAATAAAAGGCAGTAAGGGGGAAAGTGTAAGGCAGAGAAGCCATAATCAAAAAGGGCGACAGTACAAGGTACAGTGACTGAGGGGATCTCAGTGACTAGGACCAGGAATACTAAAAGAAATAAAACGGGAAGTGAAAACATTAATGGTAAGTGATGCGGTAGGTTGTTACATGAAGATATGGGTTCAACGACAAGGAAAATTAGGAGAAAGGTTAAGAGGAAATATAACTTAGGAGAGGTTACTGATCGAGGTGCAGACTCAGAACAGAGATTAAAAAAGCCAACATAAGTGTACTTTACCTGAATGCTCGTAGTATTCGAAATAAGGTAAATGAGTTGATGGCGCAAATCATCGTGAATGACTATGATTTAGTGGCCATTACTGAAACATGGTTCAAGGATGGTCACGACTGGGAGTTAAATATCCGAGGGTATCAAACTTTTCGGAAGGACAGAGTGGATGGTAAGGGAGGTGGTGTAACTCTGTTATTTAAGGGTGACATCCGGGCAACAGTAAGGGATGACATCAGTGCTATGGAGGATAAGGTTGAATTCATTTGGGTGGAAATCAGGAATAGTAAGGCGAAAAAGTCACTGATCGGAGTAATCTATAGGCCACCAAATAATAACATTATGGTGGGGCAGGCAATAAACCAAGAAATAACTGATGCATGTAGAAATGGTACAGCAGTTATCATGGGGGATTTTAATCTACATGTCGATTGGTTTAACCAGGTTGGTCAAGGCAGCCTTGAGGAGGAGTTTATAGAATGTATCCGCGATAGTTTCCTAGAACAGTATGTAATGGAACCTACGAGGGAACAAGCGGTCCTAGATCTGATCCTGTGTAATGAGACAGGATTGATTCAGGATCTCATAGTTAGGGATCCTCTCGGAAGGAGCGATCACAATATGGTGGAATTTAAAATACAGATGGAGGGTGAGAAGGTAAAATCAAGCATTAGTGTTTTGTGCTTAAACAAAGGAGATTACAATGGGATGAGAGAAGAACTAGCTAAGGTAGACTGGGAGCAAAGACTTTATGGTGAAACAGTTGAGGAACAGTGGAGCACCTTCCAAGTGATTTTTCACAGTGCTCAGCAAAGGCTTATACCAACAAAAAGGAAGGACGGTAAAAAGAGGGAAAATCGACCGTGGATATCTAAGGAAATAAGGGAGAGTATCAAATTGAAGGAAAAAACATACAAAGTAGCAAAGATCAGTGGGAGACTAGAGGACTGGGAAATCTTTAGGGGGCAACAGAAAGCTACTAAAAAAGCTATAAAGAAGAGTAAGATTGATTATGAGAGTAAACTTGCTCAGAATATAAAAACAGATAGTAAAAGTTTCTACAGATATATAAAACAAAAAAAGAGTGGCAAAGGTAAATATTGGTCCTTTAGAGGATGAGAAGGGAGATTTAATAATGGGAGATGATGAAATGGCTGAGGAACTGAACAGGTTTTTTGGGTCTGTCTTCACAGTGACATTCCAGTGACTGATGGAAATGAGACTATGACAGGTGAGGACCTTGAGAGGATTGTTATCACCAAGGAGATAGTGATGGGCAAGCTAAAGGTAGACCAGTCTCCTGGACCTGATGGAGTTCTAAAAGAGATGGCTAGGGAAATTGCAAATGCACTAGTGATAATTTACCAATATTCACTAGACTCTGGGGTGGTCCCGGCCGATTTGAAATTAGCAAACGTGACACCACTGTTTAAAAAAGGAGGTAGGCAGAAAGCAGGTAATTATAGGCCAGTGAGCTTAACTTTGGTAGTAGGGAAGATGCTGGAATCTATCCTCCAGGAAGGCATCTGGATGGAAATTGTCCCATTGGGCAGGCGCAGCATGGGTTCATAAAGGGCAGGTCGTGCCTAACTAATTTAGTGGAATTTTTTGAGGACATTAACAGTGCGGTAGATAACGGGGAGCCAATGGATGTGGTATATCTGGATTTCCAGAAAGCCTTTGACAAGGTGCCACACAAGGTTGCTGCATAAGATAAAGATGCATGGCATTAAGGGAAAAGTAGTAGCATGGATAGAGGATTGGTTAATTAATAGAAAGCAAAGAGTGGGGATTAATGGGTGTTTCTCTGGTTGGCAATCAGTAGCTAGTGGTCTCCCTCGGGGGATCAGTGTTGGGCCCACAACTGTTCACAATTTACATAGATGTGTTGGGGACCAAGGGCAATGTGTCCTCGTTTGCAGACGACACTAAGATAAGTGGTAAAGCAAAAAGTGCAGAGGATACTGGAAGTCTGCAGAGGGATTTGGATAGGCTAAGTGAATGGGCTAGGGTCTGGCAGATGGAATACAATGTTGACAAATGTGTGGTTATCCATTTTGGTAGGAATAACCGCAAAAGGGATTATTATTCAAATGATAAAGTATTAAAACATGCTGCTGTGTAGAGAGACCTGGGTGTGCTAGTGCATGAGTTGCAAAAAGTTGGTTTACAGATGCAACAGGTGATTAAGAAGGCAAATGGAATTTTGTCCTTCATTGCTAGAGGGATGGAGTTTAAGACTAGGAGGGTTTATGCTGTAATTGTATAAGGTGTTAGTGAGGCCACACCTGGAGTATTGTGTTCAGTTTTGGTCTCCTTACTTGAGAAAGGACGTACTGGCACTGGAGGGTGTGCAGAGGAGATTCACTAGGTTAACCCCAGAGCTGAAGGGGTTGGTTTACGAGGAGAGATTGAGTAGACTGGGACTGTACTTGTTGGAATTTAGAAGGATGAGGGGGGATCTTTTCGAAACATACAAGATTATGAAGGGAATAGATAGGATAGATGCGGGCAGGTTGTTTCCACTGGCGGGTGAAAGCAGAACTAGGGGGCATAGCCTCAAAATAAGGGGAAGTAGATTTAGGACTGAGTTTAGGAGGAACTTCTTCACCCAAAGGGTTGTGAATCTATGGAATTCCTTGCCCAGTGAAGCAGTAGAGGCTACTTCATTAAATGTTTTTAAGATAAAGATAGATAGTTTTTTGAAGAATAAAGGGATTAAGGGTTATGGTGTTCGGGCCGGAAAGTGGAGCTGAGTCCACAAAAGATCAGCCATGATCTCATTGAATGGTGGAGCAGGCCCGAGGGGCCAGATGGCCTACTCCTGCTCCTAGTTCTTATGTTCTTATATTCTTTATGGCCCATTGTTAGAAACCACATGGTTGTGCAGTGGTTCAGAGCTGTGCAATGGTTTATCATTTTATCAAGATGGTGCATCTGTAGAAAGTGATGGATATAAATGGATAATTTTTTCAACTTTTGCATTCTTTTGTAACTTGGGGAGTCAAATAATTCAACTTATTGCTATTCATGTACCTGTTTGGTTCATTTATCTATTTCTATTCATGGTTTTCATTGTTCTTCAAAGAACATGGTTTAAGTTGAAAACCAGTAGAGTTGGGGAAACTGTTTTGGTTTAGATTTTGTGATGGAACGGCAATTTTGTTTAAACTGTCCTTGATTTCGAACTTTTGGTTCCCATAAATCACGCTGAAGGATATTACGATGCAAACATGTATAATTACTTCTATTTTGTTTTTAAAACATTTTAGCGAACAAGCATAAATGGGTTCCATTGCACCTAGATGAAGTGAAGCAAGATGGTCAAGAAAGACCTAGCTCGCGTAACAGTTCACGATCTCAGTCAGATACAACACGATCACTACAAAACAACAAAAGAAATGATTATTCAAGAAGTAAGCGACCTCAACGAGATTTTGAAGTACAACACAGTTTTTCATGCTTGCTTAAATTTAGCCAGAATTGTTTTATCCAGAACCTCGACAATCAATTGACTGTGAGAGACAGGAGTGCATACTCCTGCTCTCCTTGTCTCTCGGGTATCAGCAAGAGTTCTGAAGAACAGCTGAGCAAGAAGCACTCAGTTCAGTTAACTGGCATTGATTTGGTCTGAGCAATTGTGCAGTGCGAGCATGGGTACAATTTCTGTTCAGCTAATAATGGCAGCCCTTCTTAATAACATTGCATCGTTTAGGAGAGACCAAGACTTGTAAAACTTTTAAGAGGATACTAAAATATATTGAATTCGATGGGTATGCTTTATTAAAAAATTTAATTTTGTGCTTTTTATTCAGATTGTTACTTTGAAAATTAAAAACATTGAGAGGAAATCAATTTTTCCAAAAACAGGGCAGCATGGTGACACAGTGGTTAGCATTGCTGCCTCACGGCACCGAGGTCCCATGTTCGATCCCAGCTCTGGCTCGCTGTCCGTGTGGAGTTTGCACATTCTCCCCATGTTTGCGTGGGTTTCACCCCCACACCCCAAAGATGTGCAGGGTAGGTGGATTGGCCGTGCTAAAAATTGCCCCTTAATTAGAAAAAATTAATTGGGTACTCTAAATTTAAAAAAAAAAAAAAATTCCAAAAACATTTTTTCCAGAAAACCTACTGAGTGATTTATTGAAGAGTTAAGATTTTACAGCATCACATAGCATTACTTGAAAATGTTACAAGCCAGTGAAGTACTGGAGTGGAAGCAACTGGACTCGACAAAAACTGAACAGCAAAGCGTGGACCTTTTTTACATTGAAGTTTCCATTGGAAATGTTTATATAGAAATTTTTATTGAGACACAACCCACGTAAAAGTTTCACTATTGTATCGGACCCAAATATGTGCATCTGAACAGATTTTCAGCAACCAGACCAACAAGTACAGGCAAAATGGATTGGACATACTTGGTCCTGTAGAGATGTCTTTAGTGGGGCAGGAAGCAAAATGTAGGGTCAGCACCCCAACACATTCCTGCCTCCAAGCAATCTTGCCAAAGGTGCGGTCAAACTGGTCCCAGTTGATCCACCCAGCAACAATTAAGTGCCCATCTGGGTACAAATTGGCAAAGCTGTGAGGACTTTGCCAACTTTGTAGGTAGCTTTCCAGTGGCAGATGGGAGGGGCATTAAGATGTTCTTTCAGTGGTCCCTGAAGTGAAAACACAATGAACGGGAGGATGCTAGGAAATACAGATCAGCAGAGGGGCCTTAGGATGCATGGCAATGCAGGACAGGTAGATAAGGTGATTAAGAAGGCATATGGAATACTCGGCCTTTATTAGCCGAGAGCAGGGAGGTTGTGATGGATCTGTATAAAATGCTTGTTAGGCCATAGCTGGAGTACTGTGTACAGTTCTCGTCACTATCGGAAGAGTGCAGAGGAGATTCACCCGATTTCCTTAAGAGCAGAGAAGGCTGAGCAGGTATTTGATCGAGGTGTACAAAATTGAGGTACATGGATAGGGAGGAACATTTTCCCCTTTAGTAGAGGGGTCAATAACCAGAGGGCATAGATTTACGGTAAGGGGCAGAAGATTTGAGAGAAAACATTTTCATCCAGAGGATGGTGGGAATCTGGAACTCGCTGCCTGAAAAGATGGTAGAGGTGGGAACATTTACAACATTTAAGAAACATTTAGAAACATCATAGCACACAAGGCTACGGACAAAGTTTGGAAAATGGGATTAGAATAGGTAGGTGCTTGATGGCTGGCGCAGATGTGATGCGCGGACATACTTTCTTAACTGCATTCGAATAACGCAAACTTGTTTGTGAAGGTTGGCGCCGAGATGACAAGCGTGATAGAGACAGAAGAGATGATGCTGATGAAGTTGGCAGTGTTAGAAGTGAAGGTGGTGGCGTGCGAGGAAGTTTCAGAGGCCGAGGCCGAGGTCGAGGAAGAGGACGTGGCAGGGGAAACTCGCGTGGTGAGTGAACAATATTGTTGTACCAATTCCATTAACAGTGAATCTATTTACAACTTAGAATGCCAGCTGCACCTATAAGAGCATGGATTTTGTGTAATAAAGTTCTCTTTACCCTGCAAGTGCAATGGCAGATGAACTAATCTATCTCTGGGATTAAATGTCACAGAAGAGTTTCTCTGACACTATTGTCACATGGTAAAACATCACCTGATTAACAATCCTGGTTTGCCTCCAATCAGATATGGCAATAATCTAGACAGCCCCCCCCCCCCCCCAACTAATGTTCGATGTTATCCAGTTCTTGAAAGTGCATAATAAATAGTGCCCATGACTTGTAGAACCCCTCCGAGCTTCCCCTCAGTTCGAACGTAACCTTCTCAAGGGTCAAGTATTCCAACAGGTCCCCCCGCCACGCCAGGGCACTGGGTGGAGAGGCTGCTCTCCATCCCAGCAGGATCCGCCTTCGGGCGATCAACGAGGCGAAGGCTACAACATCTGCCTCCGCTCCCGTTTCCAACCCTGGCTGGTCCGACACCCCGAATATGGCCTCCTGAGGACCCGGGTCCAGGAAATTACCCTAAACACCTCCTTCCAGTACTCCCCTAGCTTTGGACAGGACCAAAACATATGAACGTGATTCGCGCCCCCCCCCCCCCCCCCCTCTCGCGCAACGCTCACACACATCCTCTACTCCTTCAAAAAATCGGCTCATCCTCGCCCTCGTGAGGTGCGCTCTATATACCACCTTAGCTGTATCAGCCCCAACCTTGCACATGAGGTGGAGGCATTCACTCTCCGGAGCACCTCACACCAGACCCCCTCCTCTATAACCTCTCCCAGCTCTTCCTCCCACTTTGCTTTGATTCCTTCCAGTGGTGCCTTATCCTCTTCCAGAATAGCTCCGTACACCACTGACACTGCCCCCTTCTCCAGTCCCCTTGTCGTCAACACCTCCTCCAGCAATGTGGAGGCCGGTTGCTCTGGGAAGCTCTGTATCTCCTTCCTGGCAAAATCCCGAACCTGCATGTACCTAAACACTTCTCCCTGCTCTAGCCCATACTTCGCTTCCAGCTCCCTCAATCCTGCAAACCGACCCCGAAGAAACAAATCTTTTAGCGTCTTAATCCCCTTCTCTTCCCATTTCCGAAAACTTCCGTCCCACCTCCCTGGCTCAAATCTGTGGTTCCCCCGAATCGGCATTTCCCTTGACCCTAAACCCAACCCGAAGTGTTGGCGAAACTGCCACCAGGTTTTCAATGAAGCTATTATTACCGGACTCCCTGAATATTTCCCCAGAGCTATCGGAAGTGGCGCTGTTGCAAGTGCCTTCAGCCCTGACCCCCTGCACAAGCTCTCCTCCATTCTGACCCACTGAGAATCAACCCCTCTGACCCAGCTCCGCACTTTCTCCACGTTCGCCGCCCAGTAATAGTACAACAGGTTCGAGAGACCCAAACCCCCTGCCTGCCTTCCGCTCTGTAGCAGCACCTTTCTCACTCTGCACTCTAGCCACCTTCCCTCCCCATATGAATGAGGTAATCCTTCCCTCAATCTCCCTGAAAAAAGACTTTGGCAGGAAAATCGGTAGGCATTGAAAAATAAACAGGAATAGCGGCAACACATTCATTTTAACCGCCTGTACTCGACCCGCCAGTGACAGAGGAAGGCCATCCCACCTTGCCAGATCGGCTTTCACTCTCCCCACCAAACTAGTGATGGTGTACCTGCGAAGCCTCCCCCACTCCTGGGCAACCTGCAGCACCCCCAGATACCTAAAATGAGTCCCTGCTCTACGGAAAGGCAGCCCCCCCCACCTCTGCCCCTCCCCCGGCCGAGACACCACACCTCTTGTCCAGGTTCAACTTGTACCCCGAGAAAGACCCAAATACCCGCAGTAGCTCCAATATTCCTCCTATCGACGCACTCGGCTACGACACATACAGCAGCAAGTCATCGGCATATAAGGACACCCTATGCTCTATCCCCCCCGCACTATTCCTTTCCATGCTCCCGAACGTCTCAATGCGATGGCCAACGGCTCAATCGCAAGTGCAAACAGCAGGGGGACATAGGACATCCCTGTCTCGTCCCACGGTGGAGAGAAAAGTATCTCGAACTGATATTATTGGTGCGGACACTCTCCTTCGGTTCCTTTTATAATAGCTTTACCCAGTTCACAAACCTTGGTCCAATCCCAAACCGCTCCAGCACTGCCATCAGGTACCCCCATTCTAGTCTAATAAATGGAAGGGGGTGGTCCGAGGGGGAGAAGAGCATCGGTGCCGCTATATGCGGATGACCTGTTGCTGTACGTGGCGGATCCAATGGAGGGGATGGTGGAGGTCATGCAGACTCTAATGGAGTTTGGGGTGTTTTCGGGCTATAAGCTCAATGTAGGGAAGAGTGAGCTCTTTGTATTACAGGTGGGGGACCAAGAAAGAGGGATAGGGGACCTACCGCTGAGGAGGGCGGAGGGGAGCTTTCGGTATCTGGGGATCCAGATAGCCAGGAGTTCGGGGACCCTACATAAACTGAATCTGACTAGGTTGGTGGAGCAAATGGAGGAGGATTTCAAAAGATGGGACATGTTACCGCTCTCGCTGGCGGGTAGAGTGCAGTCGGTCAAAATGGTGGTCCTTCCGAGGTTTCTGTTTGTGTTTCAGTGCCTTCCCATCGTGATCACTAAGGCCTTTTTTTAAGAGAGTAGGCAGGAGTATTATGGGGTTTGTGTGGGCGAATAAGACCCTGAGAGTAAGGAGAGGGTTCCTGAAACGCAGTAGGGACCAAGGAGGGTTGGCGCTGCCAAACCTGGGGAGCTACTACTGGGCAGCAAATGTGGCGATGGTCCGCAAGTGGGTAATGGAGGGAGAGGGGGTGGCATGGAAGAGGATGGAGATGGCGTCCTGTAAAGGAACGAGCCTGGGGGCGTTGGTGACGGCACCGCTGCTGCAACGCTAAGGATCTGGGGCCAGTGGAGACGGCACTGGGGTGCAATGGGAGCATCGGTGTGGTCCCCGATCAGGGGTAACCACCGGTTTGTCCCGGGGAAGGTGGACGGGGGGGTTCCAGAGCTGGCATCGGGCGGGGATTGGAAGAATGGGGGACCTGTTCATCAACGGGACGTTTGCGAGCCTAGGGGCACTGGAGGAGAAGTTCGAGTTACCCCCGGGAAATGCCTTTAGATATATGCAGGTGAGGGCTTTTGTGAGGCGACAGGTGAGGGAATTCCCGTTGCTCCCAGCACAAGAAGTTCAAGATAGGGTGATCTCGGGTGTATGGGTCGGGGAGGGCAAGGTGTCGGAAATACACCAGGAGTTGAAAGAAGAGGGGGAAGTGCTGGTAGAAGAGTTGAAGGGCAAATCGGAGGAGGAGCTGGGGGAGGAGATCGAGGAAGGTCTGTGGGCTGATGCCCGAGGTAGGGTTAATTCCTCCTCCTCGTGTGCCAGGCTCCGCCTGATACAATTTAAGGTGGTCCACAGAGCGCACTTGACGGGGGCGAGGTTGAGTAGGTTCTTTGGGGTAGAGGACAGATGTGGAAGGTGCTCAGGGAGCCCAGCGAACCATGTCCATATGTTTTGGTCATGCCTGGCACTGGAGAGGAGTGGCGGGAACAGTATCTGAGGTGGTGAAAGTCCGGGTCAAACCAAGCTGGGGGCTAGCAATATTTGGAGTAGTGGACGAACCGGGAGTGCAGGAGGCGAAAGCGGCCGGCATTCTGGCCTTTGCGTCCCTAGTAACCCGGCGAAGGATCTTGCTAATGTGGAAGGAGGTCCAGCCTGGAGGCCTGGAGGCCTGGATAAATGATATGGCTGGGTTCATAAAGTTGGAGAGGATTAAATTCGCCTTGAGAGGGTCTGCGCAGGGGTTTTACAGGCGGTGGCAACCGTTCCTAGACTATCTCGCGGAGCGTTAGAGGAAGGTCGAGCAACAGCAGCAACCTTGGGGGGTGGGGGGACGACGTCCTGGGAGGGTGGATGAGCAAGAGATAACATGAAGGGTTGGGGAAACTGGCACGTATGGGTGAGGGCCGGTGTACAAAGCTGTGTAAATATATCATTTTGCCATGTATATATCTTGCTCTGTGCGATTTCTCATTTTTTTTTTGTTTGGGGGGGGGGGGGGGGGTATTGTTTGTAAGGGAGAAAAATTGTGTTAATCTTTAAGAAATATATTTTAAAAGAAAAGGGTACCCCCATTCTACCCGATCAAACGCCTTCTCGGCGTCCAATGCCACAACTACCTCTGTTTCCTTTCTTTCCGCCGGTGCTATAACAACGTTCAAACCCTCCTAATGTTCGAAAACAGCTGCCTCCCTTTCACGAACCCCGTCTGATCCTCCCCTATCACCTTCGGAAGGCACTCATCTCCAGCCTACCCGCCAGTACCTTCGCCAACACTTTTACGTCCACATTCAGAAGTGATATGGACCGATACGACCCAAACTCCGTCGGATCCTTATCTTTTTTTAGTAACAGGGAAATCGATGCCTGCCCCAAGGTTTGCGGCAACACCCCTTTCCCTATCGCCTCCTCAAACATCTGCACCATCAGGGGTGCCAACCTATCCTTAAATTTTTTATAATATTCCACTGGAAACCCATCCGGCCCTGCCACCTTCCCCGACTGCATCCTCCCAATTGCATCCTTTATCTCCTGCTCCACTATTGCTCCTTCTAATGTAGCCCTGTCTCCCTCCCCTAGCCTTGGGTACTCCAACCCATCTAGAAATTCCTGCATCTCACGGTCTCCCCCGAGTGGCTCTGACTTGTACAACCTCTCATAAAACTCCTCAAAAACCTTGTTAATCAGCACTGGGGCCACCACCAACTTCCCTGCCCTATCCTTCACCTGAAGAATTTCCCTTGCCGCTGCCTCCCTCCGGAGCTGACCTGCTAACATGACCTTATCTCCATGTTCATAAACTGCACCCCTTGCTCGTCTCAGTTGGCGCACCGCCTTCCTGGTGGACAGTCGGTCGAAGCTCGCCTGTAGTTCCTTCCTTCCTCTTTTCCAGCTTCACCGGGTCCCCATCCTCTGCATACCTCCTATCTACCTCCAACATCTCATATATTACCCTCTGCTGCTCCAACCTCCTCTTTATCCACCCTGGCCTTAAACAAAATTACCTCACCTCTCACCACTGCCTTTAGAGCCTCCCAGCCGACTGCCTTCGACACCTCACCTGTACAATTGAAACCTACATATTCCTTAGTTACCTTTTCAATTTTCTCACAGAACACTTGGTTCCCCAAAAGCCCCACATCCAGTTTCCACCCCGGTCTCTGCGTTGCCCCCTTCTCCAGCACCATATCCACCCAATGTGGAGCATGATCTGACACTGCAATTGCAGAGTATTCCGACCCCTTGACTCCAGCCAGCAAAGCCTTCCCCACCACAAAAAAGTCGATCCTGGAGTATACCTTATGGACCGCTGAGAAAAACGAATACTCCCGTTCCCTTGGGTGCAGGAACCTCCAAGGGTCCACCCCTCCCATTTCCACCATTAACCTTCGCCGCCCCCCCCCCCCCCCCCCCCCCCTTGATGGGACCAGCGAGCGCGGCCGTGATCTGTCCAACCTTGGCTCCTGCACCAAGTTCCAGTGTCCCCCCCCCCCCCCCCCCCCCCACAAACAATCAGCTCATGTGTGTCCAAGTCGGGAATAGCCCCAAACACCTTCCTCGCAAATCCCACATCGTCCCAATTGGGACCGTATACACTTAACAGCGCCACTAATCTCTCCTCCAGTGCCCCTGTCACAATCGCGTATCTACCCCCCTGATCTGCCACCACCTTCTCCATCTGGAAGCGTATCCTTTTGCTGACCAGCACCGCTACCCCTCGAGCCCTTCCATCAAATCCAGAGTGAAACACTTGGCTAACCCAGCCCTTTGTAAGTCTCTCACCTGGTCCTTCACCCTCAAGTGAGTCTCCTGCAGCATTGCTACATCGGCTTTCAAACTTTTAAGATGTGCAAGCACTCTTGACCGGACCTCCTTGCCCTTTCACGTTCCACGTGAATATCCTTACTGCGGGTCTCTTTTTTTCTCTTTCCCCCCCCCCTCCTTTCTTATCCACCATCACCATACCACCGGGCCCTGCCCCATAAGCCTGACCCGCCCCTGCCCATTGTTAACATCAAACCCCCCCTACAAAAACATCCCCCAACATCCATCCCTCCACCCCCTCTTGCTCGCCTCGTAGGCCCATTGAAGCCTGCTATCCAGGCTCCAACGTCCGCAGTCATCCTCTCACCTCACCCCCCCCCCCCGTTCACTAACTGACTTTAGTTAGCTAGCGCGGGTGGCTCCCCCCGCCAAGACCTCTCGCCCCCTTCCACCCAGTCCCAGAGAAAAAAACACCAAAACAAACCCAACAATCCAACCTCTACAATTCACTAACATAACATTTAACCGTCGCAACACCATTAACGCCATTAACTTGAGCTCTGTAACAATGCAAAGAGAAGTAAATTTCAATACAAATCAGTAAAAAGAAAGTTGTAACATTTGTACATTTTCCAGCCGCTCAAACACAGTCCACATCCTCTCTTCCAGTTCCGCTCTTCACGTCTGTCCCAAGCCTTCTGCCCTCACGAACGCCTCAGCCGCCTACGCTGTCTCAAAATAAAAGTCTTTGGCGTTATATGTTACTCAACTTCGCCGGGTACACCACACCAAATTGCACCCCCTTCTTGTACAAAGCCACCTTCACTCGCCCAAACGTCACTCGTCTTTTTGCCAACTCCACCGTCAAGTCCTGGTAGATCCGAAACGCAGTACCATCCCACAGCACCTCACGCTCCTGCTTCGCCAGCTTAATACTTTCTCCTTCATGCAAATCTTATGGAAGCAGATAATTACTGCCCTTGGCAGCTCGGTCTAGCTCATACAGGGTGGGGCTCTCACCCTCCCCCATCAGCTCCCCCAACTTCTTAGCGAAGGATTGCGTTGGCCTTGGGCCCTCTGTCCCTTCGGGCAAGCCCACAATTCTCATTGTGCCACCTTGAGCGGTTTTCCAAGTCTTCCAGCTTTGCCCGGAGTCCTCTGTTAACCTCCACCACCCTCCACAACTCTTCCCCCTTCGAGGTGACCTGGTCGCTGTGTCGTGTCACGGCCTCCTCCACCTCCTTCATCTTCTCGCCCTGCTCTCTCACCTCGGCCGATGCCTTTGCCACCTCCACCCTCATCAGGCCGATTACCTCCTCCACCCATGACCTCAACACGACCACCATCTCTTTCCTCAAGGCCTCCATGTGCCTCACAAACTGTTTTTCCAGCTCCACTGCCATCACCTCGGTCATCTTCTCCACTGTAAGTAGTGCGGCCCCGCCTTGCAGTTCGGCTTCCGCCATCCTGTCAACACTTTTGCTCGTCTTTTCTTTCGGCGGCGCACCTGCGTTTCCTCCTTTCTTCGACGCTGCTCTTCGCATCCTTTAGTGGCTTATTGTTTTTTATCTTCTTTCTTTTCTCCTCTCTCCCCCTTCACCCTCCTGCCCTTCATCAATCTGACATTCTTCTTTTTTTGAAAAAAAAATGGGGGGAGAGAGGGGAAAAAAACTTTCACCAAACTTCCTTAAATCTTCTTTCTTTCTCCTCTGCATTCACCTGGGACCAGGCTTCAACCTTCTTTCTTCTTCCTAGGTGGGAGCCATCCGACGTGGAGCACCCTCCCTACATGGTGCCCTGGCCTCCGGGCCTGCCGCCTCGGGCCTCCTCGTAGCTCCGCCCCCGCTACTCTGACCTGCCGGGCCCGGCGCCTCAGCCCCGCCCCTCACCCGCGCGGGGTTCTTCGCCGGTTTTTAAACCGGCCCCGCTGGCTGCTCGTGGCGGCCCCAAAGGCCGACGATAGTCGGGGGGTGCATGAGGACTCGGGGATTTCCCCGAAATCACTGCGAATCGCGGCCACCGGCGCGCGCTCTTGTTGCTGCGGCCGCCCTGCTCGCCCACGCCCTCACTATTCTCAGCAGCCCACATGTTAACGTAAACAAATAACAAAAGGAATTACCCATAGTCACCATTAACACATACAGTCTCCACGCCCCCCCCCCCCCCCCCCCCCCCCAAATGTTCGATGTTATCTAATTCTTGAAAGTGCATAATGAGTAATGCCCATGAATTGTAGAACCCCTCCATCCTTCCCATCAGTTCAAACATAACCTCCTCAAGAGTTAAGAATACCAGCAGGTCCCCCTGCCGCGCCAGGGCACAGAGTGGAGAGGTCGATCTCCATTCCAACAGGATCCGCCTTCGGGCGATCAACGAGATGAAGGCTACAACATCTGCCTCCGCACCCGTTTCCAACCCCGGCTGGTCCAACACACCAAATATGGCCTCCCGAGGGCCCCGGTCCAGTTTCACGTGCACCACTTTAGAGATTACCCTAAAAACCTCCTTCCAGTAATCCTCCTGCTTTGGACCGGACCAAAACCTATGAACGTGGTTTGCAGGGCCCCCCCTGCAACATTCACACATCTTCTACCCCCTCAAAGAGCCGGCTCATCCTCGCCCTTGTGAGGTGTGTTCTATATACCACCTTCAGCTGTATCAGCCCCAACCTTGCGCACCAGGTGGAGGCGTTCACTCTCCGGAGCACCTCACGCCAGAACCCCTCCTCCATACTCTCTCCCAACTCTTTCTCCCACTTTTCCTCGATCCCTTCCAGCGGTGCCTTCTCCTCTTCCAAAATATCCCCGTAAACTGCCGACGCTACCCCCTTCTCCAGTCCCATTGTCGTCAGCACCTTCTCCAGCAATGTGGAGGCCAGATCTACCGGTAAGCTCTGTATCTCCTTCCTGGCAAAGTCTCGAACTTGCATGTATCTAAATATTTCCCCCTGCTCCAGCCCATACTTCGCTCCCAGCTCCTTCAATCCTGCAAACCGATCCCCAAGAAATAAATCTTTTAGATTTGAGGATCATGACATCCCTCATGCAAAAAGGCCCTGGGGTGGCAAAGAATTCTGAAACACAATAAACCAGTAAAGCTGTAATAACATCCTGCCTGACGGGGTTTCAGAATTGGGTGCAATCTCAGG
The DNA here is from genome assembly GCF_047496885.1 of Scyliorhinus torazame. Lineage (NCBI taxonomy): Eukaryota > Metazoa > Chordata > Chondrichthyes > Carcharhiniformes > Scyliorhinidae > Scyliorhinus > Scyliorhinus torazame. The sequence goes on along the minus strand of NC_092709.1, from coordinate 49,951,384 downwards.
CGACAGCAAGAGAAAGAAGGAGCATCATATGAGATGCAGACACAATCCTATGATATTGTCCTATACAGACAATGTCATTTTGAAAATAAACACATCTAAAAATTCAAAGACAAAATAACTAATGTTTAAGTAAACCTGGTAGTCGTGCCTAGGTTTGCGTTTTTATAATATTACACCATCTGTTTCTCTGAGAAAATTGTTTTGTTTTTTTTTATAAAAAGAAATCCGAGCTTCCTTCAAAGTCTACGATGATACTTCTGAGCTAAGAAACAAAGCACAGTAGCAGTTTGGTGGGGGAAAAACTGTTCAAGAAGTGAATAATATACCCTTTTCCAGGCTTGTATTTCATGGAATGTATGTTCTACACAAACTCTTAGCTTGTGAAAGAATGGTACACAGCGGAAGCATGGGAGTTGATGCCAGTGAATGTAAATTTTTTTGACATGACCGATTTGGATTACTTTCTCCTCAGTGAATTATGATTACCCATATGGGTACAAGCATTCGTTTGAAACCTCTGACCAATATATCCCAGAGTACAACACTAATATGATGTACTACTATGATGATGGAAGTGGAGCACAGATGTACACAGTGGATGAAACCTTACTGAAGGAATACATAAAACGGCAAATGTATGTGAACATTTCTTGTGTAACTATAGCAATGCTTTCCTAATTAAGACAGCTGGGAACTATTTTAACATTGGTAATTTTCTTTTTAGCGAATATTACTTCAGTACAGAAAACCTGGAAAGAGATTTTTTTCTACGGAGAAAGATGGATGAACAAGGCTTTCTACCCATTTCCCTGATTGCTAGTTTCCACCGGGTACAGGCTCTAACCACAGATGTAAATCTAATTTTGGAGGTAATGTCTTAATGTTTCTGTAATGTGAAATGCAGGAAATGGGGCTGAACTTTGTCATTGCATTTGCTTTCTTGTCTGGCCTCTGTTGTTGGAACCTCCGCTGCTCACAACCTATTGGGATAATCATAATGGGGGTTTCACCAATCACTCCAAGCATGTACAAAATTCTTTTTGAGTTTGTTGAGAGTGTTTGCTCCAAACTCCTCCAAGGGTTATAATTTCTTCTTCCTATGGTTTTGTTCTGTAGATGTAGTTTCTTCCTGAGAATCAGGGTATGCAGCCCATCTGGCTAATGGCTTCTTCAACAAAATCAAGGTACTCCTATTTGTTCAGATGACATGTTTCTGGCTGAACCAAGATATTGGTTGTTGCAACCTCTCCCTTAGGTTATCTTCTCTCTGCTGAGTCCTCATCCACACCATCTCTCCCATTTCTTGATTGAGCAGGCTGTGGGCCCTGTATCATTGGTTGACAGTATGGACTTCGCCTGCTCTATAACCTTCCTTCTGTTGGACCCCGGTCATGGTCCACTGCTGTGACATTTTGTGTTACGTGTGTGAGAAAGGGAAGCAAATTCTTAGCCTGCAACCCATCAAAAGTTAGCTTGGGGTGAAGCCAATCTGCAAGGGTATAGAATGGTAACAGAACAGGGTTAACTCCTGTAAGTTGTAGTGATACGTACCCCTCTCAGCCTCATTTTTGGCCTGCAGGCAAACTTGTGACACGGTCAAATCCATATGATGCTGCAAAGGATTGATGAATTGTGACCCATTGTCAGAGCGACAATGTCTGGAATGACGTGAATAGAAATTTCCCTCTTCAGAAAGTCTACCTCCTGTAACTTTTGCACCTCAATTTAACAGGACATCTAGTATGTGCGAATCTGCACACACTTCATCTCTCATTTGAGACACCCAAAGTTTTCTGCCATGTTGCTGGCAAATATTGGGCGGTTAAGGTCACGAAGGCCTAAACTTTCTTGCTGAAAATGGTGTTATCTTGTTCTGGGTATCTGCAACAGTGTAAGCAGTAATTTGGTATTATCCCTGCTGATACTCTTAATAGTATCGCCTCATATGAGCTTCAATCTTAATCTGCGGATTCGGGAGGCTTTGTTGTGATTTAATTTGTAATCAGCAAAGTTACCAGCAGTTTGTGATCTGTTTCAATCTTGAACTGTAGACTTAAGACACAGTGAGGAAATCTTTCACACGTCCAAGCTTCTGTGAAGGCTTCTTTCTCTTCTGACAGCATAGTGCTGTTCGTTTTCAGTTAAGGACCTTGATACATAATACACAACTATGTAATGATATATAATACATATCCCATTACTCTGGATCTGGAACAGGATGCTCCTAGTCCTATTGCTGACGCATTTACTGCTATAATAGTTGGACGTTTGGTCTTGTAGCGAGCTGAGGATCTCTGATCAACATGTTCTTTTCACTTGAATGATTGCTGTTGATGCACAGTCCAACACTACGCTTGGTCTTACCTCCAAGGTTGTCTTGAGGTTTGTTTATTTGAGCTAGGTGGGATAGGAATTTTCAACTTGGTTCACCTCACCGTATCTATAAACCTTTAGCATTTGGTGACATTCCAGGGTGGCGAAAATGCTCTTATGCCTTTTGTCTTGTGCGGGTCTGCAGTGAGTCTTGTTTGTTTTCATGGCCTGACTTATTTTATGGGTTTTGAAAACTCAGTTCTCATCGTGTTAATCTAGGGTATTAGTATATTTAATACTTCTCTTGCTCTTTTGTCATATTCTTCCTTTGTTGAACCATCGTCCATGTAGCATATAACATTTTCCATATCTTCTGATATGTTGGACATCATCCTTTGGAAAATCTCTGGTGCAGACATGATGCCAAAAGGCAGACAGTTGAAACAACACAATTCAAAAGATGTTATGAAGGTGGTTAGAAGTTTTGATTCCTGATGCAGTGGTAATTGCGTCAAGCTTAGTAAAGTTTGTACTCTTCCAAGTTTTGCTAGCTCTCGTCTTGTTCTATTGCTTTAGGCCGACTCGGATTCTGATGGATCTATTTGGTTTTGAAATTGGTACCATACCAGAACACCACTGGGTGGGTTTTGTAACTGACGAGTGACTTCTTGTTGAAGCGTAGCCTTTACCTCATTTCATTCATGTTTTCATAGTGGGTGTGGCACCTTCCTGGGTGTAAACGGAGAAGTGAGTTTTACATTTGTCTTTAGAATGCATCTGCCTTTAGCATGATGTGATGCACAGTTTTCAATTTACCTAAGCCCCTGAAGAGTTTTGGAAATTCTCTTAATTTGCTGTCTTGTTATTTGTTGTGGACTTATTATTCAATTTTAAGGATTGATTAGGTTCAGATTTAGATCAGGATTTCCTAATTAAACAGGCTTTCCTGATTAGCGAAGAACATTCCTGGTTTTGAATGAGTGTCTGAGCGATCTTTGCCTTTGTGTCTTAATGTTGTATCAAATTTACCTTTTAATTTTTAGCTAGATTCCTCCTGGACCTTGAAGTTTGACGGTTGCTGAGTAAACTCTTGCAGCCATTTAGTATTGTCTGACAGAGCTGAAATATAAATTCTATATGCTTTTAGAATTCATTTACGGGATTTGGGTGTCGCTGGTTGGCCAGTGCCTATCCCTTGTTGCCCTTCAAAGGGTAGTGGTGCGATGCCTCCTTGAACTGCTGCAGTACCTGAGGTGTAGGTATACCACAAAGGCTGCTACGGAGGGAATTTCAGGATCTTTGACCTTGCGACAGTGAAGGAATGGCTATATATTTTAAGTCAGAATGGTGAGTGACTTGGAGTGGAACCTCCAGGTGATGGTGTACCCAGGTATATCTACTGTTCTTGTTCTTCTAAATGGTAGTGGTTGTGAGTTTGGAAGCTGCTTCTTAAGGATCCTTGGTGAGAACCTGCAGTGTATCTTGTAGATTGTGTACACTGCTGCCACTCTGAGTCAGTGATGGATGCATTGAATGTTTGTGGAAGGGGTAGCAATCGAGTGGGATGCTTTGTCCTAAATAGTGTTGAGCATCTTGAGTGTTATTGGAACTGCACTCATGCAGGCAAGTGGAGAGTATTCCATTACACCCCAGGGAGGTGTCTTGTAGATGGTGGATAGGCTTTGGGGAATTGGGAGGTGACTTACTTGCCGCAAGATTCCTAGCCTTTGACCTGCTCTGTAGCCACCGTATTTATGTGGCTGGGTAGTTTGCTGCAAACATTGGTCTGTTTGAGGTTGTGTGGTTGTTTGAAGACTGGTTGTGGGGATGGCCTTGGCAAGATGTTCGTATTCCTCGATGTTCTGTTGAAGGCTGCAAAGAAGATGTCGTCGTTTCTTCGCTCCAGGTACTCTGTCGGTTGTGTCACGTGCTTGACTTCTGAGGAGGTCGGTGCAGCTTTTTGCTGTGGTGCGTTGGAACTGTCGATCGATGAGTCGAGCGCCATATCCCGTTCGTACAAGGGCACCTTTCAGCATCTGTAGATGTCTGTTGCGTTCCTCCTTGTCTAAGCAGATCCTGTGTAAACTGAGGGCTTGTCCATAGGGTATAAGCTGTGGAAGTGGAGCATCGTGAGGTTATCCATGGATTGTGGTAAAGTAAAGTGAAGTGCTGAGGTGACCGTCCTTGGTGGAGATGAGTGTGTCCAAGAATGTAACCAATTCTGATTCTAGCGAGACCATACAGCCCCTGCGACAACGGATGAACGGACATCGCGTGACAATCGCCAGGCAGGAATGTTCCCTTCCAGTCGGGGAACACTTCAGCAGTCAAGGGCATTCAGCCTCTGATCTTCGGGTAAGCGTTCTCCAAGGCAGCCTTCAGGACACGTGACAACGCAGAATCGCCGAGCAAAAACTGATAGCGAAGTTCCGCACACATGGGTATGGCCTCAACCGGGGTCTTGGATTCATGTCGCATTACGTTCATCCCCCACCATCTGGCCTGGGCTTGCGAAATCCTACCAACTGTCCTGGCTTGAGACAATTCACACCCCTTTAACCCGTGATTAACCAGTCGCTCCATCGGGACCTGTAAAGACTTAATTACCTGCAAAGACTCGCAATTCAGAGTAACGTCTTGCATCATTGACTTTGTCTATATATGTGTTTCTGGAACCCACCTCTTCATTCACCTGAGGAAGGAGTGTGCTCCAAAAGCTAGTGATTCGAAACACACCTGTTGGACTTTAACCTGGTGTTGTAAGACTTCTTACTCTGCCCACCCCAGTCCAATGCTGGCGTCTCCACATCATGGCTGTTCAAACAGGATACGTTTTCTTTCTCAGCTCTGCACAGTCCCTCAAAGATGGTTCTGTCCAGACATGTCCAGACTTGAACTCATCATCGCTACCTGGTCTTTTGATTGCCCATTCCTGTTTACACAAAAAAACAGGGCCATGCTATGAATATGCAATTAACCTCCAATTTGCAGACAAAAGAGGCCATCAGATTCTGTAATGGGTTAATCGCTAACCAGGTCAGTGTGTCCTGGAGGGCAATGGATCTTGAGTGAATCACCTTGGCTGAACAAGGGTATCCTGTTTATTCCCAATAAAAATAGTTTAATCTGAATGGGACAATGTAACTCAGGCCAGGTGTTGGCGTATACCTCTGACTCGGTGTTAGCATGTTTTACCCTCCGTCTGTTAACCCATAAATTGTCAATACATCTTCGATCCAATTTCCTAACCTCTCCTCATCGTAACAATTGCCCTTGAGCGGATTAGTTGGGCGGCACGGTAGCACAGTGGTTAGCACTGTTGCTTCACAGTGCCAGGGTCCCAGGTTCGATTCCTGCTTGGGTCACTGTCTTTGTGGAGTCTGCACGTTCTCCCCGTGTCTGTGTGGGTTTCCTCCCAGTGCTTCGGTTTCCTCCCACAAGTCCTGAAAGTCGTGCTCGTCAGGTGAATGGAACATTCTGAATTTTCCCTCTGTACTCGAACAGGTGCTGGAGTGTGGTGACTAGGGGATTTTCACAGTAACTTCATTGCAGTGTTAATGTAAGCCTATTTGTGACACTAATAAAGATTATTATTAAAGTACCACCTTTAATATATTGTGGTGCCTCAGCCAGGGGTGCGGGGGCTGCCATTCCGTAGGGCAGGGACTCGCTTTAGATACCTGGGGGTGCAGGTTGCTCGAGACTGGGGTGGGGCTCCGTAAGTACAACATTTCTAGTTTGGTGGGGAGGGTGAAAAGCTGATCTGGCAAGGTGGGATGGTCTCCCGCTGCCACTGGCGGATCGGGTACAGGCAGTTTAAATGATTGTGCTGCCGCGATTCCTGTTTATTTTTCAATGCCTGCCGATTTTCCTGCCAAGGGCATTTTTTTAGAGAGATTGAAAGGATGATTACCTCGTTCATATGGGGAGGGAAGGTGGCCAGAATTAAGAAGGTGCTACTACAGAAAGGAAACCAGGCAGGGGGTTTGGGTCTTCCGAACCTGATGTATTATTACTGGGCGGCGAATGTGGAGAAGGTACGGAGCTGGGTCAGAGGGGTTGACTCGCAATGGGTCAGAATAGAGGAGAGTTTGGGTAGGGGGTCGTGAATGAAGGCGTGAGCGACAGCGCCGCACCCTATGGCCCCGGGGAGATACACGGGGAGTCCGGTAGTAATAGCTTCGTTGAGAATTTGGAGGCAGTTCCGACAGCACTTCGAGTTGGGGGCGGGGTCAAGGGAAATGCCGATTCGGGGGAACCATTGGTTTGAGCCAGGGAAGTGGGATGGAAATTTTCAGAGATGGGAAGAGAAAGGAATTAGGACAGTAAAAGATTTGTTTCTTGGGAGTCGTTTTGCGGGATTGAAGGAGCTGGGAGCGAAGTATGGGCTGGAGCAGGGGGAAATATTTAGACACATGCAGGTTCGAGACTTTGCCAGACAGGAGATACAGAGCTTCCAAGTAGAGCCGGCTTCCACATTGCTGGAGGAGGTGCTGAAGACAGGGGGACTGGAGAAGGGGGTAGTATTGGGTGGTTTACCGGGCTATTTTGGAAGAGGAGAAGGCGCTGCTGGAAGAGATCAAGGCAAAGTGGGAGGAAGAGTTGGGAGAGGGTATGGAGGAAGGGTTCTGGTGTGAGGTGCTCCGGAGGGTGAACGCCTCCACCTCATGTGCGAGGTTGGGGCTGATACAGCTGAAGGTGCTGTATAGAGCACACCTTACAAGAGCGAGGATGAGCCGGCTCTTTGAGGGGGTAGAAGATGTGTGTGAACATTCTTCCTGCAAACCACGTACATGTTTTGGTCCTGTCCAAAGCTGGAGGATTACTGGAAGGAGGTTTTTAGGGTAATCTCTAAAGTGGTACGCGTGAAATTGGACCCGGGCCCTTGGGAGGCCATTGTCGGGGTGACGGACCAGCCAGGGTTGGAAACGGACACTGAGGCAGATATTGTAGCCTTCGTCTCATTGACCGCCCAAAGGTGGATCCTGTTTAGGTGGGGATCATTCTCTCCACCCTGTGCCCTGGCGTGGCGGGGTCTTTCTGGAATTCTTGGTGCTTGAAAAGGTCAAATTTGAACTGATGGGAAGGATGGAGGGGTTCTACAATTCATAGGTGTTATTCATTATGCATTTTCGAGAATTGGATCACATCGAACATTGGGGGGGGGGGGGGGTGAGAGCTGGGAGGGTTGGGGGGAGAGGGTCTGTCTGTATGTGTTAATGGTGACTATGGGTGGTTCCTGATATATTTTTGTCATTTGTTTATGTTAACATGAGGGCTAATGTTTGGGGTTTGGTGGGGGGATGGGATAGTTATTAATGATATGGGGATTGACATTACATTGTTACTGATTATTGTTTATTGTTGGGTGTAAATTTGGGAGAAAATGTGAAAAAGGAGGAAATAGAAATATTTTTTTTTAAAAATTTTTTTTTAAAGTGACCCAATTATTTATTTTTCAAATTGGGGGGGCAATTTTAGCGTGGCCAGTCCACCTAACCTGCACATCTTTTGGGTTGTGGGGGTGAAACCCACGCAAGCACAGGGAGAATGTGCAAACTCCACACAGACAGAGACCCGGGGCTTGGATCGAAATTAGGTCCTCAAGATAAAAACTTTATTTTAACTTGCCTTTGGAAAACAAATTTCATGGATTTTATTGAGTCTGTTATTTTTATTTAAAGGAGATCCAATTTTTCCATTCTTGGCCTTCAGTAGGTGACTCAAAAACTCTCTGACAAGAATAGATTTGCAACCCATTTTATGCTGAGCTGTAGCATTTTCACATGCATTCATCATGGAAATCCGTATTTAAGTTGCACAAAGCAAGAGACTTCCATGTGTAGGTTGATGAAAATCATTGGAAAATCCTATACTTAAATAGTATTAGTGAAAATCCAAAATCTCCCCATGGAATAAAAAATTTGTTAAAGCTATCAGGACACCTGTACTTAAGTATGCTTCTTGGGCAAATGATTGCGTGCATTTTTGTTTCTGAGGTTACAGGGTAGCTGTCTGGAGCAGGGGGCATATTTTCGCTATGCAATACTGTTTCAATTTGACAGCGGGACAGAAACACATGGTGCTCATTGATCTAAGCATATAGGTTCCATCATCCTTTACTGAATTTTATCATAACATTGTAAGTTCCTATTTGTGACCATTAACTTGAAGAAAGTTAGATTGTTTGCTAAAGATATGGCCTTCCTCCATTTTTGAAAAGGTTTGATTGCCTTATATACAGCTCCTTGTCTTTTTGTATTGTCTGATTTTTAGTTGGAGCTTCTCTCCCATTAGCTTGCAGTGATTTTGCACCACTTCCGGATAGAGAATTATGATCATGGTTTACAATAAGGAATTCTGTGCAAAGGAGTATATTGTCTGAATTTGTTGGAAAGCTTTTTTGAGGCTATCCTAGTTTGTGTGGAAGATGAACCCCTTCCAAAGAAGGAAGCCAACCACATTTGTAACAAGTAATGTAAAACTTTATGGAGGTGATGTTTACTGAATTGTAAAATACATCTGATCTGATTTTATCTGATTTGATTTATTATTGTCACATGTATTAGTATACAGTGAAAAGTATTGTTTCTTGCATGCTGTACAAACTATGCATACCGTACATAGATAGGGAAGGAAGGAGAGACTGCAGAATATAATGTTATAGCAAGGTGTGGAGAAAAGATCAACTTAATACGAGGTAGGTCCATTCAAAAGTCTGATCTCCGTGGGGAAGAAGCTGTTCTTGAGACGGTTGGTACGTGACCTCAAACTTTGGTATATTTTTCCTGACGGAAGAAGGTGGAAGAGAGTATTTCTGGGGTGCATGGGGTCCTTAATTATGCTGGCTGCCTTTCTGAGGCAGCGGGAATTATAGATAGAGTCAATGGATGAGAGGCTGGTTTGCGTGATGGACTGGGCTACATTCACAACCTTTTGTAGTTTCCTGCGGTCTTGGGCAGAGCAGGCTCCATACCAAGCTGTGATACAACCAGAAACAATGCTTTCTATGGTGCATCTGTAGAAGTTGGTGAGGGTCGTAGCTGACATGCCAAATTTCCTTCGTCTTCTGTGAAGTAGAGTCGTTGGTGGGCTTTCTTAACTTGGTGTCGGCATGGGGGGACCAGGACAGGATGTTGGTGATCTGTACACCTAGAAACTTGAAGCTCTCGGCCCATTCTACTTCATTCCCATTGATGTAGACAGGGGCATGTTCTCCACTAAGCTTCCTGAAGTCAATGATAATCTCCTTTGTTTTGTTGACATTGAGGGAGAGATTATTGTCGTCGCACCAGTTCAGCAAATTCCCTATCTCATTCCTGTACTCTGCCTCGTCATTGTTTGAAATCCGACCCAGTGCGGTGGTGTCATCAGCAAATTAGAAAATCTATGTTGATGGGGAATTTGGCCACACAGTCATAGGTGTATAAGGAGTTTATCTAGAATTCATTTCTGAAAAGATTACTCTGCAAGCTCAGTTGAGAAGGCCAGTGTCAAACCTTTGTAGCCTCTTGTAATAGCAAGCACCTTTCCCAATTTATTTACTCACTTATGAATTTAGGGCAGAGAAAGGGGTCTTTCCGAATTGGAATGTGATTATCTTGTAATGCATGCTTTGGAGGAGAAGGGGTTTAAATTCTCTAATTGTAGTTCGGACGTTATGTGGCACCGTGCATTAGGGAAAAAATGCAGAAAAATAGTGTTCCACTAAAGTATGCTTCAACGCAGACAAATAACAAAAGACCGAAATAAGAGAATGCAGATGGAAACTTGAACTTTTAGTACCTTTAACACTCATCATATTATCTAATTGTATTTTGCATAATTCCAAGGCTTTGCCACCTATTAACTTGCCTGGTAAATTACTCTGAACGTTTGCATTATGTATTGGCTAAGGTTGTCTCCCCTCATTTTTGATCCTTTTAATTGACTTGAGTGTTTACAAACTGTTTACCAAAGATAACGTTTTGAATTTATTTAATGGTATGTCATAAAAAATCTTGTCTGCTTCTCTGTTTACCAGTGATGTGTTGTATTTTCAAAATCATTAGGCTTTGAAAGGAAGTACGGAGGTACAAATCGTGGACCAGAAAATGAGGAAAAAAGAGAGTCCTGAAAAATGGCCGATTCCAGGCCCACTTGTTTCCGACATTCCAAGAACTGATTTCTCCCGTTTAATTAACTGTCCGGAATTTGTACCTGGGCAAATGTACGGCTCTCAAACTGGTGAGCATACTGCAAATCTTTTAGTTAAAATATTAATCCACACCATTGGTAATGCACGCAGATGAGTGTCAGGCAGTTGACTGTTTCTTTATGTTGCCACCTCCCATTTAAGTGCTTGCATTCTCTCAACCTGCAGCCCCAATTATTGCAGTCACAGCAAGGCTATTGGACATGAACCAGCAAAGTAACATGCCTTAATTTAGTGTAAACTGACACTTTATCTGTCTTTACCCTACAGCACGTATGCTTGCTATAGGCTAAGGAAGGACAGGCATTGGCCTTGGAAGTCGCCTTCCCTTACTGCTGATAAAGAATATATGGAGGCAAGTGGCCATGGTGACAGGGCAAATATTGAAGAAGGAAAATAGTAGTTCAGTATTGGACATTCTTCCTTTTCTGTTTGTCACAAGAGTGTGGTTTACAAACACTCAACATTTTATTTTAAGGTTTGGCGGTTTCTCAACTAGTTTATGTTTTGTTTTTAAACTCTCTTCCCCTCCCTTGCTGCTCTATATCAGCATTGCGTTTCCTCCCTCAGCTAGCAGAAGGAAATGTCTGAAACAAAAGTGCAACTCTGTCAGACTGGTCTTATTGGCTTTTTGATGCTTTTTAATTGTCTAATCAAAAAGTTCAGTTTAGAGAAGAACAGTAACTGAATCCAGTTCTCTGGGGTATTCAGCCCTGGAGATGCCAATTTCAGTTGATTTGACAAAATACTAAAACTTTCTGCTGATCAGCTTCAGTACTATTTTTTTTAAAATAAACATTTTATAGAGGTATTTTTGGTGTAGTGACAAAATAAACAATATACATGAAACCATAAACATAGTGCAAAAGCCATTTACCTCTCTTACAGGTCCCACTCTTATTGACCCCCTACTCTGATCTAAACTACTCCCAACCCCCCCCCCCCCCCCCCCTCTTCTGCTGACGATTAATTTCCCGAAAGAAGTCGACGAACGGTTGCCACCTCCGGGCGAACCCTAACAGTGACCCTCTCAAGGCGAACTTTATTTTCTCCAAACAGAGAAAGCTAGTCATGTCCGATAGTCAGGTCACCAACTTTGGGGGCTTTGGAGTCCCTCCCATGCTAATTAGTATCCGTGTCCAGGCTACCAGGGAAGCAAAGGCCAGAACATCTGCCTCTTTCTCCTCCTGGATTCCCGGGTCTTCTGACACCCCGAAAATTGCCACCTCTGGACTCAGCGCCACCCTTGTTTTTAACACCGTGGACATGATGTCTGCAAACCCCTGCCAAAATCCCCTAAGCTTTGGACATGTCCAAAACATGTGGACATGGTTCGCCGCCCCTCCCGCACATTTTGCGCAGCTGTCCTCCACCCCCAAAGAATCTGCTCATCCGGGCCACTCTCATGTGAGCCCGGTGAACAACCTTGAATTGTATCAGGCTGAGCCTGGCACATGGTGCAGACGTGTTGACTCTACTCAACGTGTCTGCCCATAGACCATCCTCTATCTCATCTCCCAGCTCCTCCTCCCACTTGCACTTCAGCTCCTCGGCCTGCGTCTCCTCCGACCGCATAAGCTCCTTATAAATGTCCGAGACGCTCCCTTCTCCTACCCACCCTCTGGAAACTACCCTGTCCTGAATCCCCCTGAGCGGTAGGAGCGGGAAGGTTGACACCTGTTTACGAAGGAAGTCCCGCACCTGCAGATACCTGAGTATGTTTCCCCTCGCCAACCCAAACTTTTCCTCCAACACCCTCATACTCTGAAAGCTCCCCTCTATGAACATATCTCCATCCTCTCAATCCCCACTCTCCGCCATAACCAGAACCCCTCGTCCATTCTCCCCGGGGCAAACCGGTGATTATCACAGATTGGGGCCCAGACCGATGCTCCCACATGCTGCCAGCACTGGCCCCAAACTCTCGGGGCCGCCACCACCACTGGACTGGCGGAGTACCGTGCCGGCGGGAACGGCAGAGGTGCAGTTACCAATGCCCCAAACTGGTGTCCTTACATGAAGCAGCCTGCATACGCACCTATGCCGACCCCTCCCCCACCACCCACTTCCTGATTATGGCTATATTAGCCACCCAGTAATAGTTGCTAAAATTTGGCAGCGCCAGCCCGCCCTCTCCCTGACTCCGCTCAAGCATTATCTTCTTTACTCGTGGGGTCTTGCCCGCCCAGATGAAGCCCGTGACCACCCTGTTGACTCGCTTAAAAATGGACCGCGGAATAAAGATGGGGAGACACTGAAATACAAATAGGAATCTCGGGAGGACCGTCATCTTCACCATTTGCACCCTCCCAGCCGGAGACAGCAGAAGCGCGTCCCATCTCCGAAAATCGTCCTTCATTTGGTCCACCAGCCGGGCCAGATTCAATTTATGCAACTGGTCCCTTTCCCGCGCCACTTGGATGCCTAGGTACCTAAAGCTTCCCTTTACTAACCAAAACGGCAGCTCTCCCAGTCGCCTCTAGGAGTCTCATACAGTAACCTGACCCAGTCAATAAAGCCCCATCCAAATCCGAACCGTCTCACTATCTCCCACAGTCCCATTCTACCCGATCTAAAGCCTTTTCTGCATCAATTGCGATCACTACCTCCACCTCCCTACCTTCCGGAGGCATCATGATCACATTTAACAAACCCCGTCTAGTCCTCCCCAAATAACGTCCAGAACACAATCCTCATATCATGGAGGACAAGATTTTGGTCAGCAACTTGGCATTTACATTCAACAGGCAGATCGGCCTGTAGGACCCACACAGCTTCGGGTTCTTGTCCCGCTTAAGAATCAGTGAAATCGTTGCCTGTGACACCGTCGGGGGCAACACCCCTCTTTCCCTTGCCTCATTAAACACCGTCAACATCGGCCCCAATATCCCCGAGAATGTTTTATAAAACTCCACTGGGTACCCGTCAAGACCAGGGGCCTTGCCCGCATGCATGGCCTTCAAGCCCTCCATTATCTCCTCCAGCCCGATTGGGGCCCCCAGCCCTTCTACCCGCTCCCCGTCCACCTTTGGGAAATTCAGCCCCTCCAAGAAGTGCATCATTGCTTCCGGCCCCTTGGAGGTTCCGACCTGTACAGCCTGCTGTCGAAATTCCTAAACGCCTTATTCACCCCTACTGAATCACCAACCAGGTTCCCATCTCCATCCTTTACTTTCCCTATCTCCCTAGCTCTTCCTAAGCTGCTGTGCAAGCATTCTGCTGCCCTTCTCTCCATGTTCATAGATCGCCCCCCTCGCCTTTCTCAGCTGCTCCACCGCCCTCCCTGTGGTCAGCAAGCTAAACTCAGCCTGTAACCTCTGCCGTTCCCTTAAAAGCCCTGCCTCTGGGGTCTCCGCATACCTCCTATCAATCTGTAATAACTCCTTTACCAGTCGGTCCGTCTCTGCCCTGTCCACCTTCTCTCTATGGGCCCGGATCGAGATCAGCTCTCCCCTGACCACCGCCTTCAGTGCTTCCCACACCACCGCTGCTGAAATTTCCTCCGTGTCATTGACCTGCAGGTAGCTCTGAATACATTTCCTCAGCCGCTCTCACACCCCTTCATCCACCAAAAGTCCCACATCCAAACTCCAGTGCGGGCGCTGGTTTACTATCTTTACTAACCTGCAGGTCAACCCAGTGGGGAGCATGGTCTGAGATTGTAATCGCCGAGTACCCCGTGTCCACCACCCCAGCCAGTAAGGCCATGCTCAAAATAAAGAAATCAATCCGGGAATACACATTATGCACGTGTGAGTAGAAGGAGAACTCCTTCACCCTCGGCTGCCCAAATCGCCATGGATCCACCCCCCCAGTTCCTTTGCCATTGCTGGCACCCTGCCTGTTTTCGAGCTTGACCGGTCCAAGCCAGGTCCATAACTGTGTTGAAGTCCCCTCCCATGACCAACCTGTGCGAATCCAGGTCCAGTATCTTCCCCAGCATCCTCTTTATAAACTCCACATCATCCCAATTTGGCACATACACATTTACTAATACCACCTGCACCCCCTCTAGCTTCCCACTGACCATAATGTACCCACGTCCGAGACTATTCTACCCGCCTCAAACACCACCCGCTTATTGATCAGGATCGCGACCCCTCTAATCTTTGAATCTAGTCCCGAGTGAAAGACCTGACTGACCCAGCCTTTCCTCAGTCTAACCTGGTCCGTAACTCTAAGGTGCGTCTCCTGCAACATTACCACATCTGCCTTCAATCCCCTAAGATGCGCGAACACGCATGTCCTTTTGACCAGCCCATTTAACCCTCGAACATTCCAGGTGATCAGCCTAGTTGGGGGGCTCATTGCCTCCAGCCTGTGCTCCGCACCTCCACCGGTTCATCCCCAGGCAGCCCCCGCCCCCAACCTCCTCTCTGTCCCTCAGCCCAAGTCCCTCCCCCGTCAGCAGAACATTCAACTCCCCCCCCCCCCCCCCCCCCCCTCATAACAACACCCTGTAACCCACCACCTTTACTAAACTAAACATCGGCACCCCCCCCCCCCCCCCCCCCCCCCCCCTTGCGCTTCCGAGTGCTAGCTCGCCCAACTAGCTTGATGGCCCCCATCCCCGGCGTCAGATAGTCTCCCACCTATCGTCCGTCTTTCCCCCCGCCCCCCACTCATACAAACAAACTCCAACATCAAACAATCCCCACACAATTGCCCAACAGATAAACACCAAGATCAAAACAAGCACCCCCTCCATCCCCCAACAGTGCAAAAACCTTTTACAAAAACAGAGAAACAAAAAGGAAAAACAAAATCATGAACGTTGCAGCCAAGTTCAAAAGTTCTCAATCCATCACCAGCCCTTTTTCGCAAGTCCAACACGTCCTCGGGTGACTCGAAGTAGAAGTGCCTCCTCGCGAGTGCTCTGTGAGCCCTGTCCACCTCCAAGGGCCGGGAGAATGCCCCATCCCCCAGCAACTTCACAAGCACAAACATGTCTACGATGTCTGCCTCAACGTCTGTTCCTTCGGACCCCTCCGGGAGCCTGACGATTCTTAGGTTCTGCCGGCAGGACCTATTTTCTAGGTCCTCCACCTTCTCCAGGAGCTTCTTCTGCTGGTCCCTCAGCATCCCCACCTGCAGCTCCACCGCAGTTTGATGTTCCTCCTGCTCAGCCAGTGCCTTCTCCACCTTCTGGATCACCCAATCCTGGGCGTCCAATCTATGCTCCAACCGCTCAATCGACTCTTTTATCGGGTCCAAGCAGTCCCGTTTCTGTGTAACAAAGCCTTCCTGAATGACTTGCATCAGCTGCTCCATAGACTGCTTGGTCGACAAGCCAGAAGTCCGAACCTCCGCCATGCTGTCTTCTGTTGCAGCTACAGCCCAAGCCTTCTCTATCTTCTTGTTTCTGCCCTTACGAACACTTCTAGTTGTTCTCTCCATGCACCGAAGTGAGATTTCAGTAAACAATTGCTCATTGCCCGTTTTACAATTCAAGTCCGGTAGAAAAACGGGGGAAAGGTCCAAAAGTCCGGCCAGAGCGGGAGCCACCAAATGTGCGACTTACTCCTTCATAGCTGCTACCGGAAGTCCCCTTCAGTACTATTTAAAGACACCTAGATGTTCGATCTCTTTATAGATGTACGCAAGACAGACTTCACTACTTTCATCATTGTGTTTTGGAAGTTTAAAACTGATCCATTTTTAAACATTTGCTTCTTAGTACAAAAAGGATATTGAAACATTAGAGAATGAATGTTACAAGAATTGAGAGAATTTGATTAGTAGGGAAGTTTGGATAAGAACCTGGGAAAGAAAGTAGGCCATTTAAACCCGTGAGTTTGTTCTGCCATTGAATGAAGCTGTGGCTGATCTGAGGTCTAACTCCATATACCTACACACCCTTAATACCTTTGGTTAGCAGCAATCTGGGGCAGGTGTGTTTAAAATGAACAGTTTACCCAGCATCAACTCTCATTTGTGAAAGGGCATTCTGCACTTCTACCATTCTTTTGTTTGAAAAAGATTTTCGAAGTTCACATTCAAGAGGCCTGGCTCTATTTTTCTGCTATGTTCCTTAGTCCGAGACTCCCTAACCAACAAAACTGATTTTCTCACACCTACATTGTTCCCTTTAATAGTTTGAAAACTATTAAATCATCCTTTAAACTTCTAAATTGAAGGGAATGCAACCCTTGTTTATGTACTGTCCCTGTAATTTAAGCCTTGGGAGTCCAGGTATCAATCAAGTGAATCTGGCTGCACTGTAACCAATCACTGTTTGTCGATGTACCATTTGTCAATGTTCTCTGTTGATTATTTTGTCTACTATGTACGTACTGTGTACGTTCCCTCGGCCGCAGAAAAATACTTTTCACTGTACTTCGGTACATGTGACAATAAGACAAATCAATCAACCAATCAATCTCTCCAAAGCCAATGTAGCTTACTGAAGATATGGAGCTTCGAACTGTCCACAGTGCTCCAGGTAAGGTCTAGCTAGGACTTCAAATAGAAGCATGTTCTGACCGTTTAAATTCCACTAGAAATGAAGGCCGCTTGTTTGTTTTTTTGGACCTTCGCATGATATTTTGTTGATCTGTGTACATGTCCTTTTAAGTCTCTGGACTGCTTCTAGCTTTTCACCATTTAGAAAGTACTCCTTTGTCTTTTTTAGATCCAAATTGGATGACCTTGCACTTTTCTATGTAGAAATCTGCTTTTCTCTGTAGCAGCCTCTGCTGCTGTCTCACCATTCTCCTCACTGCCGACCCTCTTGACCTTGTAGCCTCTCCAGCTCCCTAACCCACCCTCTTGCTGCCTACCCTACGAGCTTCAGTTGCTCTGTGACACTCCCCCTCACTGAATCCCCCACTTGCCACTTCCCCCTCCTGAACCCTTGCTGCGTGCAAGAACTCTGAATATGAGTGGCAAGAGGCAGAAGGAACAGCTTCAACTTGGAGGAAATAAATCTGAACTGGAGGGTTGGTGGCGAGTGGATGAGTCACCGAGCAGGAGAGACTGAAAGTTGGAGGTTCGGAAGTGAGAGAGTGGGAAAGGCTGCTCCAAAAGTGCATCAATTGGGCCACACACCTACTTCAAACCAGTGTGAAACGACTTTAAAACAAAACTAGAGTATACATTCCATTTAGTGACCAGCATTAAAGTGAAATAACATAAAAACGAGGCAGTATAAAACAGGGACTTGCTGTAAATAGCATCCATTTTTTAAGGTGCCGAGTGCGGACCTGTCAGGAATCTTGCAGAACTTGCACAAAACACATGTCGCTCAAGTGCCAGGCAATGACCATCGACAAAAACAGAGAACCTAACCATCTCCCTTTGTGATTCAGTGCCATTACCATCGCTGATGCCCCCACCATGAATATCCTGGAGGGACAGGAATTACCTTTGACCAGAAACTGAACAGGACCAAGCACATAAATATTGTGGCTACTATAGCACATCATTGGCCAGCAAGGCTACTGCAAATAACTCTTCTTTTGACTCCCATAGCCTGTCCACCACCTACAAAGGCACAAATCAGTGTGATGGAATACTCTCCACTTGCCTGGATGAGTACAACTCCAGCAATACTCGCGTCCTACACCATCCAGGACAAAGCAGCCTGTATGATTGGCCCAATGCAGTAACATTCAGTAGCAGCATTGTGTGCCATCTAAAAGATTCACTGCAACAGCTCATCAAGCTGCCTTCAACAGCACCTTCCAAACATACAATCTCTACCATCTAGAAGGCAAAGTGCAACAGATGCGTGGGAAAACCACCACCTGCGAGTTCTCCTCCAAGCCACACATTATCCTGTCTTGGAAATATGTCACTGTTCCTTCCCTTTTGCTGGGCCAAAAAACTGCAAGTCCCTTCCTAACAGCACTCTGGATACCTACACCTGTGGACTGCAGAGGTTCAAGAAAGCCGCTCACTCCTCTCGCCTTTTAGAGAAATTAGAGATGGACTACAAATGCTGGTCTTGTCAGTGACACATTCCATAAACAATTTTTAAAATGTATACTGTGATATTCAGCTCTACCTCACCACCACCTCGCCATCGGCAAGACTGCTATTTCAACCTCTAACATCAGCCAACTGTGCCCCCTGCCTCAGTTTATCTGGCGTTAAAACCAGAACCATACTTTTTGTTAACTGTTAAGACCTGAATCTTCCAATGTATGCCTGGCCAGCCTTCCATGTTCTACCTTCCATAAACTTAAGGTTATCCAAAAGTGCTGACCATGTCCTAACTCTCAACCACGTCATTCAGGTGCTTGCTCGTCAACACTGGCTCTCGGTTAAGCAACACCGCGGTATTAAAATTTGAGTCTTTTTTTTCCAAATCCCTCCCATGATCTTGCTGCCATCTAGCTCTCTAATCTCCCCTCACCCTCATACCTCAGCTATCTGTGCCCATCCAATGCTGGCCAATTTTAATTGCTGGACCTATGTCTTCAGTTGCCAATGCCCTTTGCACTGGAATCCCCTCTTAAACCTCTTCCTCAAGAAGCTCCTTAAAATATAGCACTTTAACCACATTTTGGTCAACTGCCCTAATATCACTTTGTGTAGCGCTGTCAAATTTTATTTGGCGCTCTTGTGAAGCGCTTTTGGGAAATTTTATCATGTTAAGGCTGTTATATATAGGACGGCGCAGTGGTTAGTACTGCTGCCTCACGGCACCGAGGACCCAGGTTTGATCCCGGCCCCGGGTCACTGTCCGTGTGGAGTTTGCACATTCTCACCGTGTCTGCGTGGGTCTCACCCCTACAACCCAAAGATGTGTATGGTAGGTGGATTGGCCACGTTAATTTCCCCTTAATTTGTTTGGAAAGGGTGTTATATATAAATGCACGTTTTTGATGTAAGTTCTAGGTACTCTTTTAACTTAAATTCCAATTGTGTTTTTTTGAGACTTTATGCAGGCAACAGGAGACCATTTGATGAAGTAACTCAGGAAATTTTAATAAGTTGTGAGTTAATGTTGATCAAAATAGGGCAGGACTTCACTAGTGTATTACAGTTCTTCCTTCACAGTTCAGCCTTGGGTGCAGGTTGACACTCAGTCTCTGTTCTCTCCCGTAACTTCTGCTTCCCTGTGGAAAGCAGGCACTGTAAACTTCAGTTTCAGTCTTGCTGTGCCCCTTGATCAGTGAAAGTTGCTGCTTATTAACCCTTTCCAAGCTGCAACCCACAGTGTGATAAATGATATTGCATTCTGATTGGCCTAAATGAGGCAAGGTTATTTTCCAACTGATTTATGGGGTGCCTGATCAATCTGTGATTGATCTGGATGGTGCATGAACAGTTTCTGATTCGTTCCTAGAGGGTAATGGTCATGTGTTGATGTCATCTTGCAGTGTTCCCTGACTGGCTCCTTACAATGGCAATTATTTATAGAATCATCCTCATTAAAGTTTGTTTCTGTTAGATCAACGGATGTTATTAAATCTTCCTTGTTCCTTATGATGGGGGAATATGCTGGCATGCCCTCATGATTGATACCTTAAGCCCCTCATCTTGGTCTTTGTTTAATTGGTATTAAATCAGACTGCTATCAGTGACTGTCTTAGAGGCCAATTACTGGGTGATGTTTTTTTCTCCTCTGGTTACTTGGAATAAGTTACTTTTGAAAGAAAGGATAGAAGGAAGATTACAATGTACTAATAAAACTGATTGTACTTAAAGGTATACGGAGTATGTATAGAATGCATAGACATAATCAGTGTTTCAAGTCTCCTTCGAATGGTTTTGATGTCTGCTTTATTTGAGATAAAGCATGTGATGTCAATGTGTTTTTGTTGAGAGAACTGCTTTGCCATAGTGTGTTGTATGTGTCTGCTTGGTACAACTCAATTAAAATTCAGAATAGCTTTGCAAAGCTGACACAGTAACAAAAATTGCAGAAAGTCTATATAAAATCAGTGCTTGAAAGTGATTGGTGCGATAAATATAACAATGCATTTAACAAATGTATATTCCTAAGTAATGAAAGTTGCTAATAACTTTAGTTCTAAACTTACAAAATCAAGGATGGTTACATAATGTAAAAGGAAGTGACAAGTGTTTTTATTGACTTTGTGGTATACAAAACAACGATAAGTATGGACAAACGGCACAGAGGAAAAAGAAAAATATTTACACATCAGTCGGTTTCAACTATTTATATAACTCGTTGTTCTTTCTCTTGCATTATTTACAGTGGTGGTTGTGATTTCCTGTTTTTTCTTCCCCACTGTGTTTTTGGTTCTAGTTGCTGCCCCCCACCTTGCTGTGTCGTGGCTACCCACCCCTGTTCTTTGGCTTCTTAGTTGTTGGCCACAAACAGGCCTTGGAACAACCGAGTGAATAACTCCCACGTTTTGTGGAAGCCCTTCTCCGACTCTCGGATGGCAAATTTAATTTTCTCCATTTGGCGAAATTCCAATAGGTCACTCAGCCAGCCTGCAGCTTTGGGTGGTGCTGCTGACCACCACCCAAGCAGGATTCTCCGGCGGGCGATTAGGGAGGCAAGGGCGTCGGCCCTCCTCCCCATGAATAGACCTGGCTGTTCGGAGACCCTGAAGACTGCCACTCCTGGGCATGTCTCCACCCTCATCCCCACCACCTCTGACATTGGCTCGAAGAAGGACGTCCAAAACCTAGCAAGTCTGAGGCAAGAGCAGAACATGTGGGCGTGGTTGGTCGGACCTCCTTGGCACCGTTCGCATTTATTCTCCACCTCAGGGAGGAAATTGCTCATTCGGGTTCTAGTTAAGTGGGCTCTGTGTACTACGCTTAGTTGCATTAGGCTTAGCCTTGCGCTTGTGGAGGTGTAGTTGAACCTGTGCAGTGCTTCACTCCAGAGGCACCACCCTATTCTAAAGCACAAGGCCTCCCTCGTCTCGTCCAGTTGGGTATAGCCAACCCCCCCCCCCCCCCCCCCCCCCCCCAGCAGTCGCCTGTACATGTCACCATAGAGTTCCCTTCCCTAGGATGTCCGCGTCCGACAGGTTCTCTAGCAGTGATTGTCGTGGTGGTTATGGATATGTCCTTGTTTCCCTTTGTAGGAAGTTTTTGATTGTACGTACTTGCGTTCGTTTGCCCCCGTCAGCTGGAATCTTTTTGTCAGTTCTTTGAGTGTTGTTAGCCTGTTGTTGGTGTAAAAGTCCCTCACTGTCGTCCCCATCCTGTCTCCACCTTGTTTATTTTAAAAAATATATATATATATATATATTTTTTTTAAATTCGTACCCAATTCATTTTTTCCAATTAAGGGGCAATTTAGCGTGGCCAATCCACCTGCCCTGGACATCTTTGGGTTGTGGGGGCGAAACTCACACAAAGACGGGGAGAATGTGCAAACTCCACACGGACAGTGTCCCAGAGCCTGGATCGAACCTGGGACCTCGGTGCCATGAGACGGCAGTGCTAACCTTTTGAAGGTGGCGTCCATAGTTGCCGACTTGAAGCTGTGGTTGTTGTCGATGGTGGCTTTGTCGGACATTAGGTTAACCCGAAATGCTGTCACAGTTGGTTCCACGAGTGTTGCTACCACCACTGGGCTCATTGAATATTTATTAGGTGGTGAATGGAGTGCCGCTATGGCTAGGGCCCAGAGGGAGGTCCCTCTGCAGGAACCCTCCTCCATAAGCACCCACTAGGCTTCAGGCTCCTTTATCTACTCCTTTACCCTCTCCATGGTTGCTGCCCAGTGATAATATTGCAGGTTTGGGAGGACTAGGCCACCCCCAAGGATCTCATTCTCTGCATTACTCTCTTTGGGATCCTTGCATTCTGCCCCACACAAATCAATTTGTCTAGTGAATTGAAAAAGGCCTTGGGGATGTAGATATGGATGGATCTAAACAGGAAGAGGAACCTGGACAGTACGTTCATCTTGATCATCTGCACCCTCCCCGCCAGGGAGAGTGGGAATGTGTTCCATCTCTGAGGTCCTTTTTTACTTCCTTCGTCAGGCTGGTCAGGTCGCACTTGTGGATCCCTGTCCAGTCATGAGCGATTTGGATCCCCAGGTAGCGGAATTTGTGTCGGGCCTGTTTACAAAGAACAAAGAGCAAAGAAAAGTACAGCACAGGAACAGGCCTTTCAGCCCTCCAAGCCCATGCCGACCATGCTGCCCGACTAAACTACAATCTTCTACACTTCCTGGGTCCGTATCCCTCTATTCCCATCCTATTCATGTATTTGTCAAGATGCCCCTTAAATGTCACTATCGTCCCTGCTTCCACCACCTCCTCCGGTAGCGAGTTCCAGGCACCCACTACCCGCTGTGTAAAAAAACTTTCCTCATACATCTACTCTAAACCTTGCCCCTCGCGCCTTAAACCTATGCCCCCTAGTAATTGACCCCTCTACCCTGGGGAAAAACCTCTGACTATCCACTCTGTCTATACCCCTCATAATTTTGTAGACCTCTATCAGGTCGCCCCTCAATCTCCGTCGTTCCAGTGAGAACAAACCGAGTTTATTCAACTGCTCCTCATAGCTAATGCCCTCCATACCAGGCAACATTCTGGTATATCGCTTCTGCACCCTCTCTAAAGCCTCCACATCCTTCTGGTAGTGTGGCGACCAGAATTGGCTACCCTCTTGCTTTTTATGTACGTGTAAAAAGCCTTGGGATTTGCCTTAACCCTATTTGCCAATGACTTTTCGTGACCCCTTCTAGCCCTCCTGACTCCTTGCTTAAGTTCCTTCCTACTTTCCTTATATTCCACACAGGCTTTGTCTGTTCCCAGCCTTTTAGCCCTGACAAATGCCTCCTTTTTCTTTTTGAGGCCTACAATATCTCTCGTTATCCAAGCTTCCTGAAAATTGCCGTATTTATCCTTCTTCCTCACAGGAACATGCCGGTCCTGAATTCCTTTCAACTGACAACTGCCTCCCACATGTCAGATGTTGATTTGCCCTCAAACATCTGCCCCCAATCGAGGTTCTTCAGTTCCCGCCTAATATTGTTATAATTAGCCTTCCCCCAATTTAGCACATTCACCCTAGGACCACTCTTATCCTTGTCCACCAGCACTTTAAAACCTACTGAATTGTGGTCACTGTTCCCGAAATGCTCCCCTACTGAAACTTCTACCACCTGGCCGGGCTCATTCCCCAATACCAGGTCCACTACAGCCCCTTCCCTAGTTGGACTGTCTACATGTTGTTTTAAGAAGCCCTCCTGGATGCTCCTTACAAACTCTGTCCCGTCTAAGCAACTCCTTCATCTCTATCCCACCCTCTTGTGGGTTCACCGGGAAGATCTCGCTTTTGCTCCGGTTAAGTTTGTAACCCAAGAAGGCTCCAAACTCTTTCAAGAGGGCCATATTTCCTTCCAAGCTGCTTTGTTGGTCCGAGATGTAGAGGAGCAGGTCATCCGCATAGAGCGAGACTCCGTGCTCTGTCTCCTCTCCCTTTCCAGTTATTTGTGGCCCTGAACGTGATCACTAGTGGTTTGATTGCCAGGATGAACAGCAGCGGGGTTAATGGGCATCCCTGCCTTGTACCTCTGTGCAGCTGGAAGTACTTAGAGCTGGTGGCATTTGTCTGTACGCTCGCTCTGGATGCGTTGTACAGGTGTTTTACCCAGGCAGTGAACCCTGTTCCAAGCCCGAACTGCTCCAGTATCTCGATGAGGTACTTCCATTCGACTCTGTCAAAGGCCATTTCTGAATCAAGGGAGACGATCACATCAGGTGTTCTCTCCCCGGATGTGGTCATGATCACGTTCAGCAGGCGCCTAATGTTCTATGTTAGCTGTCTACCCTTGACAAAGCTCGTCTGGTCTTCTGCAACCACCTTTGGTATGCAGTAGTCCAGTCTTTTGGCTAGGATCTTGGCCAGTATTTTCGCGTCTGCATTTAACAGCGAGATGCATCTGTAGAAACCGCATTCTGTTGGGTCTTTGTCTTTCTTGGGTGTCAGCGTGATTGAAACTTGTGCTAAGGTAGGTGGCAGAGTCCACTTCCAGTATGGAGTCGACTAGCTGTTGCCTAGCCACCCTCTCTTCCCTATCTCTCTGTGCTTTGTAAGTTATAATGTCACCCCTGATCACAGCCAACAGTGCCCCTCAGAACGTGTAGGGTGCGACCTCCCCATTCTGGGTATTAGTCATACACTCGTCAGTGGCCTGTGATGTTATCTTGCAGAAGGCCTTATCGGTTAGGAGGGTCGTGTCCAACCTCTATGGGCGTTGGGCATGACCCGTCTCCAACCTCACATCCATGTAATGTGGAGCGTGGTCGGAATTTACTAGCCTTGGAAGCACCGGTTTTTCCCACTATGAACAAGTAAATCCGTGAATAGACATAATGTACTCTGGAGAAGGAGGAGAATCTCTCCCCTGGGTGGGTGAATCGTCATGGGTCCACCGCCCCTACCTGTTCCATAAAGAGGCTAAGTTTGTTCGCCATGTTGGAGTTCTTTCCCATTTTGGGTTTCGACCTGTCTGTGGGTCCTGTACACAGCGCTCCAGGGTTTCCCTTTGTCCAGGGGGACACCCAATATTGCTGCCAAGTGTGAGTTCGCCATGTTGATGCGCCCCTGCACTCCGGGATTTACCTTTGTTCGGTAACCCTCCCAAGTGGTTGCTTGCAGTGCCATTTTGTTCCAATTTGCCACGCGTGGCGTGTTGTAGCCAGCCTAATGCCCTCAGTCTTTCTTTACCTTTCTCTCCCTTGTGGTTTCTTCTCTTACCCCCCCCCCCCTCCACCCCCCAATCCCTGTTTCTTCTCCTAGTTGTCTCCCTCTACCCAATGTCTGTACCCCTCCCCATGCCAAGCACTTTTCTCCCTTGCGATGACGCACCACGGCGCCTCTCTCCTGCACACTTCCTGGTGCTAGCTACCTCAGTAGTGTAGTGGCCCCCCCTCCGGGGGCTAGCTGTGCGTACTCCCATCGCCCGATCCCTGGGTTCCCTGTCCACCATTCCATTCACCACCTGTGCTTTGCTGTGCCTGTTCTAACCCTCTCCCTCTTTCTGCCCTGGTCCCCAGGATGAGCCAGTACACTCGTGCGTAAAGTGGTCACTGCGGTGACAAAATGCAGAAATCAACACTAAGCGTTAAGCGTCTCTTCCTGTGGGCTCTCCCCTGCTGCCGCTTTTCCAGTCTGTTCTCTGCGATGGACTTGTCAGTATCTGCAGGGCTGTGAAGAAGTGCCCCCTGCCTTGGAACGTGATCCAGAGCTTGGCTGGGCACAGCTTTCCAAACCTTTTTTTTTCAAAATATTTTTATCCTCTTTTCACATTTTCTCCAAATTTACAGCCACCAACAATAAACAGTAACGAATATAATGTCAATCACCATATCAACAACAACAATCCCATCCTCCCACCAACCCCTCGCGCACGAGGTGGAGGTGTTCACTCTCCGGAGCACCTCACACCAGAACTCCTCCTCCATACCCTCTTCCAACTCTTCCTCCGACTTCGCTTTGATCCCTTCCAGTGGTGCCTTCTCCTCCTAGCTTCCCAAACCTTCTGCCATTGTTGTACAGCGTGGCCTTCACCCTATTAAATTAGACCTGGTGCTTGGCCAGGTCGGCTCCAGTGTCCTGATATATCCCTGATATATCTAAATCCGGTCGGTGGCCTTCCCGGTTACAGATTTTGGTTTGTTTGGCTCAGTGCAGGATTCGTTCCCGGTCCTGGTACCGGTGCATCTTGACAGTGATCGCCCTCTGTTGTTCCCCGGTTTTGGGCTTTGGGCGAAGCGACCGGTGTGTTTTGTCGATTTCTGGTGGGTTGGGAAGCTGTCCCTTCCCACCAGGTTGCCCAGTATTTGGGTCACCGAGTCTGTGGGATTCCTACCTTCGATGCTGCCTGGGAGGCCCACAATTCATAGGTTTTGCCAGCTCGGCCGGTTCTCCTGGTCCTCTACTTTCTCTTTCAGGTTCCCTTGCATGC
Organism: Scyliorhinus torazame; assembly: GCF_047496885.1. Taxonomy (NCBI): domain Eukaryota; kingdom Metazoa; phylum Chordata; class Chondrichthyes; order Carcharhiniformes; family Scyliorhinidae; genus Scyliorhinus; species Scyliorhinus torazame. Next base: position 49,925,012 of record NC_092709.1, on the reverse strand, counting down.
GACGATCCTTGCCACTTCCTTTTCCAGGGCGATGATCCGGTCTGGTCTGTTGCAGCCCTCTCCAGCTGCTTGATTCTTTCCTCCTGGGCTTCCAGTCGCCTTTCCGCCTTATCCAGGGCAACCTACATGGTCGCCATAGCTTCGGCAACCACGTCCTTCACCGCAGCTTAAATGTCTGATTTTGTTTCCTCCTCCGTTCTCTTGAGAGAAACATTCTCCACTCCTCCAGTGTGTGGTTGGGGGGGGGGGGGGGGGGGGGGGGGGGACTTCTCATGCAGTGGGCCAATCCCCCTTGCTCTGACGAAGCCCGAGTTTTGCCATCTCGTGTGTCGGCCGGTTCAGTCGTTTTGCTTGTCCCGGTTTTTTTCTGCTCCTGGTCTCCACTCGTTCTTTGGATTGGCTGCTGTTTGGCATTTTTCTCTGTCGTGTTGTGGTAGCGGTGTGGGGCTATTTTTTGGTGTCAGTCGGCGTCTTTCAGGCAAAAAAGAGCCTATTTTTCAGGTTTGTGCTGGGGGGGAAGAGAACCACCTGATGTGCGACTTCTCAGCACATCCCTGTCACTAGAAATCGGAAGTGACTTATTTTAACCATCACAAGTTAAACTACACTAATTTCATACACAAGGCTAAATAATTTAACAATGTTTTTCTTTGCATAATGTGTCATTGAATTTAGGGAACGCAGTTGGTAAGTTTTTATTGCTAGTGCGGTGGATAGTTCCACACCAGTATTGTTCAATATTGACATCTTGCATCACTGGCTTAAGAGCCATATGGTTTTTCTCCCTTGTCAGGTGTGAGTATGATGTTAACAAAGACCAAGTCATGGAATGAGCTAGTGTCCCAGAATTCAGCATAAAATTAGATTGGGTTGGCATATTTTGATTATTTGTCTAATGCCCGTAACTAAACTACAAACTAATTGTAAATTTTATCTTTTCTACAAATGGGCTCCACGTGTTGGTGAGTATTGAACAAGAGGGCATAAATCTAAAATTACCACTAATTGATCTGGCAAAATACATGATTTGATTTTCTTGCTGGCGTAAGAATGTGAAACTTGCTGCAAGGAATGGCTGAAGCAGGTAGCACTGACACAGTTAAAGCTTATTGCCCACTTGAGGGAGCAGGGAACAGAAAGATATGGAAGGTGTTTCGAGGAAATTTAAGAAGACTAATGTGGAGTATAACACTGCCATAGTTGAGTTGTGCCAAATGGCCTGTTTGTATCCTATAGATTGTGTAATTGTGTGTAATTAATCCTATCTAATGTGGCATGAAACATAAATTATTTTGTCTTTTGGCACTTTCAGAATCTGCTCCTAGCTCTCCGAGGGTGGGAAGTCCTGTTGACAAAGAAAAGAAAAATGTTGAAACCAATAACCTTCAGGCAATGTCTAAGGGACTTTCTACAAGTTTGCCCGATTTGGAATCTGATCCTTGGATAGAAGTGAAAAAGAGACACCGCCCATCGCAGCTCAATCCAAAGGTATATATGAATTTTGCCTTTTAGCTATAAATTATGTACTTCATTATGAAACAAGTTGATGCCGGATTCCTTGGTGCCAAAACTTTGTGAAATCAACGTACGATGCATTGAATTATAGTGTAAAGTGTTGTGGGATCTGTGCTGAATGTAAACTTATCTCTGAGACAAAGTAAGCTGTACTGCAACAAATGCATGGTTTTGTTTGGTTAGTTGCCTCGACTAATGTCTGTGATTAAGGGTGCAGTGTGTATTGAAGAGATTTTTGCCCATGTAAAGTTTAGAGTGCAACCAGAAATTTGCTTAATGGAAAAGTATTTTTGTAGACCGCTAATTTGTCCAGTAGTAGAATCCATATTGAATAGTCGGGGATAGCTTTTCCACTCTGTTAGTATCAAATGCACTGATGTACACCGTGTAATATTTTGTATTTACCATTCTCAATCTTGTCAAAAGGTGCACAATTGCTGGCAGTTATATTTTGGTGAGTTATCTTTTGAAATTTTCCAAGCTCATTTCAAATAGGAATCCTTAATATTTTTTTAAAGAGGAGACTTTTTATCCTAACAACCTATTACACAAACTTTGGGCTCCAGAGGTTAAATGATAATATGATGGTCAGTTGGTCACCTAGTTTCCTAAATTTAACATAGAATTTACAGTGCAGAAGGAGGCCATTCAGCCCATCGAGTCTGCACCGGCTCTTGGAAAGAGCACCCTACCCAAGGTCAACACCTCCACCCTATCCCCATAACCCAGTAACCCCACCCAACACTAAGGGCAATTTTGGACACTTAAGGGCAATTTAGCGTGGCCAATCCACCTAACCTGCACATCTTTGGACTGTGGGAGGAAACCGGAGCACCCGGAGGAAACCGGAGCACACACTGGGAGGATGTGCAGACTCCGCACAGACAGTGACCCAAGCCGGAATCGAACCTGGAACCCTGGAGCTGTGAAGCAATTGTGCTATCCACAATGCTACTGTGCTGCCCACGATAAATTTCCTTTTAATCTTTTAGTTTGGCAATTCTATAATGTTTAACTTTAATTTATATTGCATCACTTAATTGACTTGATAAAACCAGTGTCATTTAATTAGAACATAGTTTTAGAATTTCAAAAATGTTCAATTTCTTGTTATTTAAGGTGCCAGTCTTGCTTGTACCAATGGACCAGACCAGTCTGCCACAAGTTGAGAGGGGGCCAGAAATGAGTTGGAAGAAAAGTCCCAATATTTATGGTGTCATTTGTGCACACCATCAATCTCCTGTGTCTTTTCTCTCTCCCTCACTCTCCTTTGTCTTTATCTCACTTCCATGTGCTTGCTTTCTCTTTTCCTTTCCTTTACAAATGCAAACTCTCCTTTCCCTTGTTTGTAACATTGTTCACGTTCTTCTCACCTCTTTCCCCATCTCTTCTTCCTTCTCTTCATTCTGTCTTTATATTTTTTTCTCTTTCTAACTCTCTCTCTTATTTCCTCCCTCACTCTTCTCTATCTTTCCTCTACCCCTTTTGTCTTCCTCTTCTTAATTAGGAAAGTAAGCTGAGAATCTCTGTTGGCTTTCTGTGGACAAGGATTACTGGTGCATTCACGAGAAGTCGCCCTGTGTAATTGGTTTTTAATTTTTAAAAAAAATTTAGAGTACAGTAACCAATTCATTTTATTTTTTTTTCAAATTAAGGGGCAGTTTAGCGTGGCCAATCCACCTACCCTGCACATCTTTGGGTGTGGGGGTGAAACCCATGCAAACATGGGGAGAATGTGCAAACTCCACACGGACTGTGACACAGGGCCGGGTCCGAACCTGGGACCTTGGCGCCTTGAGGCAGCAGTGCTAACCACTGTGCCACCGTGCTGCACTGTGTAATTGTTTTTGAGCACTGTTTTGGCTTATTCAAGATATGCAGGCCAAGGCTCAACAGTTGCGATACGAATCCTATGAATGAATAATGATTAAGTTAGAACACCCACTGGCAATGCAGCTGCTCTGATAAAAGTAACAATCAGACATTACAACTGGCATGCTCGTCATGAAAGTGTGCCTTCTGCTCCCTGCAGTACTGCTGAGCCTGCACCGGCAATATTGTGCATTCTTGAGAGTACTCTTTGCTAGCTACTGGGGAGCGTATATTACATGCCAGCCCAGTGATCAACTGAGAAAGCTGGCTGGTCGGGTATTTTGTTGGGATTTGCACTTGGGAGATGCTCAGCAGCCTGCTTAAAATCATGACAGGCTAGAAATTGATTTGATACCTGATCTTAATGCAAAGGGCAGCACGGTAGCATAGTGGTTAGCACAATTGCTTTACAGCTCCAGGGTACCAGGTTCGATTCCCGGCTTGGGTCACTGTCTGTGCGGAGTCTGCACATTCTCCCTGTGTCCTCACACAGTCCAAAGATGTACAGGTTAGATGGATTGGCCATGCTAAATTGCCCTTGGTGTTCAAAATTGCCCTTAATGTTGGGTGGGATTGCTGGGATATGGGGATGGGGTGGAGGTGTGGGCTTGGGTGGGGTGTACTTTCCAAGAGCCGGTGCAAACTCGATGGGCCGAATGGCATCCTTCTGCACTGTAAATTCTGTAAAAGCAATTGAACCTTATTTGATCTTCTATGCTGTGGTATTGCAGGAGCACACAATAAGTAAAAGTCGGGGACACAAATCTCTTTCCTCTCCAAGGACTTTGAAAAAATTACCTCCACTGGAACGTGAAGTCCTTGTCCAGTGATACCCAATGTCCTCCTTGCATCAACTCCATTGAACTTGGACGATCTTTTATCTGCTTTTTGAAATTAATTTCCAATAATATGAAGCTTGGAACACTGATCAGCTTAAGATTTAAAATCCGCTACTGTGGTAAAGAAATAAAAACAGCAAAACAATAAGACTATTAAAAGTGAGGCGCAGGCAGACCAGGAGAGACTAAAACCATCAACAGACCACCTTTTACCTCTGCTCCCCTGCATCCTTTCGCCCCCCCCCCTCCCCGGGTAACTGAAGCACACAGGTAATAAACTTTAAAGTAAAGAATACAATTAAATAAAAGTGATTGAAATTTATAGACTGGGGATATGCTTTGTAGCTTGCAGCGCACAAAATATTTAAAAATTCAATTTTTATGAAGATTGCATTAATATTTCACATCTGGTATGCTATATACGGTATTCACTGAAACCAACAATTTTTAAAAAGGTGAGTGATATCACTTGGCCCATCATAACTCGCCTATCCAGAAAAAAACCCAGAAAGTCCCATCGCACAATCTAATCTAAGTTAATCACTGGTTTTTGCCATCATGTTCTTATCTTTGCTTTTATCATTATGCTATCTTATCTTTACTGTCTGAATGAAAAATGTTTGGCAATTTTGCTGAGCTTTTCACCATTTGAGTATATCCATAAGTTCTAGTAACCTTTTTAAAAGCAGACCTCTGTTCTGCATTAATATCTGAGAGAAGTAACCTTTGTGCGAGACATGTGCATACAGCCTTTGAATTGTTCCTTACATTAGCTTAGACTGCAGATTCGTAATTTTATTTCTCCAAGTTGTTATAGTCAAGTTGCATTTCGTGAATTATTTTTGGTGCAACCCCTTAGTAAGTGCACTGCTTCAGTTTAAAAAAAAAAGGAAAGTCCTGATTTGCAAGGCTAAACAAAATAGTGTTCATTTCAATGACTTCTAATGTTTCCATTTAAAATTGTTGGCTAATGATTTTTGATTAATACATCTCTTGGAGTCTTGCTAATTATTTTCAATCTCTGCAGCTTTCATGACTTAAAAATTACAGCATATGCTTGCAATGCAAAATGGGCTTTTAGTCATAGCAACGCCCAATTCAGAAAGCTTTCTTTTTTAAATTCTTTTCGTCTTTCAAAGAAATTTGAAAAAGTATTGTTAAGCCTGGAGTACATAAGGGAATACAGGGACAACAATTGTGTAATTCTAGAACATTTTATCTTGAGCTTCCAAAGGAATTGCTTTTTGTTTACTCGGATCCCAGTTTCTTTTTTATTTTGCCTTAAATAGGTTTTGACAACTCCAAGCACTACAGATGTAGGCTAAACAGTGTACACGTTCCCCTTTGTGTGGGGAAGGCAGTTGTGTCCGTTTCCTTTTAACCTGTATTGACACAAATAACATTAGTAACTGGCGTGAGATTTCCCCTTAGTGTAGCATCTAGGCAAGTTTTGACTTCTGAAGTCCCACCAATCATTAGTTGGGGGGGGGGGGCAGAGAAAGAGAGAGGGGGGAGGGAAGAGAGAGAGAGAATCAAAATTTTAGCTCTTTTCTCTCCCGACATATGCTGCTATTTATTACACAATATTCTAAACCGACTAGCTTCTGTCAGATATTGGATTACTACTGTTGGTATTGTCTTCTGAGCTAGGCTCATATTTCATAAATTTCAAATCATCTAAAACTCAACTGCCAGCATCTTCTTTTGCTAATTTAACCCCCATCCTTAGTAGTAAAGCTTTCAGACATCTCTAACTTACTCTCTGAAATACTGGCCTTTAAACTCACTGACCTTTTTCCATGCTTTGGAAAGCCATTTCAAACCAGCTCTTTAACAAAACCGTTACATGTCCACATAGGCTTTCTTCTTTTTATCTTAAATGTCTTGAGTAGTTTAATGGTGATGGTCACAGCTGGCTCTTCGAAAAGCTCCCCAATGAGTTCCAACTCCACAGCTCCTTACTCCTAGCCCTGCATTTCTCCTTTTCAAGTCTTTGTCCAAGCCCCTGTTGAAAATGACTAAGTCTGCTTACGCCACTGTTTCAGACAGTGTATTCTAGGTTGTAACTTGGATCAACATTTTTCTCCATTTCACCTCTTGCTCATTTGCTATTACTTTAGCGTGCAGCTCCTTTAACAATCCTTCTGTCAATGGGAACAAACCTTTTGTGATTTTGGTAATCTCTTTCATATTTGTCTTTAATCTTCCCTGGTGTAAGGAAAACAATTCCAGGTTCTCTACTCCATTTAACTAACTCTAGTTTCTCAACCCTTGTGCCACCTAGAAAACTCCTCCACCCTATCGAAAAGAAACACAATTCTTGAGAAGCAGCATTACATGGTCAGTCTCATTTCTGAAATATTAATTGAACAATGAGTCGTCCAGCCAAAAGTATTAAAATTTGTACTTCTCAAGATTAACCAACTGTACTCATTGCTGTACCAAGAAATAAGTGTATAGTTTATAACCACATTACATGCCACATCAAAGGTTACATGCAAAATAAGAGCTCTTGGTGTAGGGGGTAATGTTCGCAAGGATAGATGATTGGTTAGTTAACAGAAACTGAGAGGCATAAATGGGTCATCTTAAGGCTGTCAAGATGCAACAATTGGAGTGGCACAGGGATCAGTGCTGGGCTTAAGATTTTTACAATTTATATAAATTACTTGAATGAAGCACTAAATGTATGGTTGCTAAACTTGCTGATGCCACAAAATTAGATAGGAAAGTCAGTTGTGAAGAGGACATTAGGGAGCTTGGTTAAGTGAGTGAGCAGAAAATTTGGCCGGTTGTGGATAATGTGGGAAAATGTGAACTTGTCCACCTTGGCAAAAAGAATAGAAAAGCAAAATATCATAAGTGATATTGCAGAACTCGGTGGTACAGAGGGACCTCCGTGTCCTTGTACATGAATCTCATAAAGTTAACATGTAGGTAAAGTAAGTGATTAGAAAGGCAAATGGAATGTTATTGCAAGAGGAATGGAATATAAAAGTAGGGATGTTTTGCTACAGTTTTACAGAGTGTTGGTGAGACCACTGCTATGATCCCAGTTGCTGTTAAAAATGGATGGGAAGATTCCAGAATGGAAATTGACTCAAAAGACCATAATTTTTAACTTTTTCATAAATCATAACCATTTAACTTTTACCTTTTTTATAAATCATGGAGAAACAGACTCACAGGACCACTAATTTGCTTTAACAACAAGGAAAATAACATTTATTCATCATGGAAAAGTTGGATTCTGATACAATACTCCTTTCTTCCCCCCCTTAGTTTAACAATTACACACAGATTTTAAGACTAACACTGATGAAGCATATCTTAAACTACAATGGTCTCAATAGCACAACATCCCGCAGAAAAATACTTTTCACTGTACCTCGGTACACGTGACAATAAACAAATCCAATCCTTTAAACACACAACATGGCAGTGGTCAAATACACTCTCCACTCTCAACCTCAGGTGACTGTCTGTGGATTTCCCCTGAATCCCCCTAGATGATTGTCTCGAGAGTTTCCAAACTCCATTATCAAAAAGGCATGCTTTAAAATATTCTTTCGCAATAATGCTTTCCATTAGGGATTTGCCTTCCCAAATCCAGTCCAAGTTTTCTAAACGAATCTTTTAAACTATGCTTCCACTCCACTTTTATAACAGCGAATCCAATATCCAGGTTTTGCACCACTCCCTTTTAGGATTAATTTGTCATTACTGCTGTACAAACTTCGCAATTGCTTTAACTCTCGATTCCTGAACTCTATACTGATCTTTATTATTGTCACAAGTAGGTTTACATTAACACAGCAATGAAGTTACTGTGCAAATCCCCTAGTCGCCACACTGGTGCTTATTTGAGTACACCGAGGGAGAATTCAGAATGTCCAAATGACCTAACAGCACGTCTTTCGGGACTTGTGGGAGGAAACCGGAGCACCTGGAGGAAATCCATACAGACACGGGGAGAATGTGCAGACTCTGCACAAACATTGACCCAAGCTGGGAATCAAATCTGGGACCACTGTGCTACCGTGCCACCCATTAAATGGCATCAAACTTTTGATTTCCCCTTAAGTCTGCTTTCCCACTTTAAATCTTGTTACTACAGTTATCTCTTTAAATCAGAACACTTTGTTCCCATGTGTACTCTTGAGTTCTTTAGAACAATATCTTGATCTCTGTCCTTTTAACTTCAGTCGTCTTAAGACATTTTTTCTGTCCCAATTCCGTTATCTAGACAGTAATTGGTTCTTTGGAAAGCCTGTCTCTTTGCCGCTCCTGTCCAGTCTGTCTTCTGGCAGATGTGCCCTCCAAGGTGTCCTTCAGCTGCCAACAAATTCAGCTAAACCAAGAACAAAGAAGCCTTTTCCCTTTAAAAGCACCTCCAATTCCTATGCCATGCCCACATACGTCTGACTCATTTACTCTTCATGCCATAGCCCTCTCCAAGCACAATAGAAACATAGTTGAAACTTAACCAACCCCCACACATACAAAACACCTTTGCCCAGCATGACTCTTCATTTACTCTTCATTCAACAGAAACATTAAATTAAACCCACTTGAAGCTATAACTTCTAATGTTTACTAATACAAATATAATCCTTGCAAACACCTTTTGTTTTCCTAACCGCATCTAGAATACTGTGTATAGGTCTCCTTGTTTAAAAAAATATATAACTGCATTAGAAGCAGTTCAGAGAATCTTCACTCAACTAATACCTGGGTTGATTTGTGAGGAAAAGTTGGACAGGCAGGGGTTGAATCCATTGGTGTGTAGAAGAATGAGATGTGATCTTATTGAAACATAGAGTCCGAAGGAGACTTGACAGGGTGGATGTTGAACGGATGTTTCCCGTTGGGAAGGACAAGAACTAGGATACACAGCTAAAAAATAAGGCTTTTTAAAAACTTTTTTTCAGAGGGTTGTATGTGACTCTTTAGCTCTCTTCTCCAGAGAGTGGTGAAGTCAAGCAGGGTCATTGAATATTTTTACGGCAGAGGTAGATAGATTCTTGGCTTATAAGGGAGTTGAAGGTTCCCAGGAGTAGGCGGGTATGTGGTGTTGAAGCTGCAGTCAGATCAGCTATGATCTTACTGAATGTCGGAGGAGGCCCGAGAGGTCAAGTAGCCTGCTCCTACATTTTTATGTTTCTATAAAATAATGAAAATGAATGATCTAATTTTGCTGATTTGTAGGAAAATGAGTCACCCAAACCTCAACAAGCTCATAAACCGGATCAAGAAGAGCAGGAGGAATTGGATTTCATGTTTGATGAAGAAATGGAACAGATAGAAGGACGCAAGAATACCTTCACCGATTGGTCAGATGATGACTCGGACTATGAAATTGATGATCGTGATGTGAACAAGATCCTGATTGTGACTCAGACTCCTCCTCACATGCGCAAACACCCGGGCGGTGACCGTACAGGAAATCACGTTTCACGAGCAAAAATTACAACGGAGCTGGCAAAGGCTATCAATGATGGTTTATATTACTACGAACAAGATCTTTGGATGGAGGAAAATGGGCCAGAATATTCAACAATAAAGGTAAATTACAGACTGGCTACATATTACTATTTTTTTTAGGTTTGGCCAGTAGCTTGAATCAGTCTGTAGCTGTATCAAATGTAATTGTTTTGTGTAATGAGGTGTCTCTCTTAAAGGGATCAACAAATTCATTGGCCAAATGTTATTATACCCTAAATCAAATAGTCTATTGCGTCGTAATCGGAGATGGCGTGCTCAGCATACTATAAAATAAATTTTATTTTTTAAACCCATCACCTTTCAGAGTAATCTGTTTTATATTGACCTTCATTTGAAAGCTATGTACAGGGTGTGACTTGTTTATCCCTTAATTTTTAATTATGTTGGAATTAAATCCATATTTCTAGAGAAGATGTAGGTATCTCACAGTTTGAAACTTGTCCAGTGGAATGTTGTCACTAAAATCGACTGTTCCGTACCATAAATGGGCTTTGTATAATATATGATTGTACTGAGAACAAGCAACACATAAAGGAATGAAAGAAATGCTGAAATATAATTTAGCCGTTTACACATCCGAAACTAATTCAGAAGAAATACTTTGTTTACTTTTGAATGGGAAGATGGGGAATACGAATTGGGGAAAAATGAGTATCAGGGCCACAAAGTTTAAGCCTTCATCTTTCCATTCTCCATTTAAAATGTATTTGCAGGGGGTGGGAATAGATGTAATGGCCTACAGTAACACACAATAACGGATTCTCAATTTGAATTTGGCAACTATAATTTATTGTCTGTTCAGTAAATTGCTGAAAAAACCTGGAAATTGCTGCTTTGTTGGATTTGAGCTTAAAGCGAGGCTTCCTCTGAAGCAGGAAGAGTCTAAATGCCCTGACCAATTTTCTTTTCCCTCACTCCATACTACCAAAAGCATATCAAGCAATTATATCGGTGACTGCCATATTTGCCTACTAATAGTTATTCCACTGCAAAGTAATTGCACATAAAAAGCATTTGGGTGTTTGAGATGCAATAAAGTGCTATAATAATAGCTTCTTCTCGCCTCCCTTCTGGAAATGTGAATCAGAATGTGGAAATGAGCATTAGTGCTGCAATGTCATTAAATGTTTTACTCCTTTAGTTCTTCTAAAATAGGATGTGTATTTAATTGTAAGTATTGTCCGCACACACACATTGCATATGTGTTAGCTCCTCTTATCAATCCCAAAGTTGTGATTTGCACTGAAATAACATGTAGAATAAAATTAATAGAATCACTGCAGTACATCCATCCTTTATGATACTAGATCAGCTCCTTGGTAAGGAGATGAGGTATGTAGTTTTATCCAAAGGCAACAGTTTGGAGGCCCAATTTTTTTCATAAGCTGTTTTAACATTGAACATGGCTTTCTCACCTCCGCTTTCTTAACATTTGAGTTGCGTTTGATGTTTTAAACAGCAGAGTACAGGGTAGAATTTAGAGTATTTCAGTCACATCGCTAAATTTTCTTAGTCAAAATTATCCCGTGTCATTGCATGTTTTGCTCCTTTAGTTCTTCTGAAATATGCTGCATTGCATTTCCTTGTAAATGCTGATGCCGGGGGGATGCAGTAACCACTTTTCTCAGATAACAACAGTCAATGGGAAATATCCATATCTAACTTGGAAATTTTGATCGTAATAGTTGATCTTCATAATGATGCAGGAAACGGTGTTCACTCAGCTCCTGCCCCCACCACTTCCTCACTTGACCCTCTGGAGCAGGAAGCCAAGAATGGGAAGGAGTTAGCCTGATTGTGAGCAACAGGGTGAAGAGCAGCAGTAGTAGGCATTACAGCCCCTTTGCAGCTCACTATTTGATTGAAGCCAAATCCTGTAGAGCAGGGAAACCAGGGAGAATGAAAGTTGATGCCTGTGGCCAGTCAGGTAACAGCAAGAGCGAGCTTCAGAAGAGGTGAGATACAAGAGCTGTCGCAATTTGTTTTTTTAAAATTTTAATGTTTTTTTAATCGTTAATTTTGTGGTTCTTGAAGCTTGCTTAGAATGTGGTCACGTGGTTGCTAAGGGCCGTTCTGGTCAGTATGCATAAAATACATAAATAACAACCTGTTAATTGGCTGCATTTTAGTCCTAGTGGGTTTTTAAACTCCATGTAAGCAAATAAGCCACTAAAGTGAAAGCTTTCCCCAATAATTGTGCTTTTCTATTTACGATATAGCAAGAAATTGAGAATTTTAAGAAGTTGAATGTGATCAGTAAAGAACATTTTGATACCCTCGCACCTGAACCACAAGTTGACCCAAACCAGGAGGTGCCTCCTGCACCACCAAAGGCGCACCAAGGTAAGATCAGACTAGTCTACAGAAAACATTTAATTCTTGATTAGAGAATGTCTGATTCCAGTTTCCTCTAAGAGTAAGTTCATTTGTTGAATTTAAATGCGCAAGAAGTGATGGGTGGCATCTATTTTTACTTCTGAAATAGATCTAATAGTTACTGCATTAAATCTGTGATACAAATTGATCCCTTCTGCTTTTATGTCCTTAACTAGAATGGATCAAATGTCTGCACAAAATGTCATTGATGTTTGTTTCCAATTCACAGGCTTGCAGAAAAGGAGAAACATTTTTGTTTGTTAATGGCGATATGAAGCAATAAGACAGCACAGGAGTGCAGTAATGTCACTGTTAAGCGAGTGATTCAGAGAACACGATTAAAATTCCTCCATAGTAATTTATAAATTTGAATTGAGTTTAAATAAAAACTAAATGAGCTTGGAATAAAATATTGGTATCTGTAAAAAGCCTGCCGTTTTGGTCACCACTTGGCAGTAACCTCGGCATCAATATTCCTGCCAAGTTATCCTCCCCAACATCTTGGTCTGGTGGGCGGCACAGTGGTGCAGTGGTTAGCACTGCTGCCTACGGCGCTGAGGACCCGAGTTCGATCCAGGCCCCGGGTCACTAATCTGTGGAGTTTGCACATTCTTTCCGTGTCTGCGTGGGTTTCACCCCCACAACCCAAATATGTGCTGTGCAGGTGGATTGGCCACACTAAATTGCCCCTTAATTGGAAAAGCAATAAATGGGTACTCTTAAATTTTTGATCAATAAGGGGATCGGGGGTTATGGGGAGAAGGCAGGAGAATGGGGATGAGAAAAATATCATCCATGATTGAATGGCGGAGCAGACACAATTCTGCTCCAACATCTTATGGTGCTGAAGTGGGGACAGTTGTCCACAGACTGGTCAAGCAATAAACTGGCGTAGGCATGATTTTCTAAGTATGACTGTCAACCAATGCCTCTGGCTCCACAACTAACATCCCCTGGTTTGCCCTACCCAATGTCAGGACTGACATATCAGTCGTGTGAACGCAGTCAAGTGAGTGGCCCTGGGAGTCCTTGGTGTTCAGACCCCATGAAGTCTCATGGCTTCAGGTGAACCATTGATACGGTAATCTCCTACTGATGACCATTTATCACCCTCTGTCAACCATTTAACCAGTACTCCCCTGTGTTGAACACCTCATAGGGGAAGCACTGATCGTAGCAAAAGCAAAGAATGTACTTTGGACTGGAGACTTCAATGAAGCACATGGCTGCTTGTTTAGGTATGTGTGTCCTTTAGATTCTTTTGTGGTGGCCATACGTGTGCAATAGTTTATGCACAGGAGATTTGGGCTACTATGTGGCCATGCAGCTTGCAACATTGACCTCTGTCATCATAGATTCAGTCTTCTGATAACTCGTTCACTTAAGTGATATCGTAAGTTGCTGAATGCATTGCATATGGCAATTGCTACATGTGGGCACTGGCCACATTTCAGCTATGCTGCTGCAGGGCAGCACGGTGGCACAGTGAGTAGCACTGCTGCCTCACTGCGCTGAGGTCCCAGGTTCGATCCCGGCTCTGGAGTTTGTGTGGAGTTTGCACATTCTCCCCGTGTTTGCATGGGTTTCGCCCCCACAACACCGATGTGCAGTGTAGGTGGATTGGCCACGCTAAATTGCCCCTTAATTGGAAAAAATGAATCGGGTACTCTAAATTTATTTTTTAAAAAGCTACGCTGCTGCAAACCTGTACTCTGGAATTAGCAATGTTTCCAACCAAGATGCCCCAGAACAGCTTCAACACTACCCAAAAATGTGGCATATTATCCACAAAAGGCAATTCAAATCCAACGTGATGAATTAGGAGGTTATTCCAGATTAATGTTTTGCTGGAGAGATGGTGCAGAAGGGAGGACTGTAGATTTCTGGGACATTGGGACCGTTTTGGGAGGCAGTTGGACCGTTACAAGGTAAACTGGTTGCACCTGAACCGAAATGGCACTAGCGTCCTTATAGGGAGGTCGCATATTAGGTGGGACCTCAGCACAGTGCTGCTGTGGAGGATTTACTTGGCAGAGAGCTGAGATCCTGAGAGAAGGTCAGGCTAAACTTAGAGACCACAAGTGAGTCGGAAGGCATAGAAGTTCGAAACCAAGGGAATTGGGACTTCCGATGGCAGCATGTAGGTGGAGGTCGCATATTAGGTGGTTTCTGATCGAGGCTTTGGTTTTTGGACTTTATTGCCTGGTTTCTGGGGTATGTTTTGAATGAGCTGGTGCAGGAAGATATAACGAAGGTGGGAGATGTCAAAGACCCAGAAGAAGGGAACTGGATAGAAGGGGGCAAGTGAATGTCTGCCGCTGAGTGAATTGGTGAGTCTGGCGGGAAGAAACATGGTGGAGGTTGGATCGCTGGGTGGGCCTGCTCCCCTCGCAGTGGAAACTCTGACCGAGGTGATGGCCGGGAAATTTGTGAGGTACTTCACACGCACATGGAGGGTGCGAGATAATGGCTGCAATGCAAGAGGGGGTGGAGGAGGTGGTAAAGGCATCAGTGTCCAGGACATTGGCCGAGGTACGGGAGCAAGGAGAGAAGTTGGAAGGGGTGGAGGAGGCCCTGTTGCAACACAGTGGCCAGTTCACCTCGATAGATGAGGAGCCGCGGAGGGTGGTGGAGGCTAACAAAGGGCTCAGCTAAGGTGGAGGACCTGAAGAACAGGTCAAGGCAGCAGAATCTACAGATTGTGGGCCTGCCTGAGGAGGTGGAGGGCCTGAGGCCAACGGAGTACTTTGCGAAGATGGTGGTAGAGCTGTTGTGGGAAGAACCCTCCCGATACAGATTGGACCGAGCACATCGGTCGCTCAGGCCGAAGCCGAAAGCAAATCAGCTACCAAGGGCAGTTCTAATTTGCTTCCATATGTTTCATGTGAAGGAGAAGATGGGCGAAGCAAAGTCGTGGGAAGGCGTTAGTATTCGAATATAGTCTTTATTGCCATTTTCAAAATTATGTACATTGCTGTTCGTTTTCAATTATTATATAGCGCAAAAATCTTTTGTCTTGTCTTGTGCTTCTCTATTTACAAATTGTTGCCGTCTAGTTCAGCGTGTGTCCCCTAGTCGGGCTGGGGGGGGGGTCTCCTTGTTTTCGCTCTTTCTTCCCCCCCCCCCCCCCTTCCTTTTCTCCCTCCGTCGGCTTCAGCCGTGTCCTTTTTGTGGGGTGTGGAGCATGTGTTCTCTCACTTTGCCCCTCTTAGGCTCTCTGCCTCCTTCCCCTCCCCCCGTGTTGTGCGTACCTGACGTTCCTCCTTGTCTTTCTTTTTCCTTTCTAATCCCTCCGGTTTCCCCCTCTATTGGCTGTTGTTGGCCTCAAACAGGTTTTGGAACAGGCCAATAAATTGCCCCCATGCAGTAAGGAAGCCTTCATCCGACCCGCGTATGGCATATTTGATCTTCTCCAGGTGGAAAAATTCCGAAAGGTCAGCTAGCCAGTCTGCAGGTGTGAGTGGTGCTGCTGATGGAGTTGGCCCTGCTCAGTGCTTCGTTCCAGAGTCCCCACCACACTTCTGTCCCCAGTTCGTCCTCCCATTTCCGCCTGGTCTCGTTCAGTGGTGTTCGGGCTCTGTCCAGTAGCTGTCCATATATTTTCCCACAGAGTCCCCCTTCCTTACTGCCCATGTTCATCAGGTCCTCTAATGGTGTGGTCTCCGGGTCCAGGTGTATCCTACTGTCTCTTTGTGGAGGAAGTGTTTTATTTGTAAGTGCCTCATTTCTTGTCCTGTCGGCAATTCCCATTCCTCAGTCAGTTCGTTCAGCGTTGCTAGTCTATGTCCTATGTAGAAGTCTCCAACTGTCAGCGTTCCCCCGTCCTGTCTCCCATTTTTTAAAAGTTGTGTCTAAGAATGGCTGGCGGGAATCTGTGGTTAGTGCAAATGGGGAACATCTGGGTCAGCCCGACAGCCGCCTGATGTTCATAGTGAGTTGCCTACCCTTGACAAAGCCCATTTGGTCTTCAGCGACCGTCTCTGGTACACAGTTCTCCAGCCTTTTAGCCAGGACCTTTTGTGAGTATTTTTGCATCACATTTGGCAGCGAAATGGGTCTATATGACCACATTCCGTCGGGTCTGTGTCTTTTTAGGATATCAATGAAATTGTGCCTGCACTAGCGTAAGAGGAAAAGTGCCCCTTGCCAGTGAGTCTGCGAACATGTCTCTTGGGTGTGAGGCCAGGGCCGGTCCACATTTTTTATAGAAGTCCGCAGGGAACCCATCCGGTCCTGGTGCCTTCCCCGCCTGCATGGAGCTGATGCCCCCCCACCATCTGTCCTCCACCACAACTGGCATTTCCAATACGTCGAGGAACCGTTGGGGGGCTCGGAGGTAGACCGTCCTCGATAGGTTTTGAATGCCCGTTTTACCTCTTTTTGTTCTGCTACCAGTCTGCCTCTGCTATATTTTACCTGCGTTATTTCCCTCATGGCTGCCTGCTTTCTCAGCCTGTGAGCCAGTAGGCGGCCAGCCTTTTCTCCGTGTTCGTAAAAGGTCCCCCGTGGTACACTGCTTTCCTGGTGGATAGCAGGGTAAAGCCCATTTGTAGCTTTTTCCTCTCCAGCTGCTCTACGGTCGGGGCCTCTGAGTACTTTCTGTCGACCTCCAGGATGAAGTCGATCAGTTGTTGCCTGACCTCCCTCTCTTCCCTATCTCTCTGCACCTTGTAGGCTATAATTTTCCCTCTTTTGTTTTTAAATTTAGAGTACCCAATTTTTTTTTTCCAATTAAGGGGCAATTTAGCGTGCCCAATCCACCTAACCTGCACATCTATGGGTTGTGGGGTGAAACCCACGCAGACACTGGTAGAACGTGCAAACTCCGCGCAGACGGTGACCCAGGGCCGAGATTCGAACCCGGGTCCTCAGTGCCGCAGTCTCAGTGCTTAACCACTGTTCCGCATGCCGCCTATAATATCCCCTCTGATCACAGCCTTCAGTGCCTCCCAGAACGTGGAGAGTGAAACCTCCCCGTTCTGGTTGTTACTCATGTAGTCGCCTTATGGCCTGTAATGTTTTCTGGCAGAAGGCCTTGTTGGCCAGGAGGTCCGTGTCCGGCCTCCATGTGGGGCACTGGGCATGGCCCGTCTCCAACCTCACATTCACGTAGTGTGGAGCGTGGTCGGATGTGACTATCGTGGAATATTCCGCTCCTATAATTCCTGGAAGCACTGATTTCCCCACTGCAAAGAAGTTGCTGCGGGTGCATACCTTGTGGTTCACAGCTCCAGGGTCCCAGGTTCAATTCCCGCTTGGGTCACTGCCTGTGCGGAGTCTGCACGTTCTCCCCATGTCTGTGTGGGTTTCCTCCGGGTGCTCCGGTTTCCTCCCACAGTCCAAAGGTGTGCAGGTTAGGTGGATTGACCATGCTAAATTACCCTTTGTGTCCAAGAATGTTGGGTGGGGTTGCTGGGTTACGAGGATAGGGTGGGGGTGTGGGCTTAAGTGGGGTGCTCTTTCCAAGGGCCGGTGTAGACTCGATGGGCCAAAAGGCCTCCTTCTGCACTGTAAATTCTATGAAATTGCATAGAGCCAGCATGGACACATTAGGCCAAATGCTTTAATTTTTCTATGATTGTTTGATTAATCTCCATTTTAATTTCTCCACTCTAAATAGAACATTCTAAATTTCTCTAGTGTTCCCCACAATTGGTCCTTTATTGGTTATTCTAATAAACATTCTTTGTACTTTCACCAAAGCCATGGCATCCTTTAAACTATGGTGCTCCAGAAGAGGCCTAACCTGTGATTTAGCATAATTCCCTTACTTTCCTACTTTGTGTACCTGTTTACATTGCTAGGGATCCTGTGTTTCTTCATTACCTTTCTCAAATTTTCTTGTCACTGTCAAAAATTGACAATGCAAATCAAGCATAGACAGGCTTCAATCAATCCTATTGGCAACTGATGCTTGTCACATGGTTTCTTGTTACCCTTACACCCTCTATTTTACAAAAAGTAGAATCTAAATGACCGTAAGATATTGTTTACTGCTTCAGGGTGTTGAAGCATGGGCATACTATAATCTTAAAAAACAAAAAGAGAATCTAATTAATGCTTGTAACTTTGCCTGCATGCGTGCCATCCTCCATGTCCTTTAATATATTGTTCAAATACCATTTTTGAAGTCTCTAGCTGAAATGTTATTAAAAGAGAAGAGCAGAATCTGAATTCTAGCAAAGGCTAAATTACTTCTATACTGTAGAGCCGTGGGTACTATTTAAAACAAAACATTTTGTTTACAGAATTTTTTAATTACTTGTGTCTTACAGATTATGCTGAAGAGTTAGCCAACAAGCTGTTTGGTGTTGCTGAGGCCCCACCATCTAACCTAGCCCGTTCTTTGCCTACAACTGTACCAGAATCTCCAGTCTGTCCAGCCAGAACCCCAAGGACTCCACGTACACCAAGGCTACAGGATCCGAATAAAACACCACGGTTCTATCCTGTTGTCAAAGAAGGACGGCCCTTAGACGTTGAGGTATTAATAAATGTTTATTTTTAAGAGAAATAGGATGATGTGTAAAGATCATTATTTGGCTGAGTTTTGAATGCACTTCAACCACACTGGTGCCATGTCACAATTCATGAGAACTTGTGCTTTGCAGGATATGCATTAGTTTAGTGCTCGTTTGAAATTTTAAAATGATCATTATTAGTCCAGTCTTATTGCCTATTGGATGATTTTTTTTAAAAAAGCATAAATGTAAAGTTTTGGTCAGATTTTCCTGTAGATGCTAATCTATCTATTATTGCTCAGGAGTATGGAATGGTTTAAGGCTGGTTATGTTGTATCTTGATTTGGATGCTATCCTTTAACTTTGGCCATTTTATTCCCCTTGTGTCTTTCTTCTGTCTCATTTTTCCCCTCTATCTTAAGTCACCTATAATATGATGTAATTTGTGGCTTCCTGCAGTTATTTGCAGTTAGAAAGTGAGTTAACTTTCTAGGAAATTCAGAAGATCATTCTCATTCAATTAGTGATTTGAACATTTCCATAAAATGAAAAATTTAAAACCTGAATTAGCAATGCTAAGCCAGTTAATATTTTCAGGCTGTTTTATTATCTATGAATTTATGCAGTAAACTCAGAAGAAATTTAAAGCAATATTTATTTCACATTACCATCATAGTCATTTTATACAGTACTAGTTTTGCTGTACATCCCTATTTAACCTCATAATCTCTTTACCTCAAGCCCTTTCTGACCTCACAGTAACTTGGCCCAAATACATGATGTGAATGTGTGCACTGAGGGTAAAGTTAATTTACTGAGGCAGAAGCCAAGTTATTGGTAGTTTATAACTCCATGGTGATTGTTATTGCAGACACCAAGGAAAAGAAAAACGAGGCATAGTTCAAATCCACCACTTGAGTGTCATATTGGCTGGGTTATGGACTCAAAAGAACACAGACCAAGAACATCATCTGTTAGGTGAATACCTTTGTTTATAGCATTTGTTAATTACCTGACTACATTATTTTTATTTATAAAATGTAGAAACTCAATGCAATTATAAATAAATATTGTAATACTTGCATCATTATACTAATTTTAGAAAAATGCTTAGTTGATATATATCAAATGTATATATGTCCATTCATCTGCCACAAAAATAGAAAATACAACCATTTGTGCAATAATTATAATCTTGACTGTTATGGTATGATCAGTAAACTGCCTATGTTCACTTGACTCTTCATTTAAAATATCTTTATTAATGTATTAAATTTCAGGAGGTTCTATCATTTGGTGTTTATACTGAGTTCATAAACATTCTGTTGTTATGCAACAAGAAAATATTACTGATGAGTAAAAAATGTGCAATTCACATTTATGAAGATTTATTTAACACAATGGGTATTACTATTTGATAATGATAGGAAATGGTTAGGAACTCTAGCCTATGTGAAAAATCTCACCCTCCGGTGAAACAGTAATTGAAGTTTGGAAGATCAACATCTAACTTGCAACTGCTTTAAATGCCATTCTAAATTAACAAAAACTCCCTGAGCAGAAGGAAACCTCAGCAGTACTATTCCAAATTTACTCTGCAGCAGCAGTGCTGTTACTTGCACGTGACTAGTTTCATGAGAGTTGAAAACGTTAGTCTGGGGTTCCAAGTTATGTATCCCTGACCACTTTTGAGACATTTGCTTTAAGGTGAATTGGACATTCTGAATTCTCCCTCCAGTGTACCCGAACAGGTGCTGGAGTGTGGCGACTAGAGAATTTTGATAGTTTCTTCATTGCAGTGTTAATGAGTTTCTTCATTGCAGTGTTAATGTAAGCCTACTTGTGACACTAATAAAGATTATTATTATTATAGATTTTATATCTCAACTGCTTTGCTCAGCAATGTAGAAAAGTGATTAATGGACCTTTCTTTGAGACTGGAGTTTATTAAAATGCTGCAATTCAATTTAAATTAATTGTTTGCCTATTTCATAGCACCCAAATTATGCTGCTCTTCAGTTGACCCTAAACCTTAAAAATACTTTTGCTGCCATTGACACCAACACACAGCCGCAGTTCTACACCCATACAGGGAGAATATGAAAGCAATGGCAGCAGATGAAATAGAACAGGATCAGACATACCCATAGGCCCGGTCAAAGGGCAACACAAGGTATAAATATCCGGAGTTTCCACTTTGGGCATGATAAGAGCACAAATTACACTCAATTATGCAAGTTGTGAGAAATGTTTTTCCCTTTGGGTTTCTAGTTTGCATTTGCTATAAACCAGTGTAATTAGTGCTTAGAATATAATTTTAATTTTCAAAAATTGCAGTAAAATAACTCCTTGATATATTTAAGTGGTAACCTGGTGTAACTAATGAGAATTAATTTATAACAAATTCTTGATTCCGGGGTCGTTCCTTTTGACTGGAAAAGTATGCACATATAGGAAAGGGGAGAGGCACATAATTGAATTATAGATCAGTTAATTTAACATCTGTTTACCGAGCAATTATTAGTCTATGATGAAGGATAGGGTTAGCTGACGAGAGTGGACCGGAGCATAAACTTGTACGGGATACATCATGACTGATGAATTGATCATTTTGAAGAGTTAGCTGATAGTGGACAGGGGAGAGCTTTGGATGTCATTTATGTGGACTCTCAGAAGGTATCAAAAGCCCCTCGTAAGAGACAGTTAACTAGCATTGAAGCTCATGGAATTGAAGGCCAATTGTTGACCTTTTTAGGAAGTTGAATGAGCCGATTTAACAAAATAGATAATGGGCAAGATATGATTTGTGAGAGTGTCCAACAAGGATCTTTGTTTAGCACCCTTGTCTAAGCACTACTTATTAACAGCTTGGATAGTGCGATAGAAAGCCACATGTTTGGGATTGTTGATGACACAAAAATGGGCAGCATTATAAGAGATGTATTTAGAATTTAGTATTGATCAAGAGAATGTAGCAAATGGACTTCATTGTCAGTAAATGTGAGGCCATCAATTTGTAAGTAAGAAAGATAGAACAGGGAACTTTGTAAATAATGAAAGGTTAGAAACAGTGGAAGTTTGAAAAGATGCGGGGGTAGCAGTGGCCAGGAAAGTGGATCATGAAAATATCGAACAAGTATTGAAAATAAGCAAAAGGGCTTAGTTGCTGGACTTGATATCGAGAGAAATAGATGTTAACGGGCTAGAAGTTATGCTCCAATTATGTAAAGCCTGGATAGGTCACATCTGGAGTATTGTGAGCAGTTCTGGAATGGAACACAGTGATAGAAGTTTTCAAAATATAAAGGGAATCAAATGAGATAGTTGAGAGAATGTATTTCCACTGATTGGCTCTTCTACACATTCCAGGTGATAGCTCTTCTACACACTCCAGGTGATAGAAGTTAACTCTTCCACAATAGGCAGCTGTTGCTTGATCAATGGTTCATTTCAAATCTGAGGTTGATAGATTTTTGTTAACCAATGTTATTAACGGGTATGGGGCAAATAAGGATGCATAGAGTTGGTTGTGGATCCCCCATGAATTCATTGAAAGCCAGACAGGCTTGAGGTGTTAAATGACCTACTTTGATTCCTATGTTCCTAAAATCTAAATTTTTAACCAATATCTAGTCCACCACCTATGATTAAGCTAATTTTTAATATCTGAATTTTAAAAAACTATTCAAAATCATTTACAAATTAGTGATCCCTTTCTTGATAAATATAAAAACTGTTTAAAGACTTTTAAACTATCTCTTGGTGGCATTCTGCCTTTTTGTTAAGAGTTTAATTTTAAGCCTCAATGAAGGCCTGTAAATGGCTGCAATTAGTGGAAACCCTTGGGGATCAATTTGATCTGGGTTTGTGGGTGAGATCAACTTCCGGGTAAAAATGTTTTTAAGCTGGTGCACAAGATGGTATTGAATGTATTTGCACATAAACTCTGTGCTGCTGCATGCTGGTTTGGATGGTCTCTGGAAAATCTTGCTGAGAAAACTAGCACAATCTAACAAAACTCCTGCCTGTAAAGTGGTGAAAATACAGACCAGCTTCAGCATTGGATTCACAAGAAATATGATGAGACAATGTACTGAGGAAAATTAAATTAAATTCCTAGCTTTTCCCTTTTTTGTATTGTTTAGTAGTTCAAATGCCAGCCCTTCAGAAGGTACGCCATTTGTTGGAAGTTATGGCTGTACACCAAACTCTCTACCCAAGTTCCAACATCCTTCCCATGAGCTTTTAAGAGAAAATGGCTTCACCCAACAAGTTTACCACAAATATCGTCGGAGGTGTTTAAATGGTGAGCCTGTTTCCGTATTTTGTTTAAGTGGAGGTAGATAGTCTGAATACAGTGTGCGTAAAGGATATTCAGGATCTACTTTGCTGTGTGCAATGTTTTTCATTTCTCAATATCTTTGCAGCTATCTTAATATTTTCCAATGTATAACTGCAGAAAGGAAAATAATTAAATCTGGCAAATTGTCACAAAATGGGTATTTTTTGAGTGGTGTAGCAAGGAATGATAAATGCCGCTGATGATCTTGGCACCTGCATTTTAATCCAGGAAGGACTCATTTTCTTGGTTTAAGGCTCTGTGCTAAATTCGTAGTAGTTGTGACTAGGTTGCAGACAACTGAGAATAGATTGGCAGCCTCCCACATACCATAAAAGATGTTGATGTGCAAATTGTTGGAGCAGTTGACAAATCCCTGGGTCCTGATGGACTTCATCCTAGGGCCTTAAAAGAAGTAGCTAGTGAGATACTTGATGCATTGATTTTAATTTTCCAAAATTCTCTACACCTGGGGATTGTTCCATTAGATTGGAAAATGGCAAATGTGGCTCCTTTATTCAAAAAGATGGACAGAAAGCCGGGAATTACAGGCCAGTATCTACCCAAGGGAAAATGTTAGAAGATATTATTAAAGATGTTTAGAGTACTTTTGGAGGGGGGAGGCCACAAGATAATCGGGCAGAATGAACATGGTTGTGTGAGAGGGCAATCATGTTTAACCAATTTATTGGAGCTCTTTGAAAGAAGTACCATGTGTTGTGAATAAAGGGGACCGGTGGATGCACTATTCTTAAATTTCCAGAAGGCATTAATAAGGTGCTTCATCAAATGTTATTGGGGGGGGGGGGGGGGGGCTCCTGGTGTAGGGGGTAACCTATTGATGTGAACAGAATATTAACAGGCAGCAGAGAGTTGGCATAAAAATGGACCTTTATGGCAGGATTTAACAAGTGGTGTGCCGCAGGGATCAGTACTGGGGCCTCGACTTTTTACAATTTGTATAAATGACTAGGATAAAGGGATCAAAGGTATGGTCAATAAATTTGCTGACGGAACCGGTGGTGGTCATGATGTGAGTGGGCGCACATTTGGTAGCTCCCGCTTGCGGCTGTGGTTTTGGACTTTTTCCCCGGCTAACGGGAGGACATGTTGATGGAAAAAGGGGCAGTGGTGGCAGAAGGGTGTGTTCCACCGGTGAATGGATTCGTGGACCAGGAATGGTTTTAAGCGAAAGGAGCCGTTAGAGCAAAAAACTGAGCCTGGGACACCGAGGAAGATGGCAGAGGTATGGGACCAACACTAAAGTCTTAGTGATCTATGGAGCAGCTGGTGGACTTCTTGAATGAGCACCCCAGACTGGGTGGAGGGGATGAGGCATTTTTTGGAGGAGCTGGAGTTCCCAAGTGAGGAGAAGGACCTGGTGGAGGGATTGGGAGGCCCATATTGAGGTGGTGGAGAGTATGGGGGCAATGCAGGCGGGGAAGGCCGCAGGCCCGAACTGGTTTCCAGTGGAATTTTACAAATCGTTTTCAGGGAACCTGGGGCCCCTATTGGTAAGGGTGTTTAATGAGACGGGGGGGGGGGGGGGGAGAAGAGAGAGAGACATTTATTAACTAACTTCAGGCGGCTGTTGAATGTTATAATGATGCCCCCCAGAGGGGCAAAGTGTGGAGTGGTGGTCACCATAGATGCAGTGAGGGCCTTCGACCAGGTGGAGTGGAACTATTTGTGGGAGGTGCTGGGGCAGTTTGGGTTTGGGAAAGGGTTTGTGGATTGGGTCCAGCTGTTGTTCCGGGCACCGGTAGCGAGTGTGCGAATGAACCGGGGGTGAGTTTGGAATATTTCAGACTGCATCGCGGGACGAGGCAGGGATGTCCACTCTCCCCATTGCTCTTTGCCTTGGCTATAGAGCCATTGGCAATGGCATTGAGAACGTCAAGAGACTGGCAGGGGATAGCATGGAGGGAGGTGCGTGGAGCACAGGGTTTCGCTATACGCAGATGACTTGCTGCTTTATATTTCAAACCCATTGGAAGGTAATGGGGGGATTATGTGTATCTTGGAGGAATTTGGCCAGTTCTCGGGTACAAATTGAATATGGGGGAGCGAGGTCTTTCCAATTCAAGCGAGGGGTCAGGAGAAGAGGCTGGGGAGTTGCCATTTAGGATGGGGGGGGGTAACTTTAGATATCTGGGTATTCGGGTGGTGTGGGGGGGTGAGCAGCTGCATAAGCTGAATTTGGCTTGGTTGGTGGAACAGATGAAGGGGTATTTTAGGAGATGGGATGTGCTGTCACTGGCAGGACGGGTGCAGTTGGTGAAGATGACGGTTATCCCAAGGCTCTTGTTTGTGTTTCAGAATCTCCCGATCTTCATTCCTCCCATTTTTCAGGAGGGTGAATGCGCTAATTTTGGCGTTTGTTTGGGCAGGTAAAGCCCCGTGGGTGAAGAAGGTGCTGCTGGAGCGGGGTCGAGGTGGGGGCGGATTAGCTCTTCCAAATTTAATTAACTACTATTGGGTGGCAAATATAGCCATGTTAGGTCGTCGGGGAGGGGTCGGTATGGGAGCGGATGGAGGCAGCCTCTTGTAAAGACACGTGTTTGGGGCATTGTTGACAGCGCCTTTGCCATTCTCACCGGCCAGGTACTCCACAAGCCTGATGGTGGTGGTGGTGGGTGTGGGGACAGTGGTGGCAACGCCTGAGGCTGGCGGGAGCCTCCCGGTTTGGACACCGAACTGTGTGAATCACCAGTTTGTTCCAGTGGGGGCTGGATGGGGGGTTTTGGGCGTAGCAATGGGCGGTGATTGAGTGGTCTGGCGATCTATTTGTAGAGGGCAGCTTTCCGAGATTGGAGGAGTTGGTGGAGGAATTTGAGTTGCCTGCCGGGAATGGGTTCCTTTATTTGCAGGTGAGGGATTTTGTCCGGAAGCAGCTACCATCCTTCCCTCACCTGCCGCGCCAGGGCTGCACGACAACGTGGTGTCAAGAACAGGGGTAGGGGAGGGTGAAGTTTCAGAAATTTACAAGGAGTTGATGGATTGGGAGGGAGCCCCCATAGGGGTAGTGAAGTGCAAGTGAGAGGAAGAGTTGGGGAGGGAGTGGGAGGCTGGGCTGTGAGAGGAGGCTCTGAGGAGGGTGAGCATGTTTGTCGTGCGCTCGGCCTAGCCTTATTAAGTTTAAGGTGGTCCACAGGGCGCACAGGATGGTGGTCAGGATGAGCAAGTTTTTTGAAGGGGTGGAAGATAGGTGTGGCCATTGTGCGCGTAGGCCCCGCGAATCATGTCAATATGTTTTGGGCTTGTCCGAAGCTTGGGTGATTCTGGCAGAGGTTTGCCGACATTATGCCGGAGGTCTTGAGGGTGAAGGTGCTCCCGAGTCCAGAAGTGGCGATCTTTGGAGTGTCAGAAGACCCTGGAGTCCAGGGGTTGAGAGAGGCCGATGCCTTGGCCTTTGCCTCCTGGTAGCCCGGAGATGGATCTTATTAGAATGGAGGATCAGGGGTGTGGGTGAGTGACCTGGCAGAGTTTCTCAAGCTGGAAAAGATAAAGTTTGCCTTGAGAGGGTCTGTGGAGGGGTTTGCCCGGCGATGGCAGCCAGTCATAGACTTCTTTGAGAACAGTTAATATGTCAGTGGGGGGGGGGGGGATTAAATGGGGAGTGAGGGGCGGGATGGTGGGGTGTTTGGTATTTTGTTATTTGCAGCCCTGTTGGCTTGTTTTATTTTGTCACTGTGTTTGATGTGTAAATATATATAAATGTCTCAATAAAATATATTTTAAAAAATAAATTTGCTGATTAGCACTGCTGCCTCATGCCGCCGAGGACCCGGGTTCGTTCGATCCCGACCCTGGGTCACCGTCTGTGTGGAGTTTTGCACATTCTCCCCATGTCTGCGTGGGTCTCACCTCCACAACGCAAAACGATGTGCAGGGTAGGTGAATTGGTCATGCTAAATTGCCCTTTAATTGGGGGAAAAAAAGAATTGGGTACTCCAAATTTATTTTTTAAAATAAATAACTAAATTTGCAGATGATACAAAGATAGATAGGAAAGTAATTTGTGAAGAGAACATAAGGATGCTGTGAAACTTCTTATTTCAAAAAGGGAGAGAGACAAAGAGATATAGATATGTTAAGTGAGTGGGCAAAGATCTGACAAATGGAGTTTAATATGGGAAAATGGGAAATTGTCCATTTTGGCAGGAAGAATTTAAAGAAGCATGCTATCTAAATAGTGAGAGATTGCAGAGCTCAGGTGCCTGGGGATCTGGGTGTCTGAGTGCATGGATCACAAAAGGTTGGTATGCAAGTACAGACAATGATTGTTTATTGCGAGGGGAATTGAATACAAAAGTAGGGATGTTATCCTCCTGTTATACAGGGTATTAGTGCAAATCACGTCTGGAATACTGCATACAATATTGGTCTTTTTTTTTGAGAAAGGATGTAAATACGCTGGAAGAATTTGGGGGGCGGTGGCGTATGGTATTGGCACTGGACTAGTAATCCAGAGACCCAGGATAATCTGGGTTTGAATCCCACCACTGCAGGTGGTGGAATATAAACTCAATAAAATATCTGGAATTCGGGTGGCACGGTGGTGCAATGCTTCTTCAGGACCCAGGTTTGATTTTCCCACCCCGGGTCACTGGATGTGTGGAGTTTACACATTCTTCCCGTGTTCTGCATCGGTCTCACACCCACAACCCAAAGATGTGAGGGTTAGGTGGATTGACCATGCTAAATTGATCCTTAATTGGGCGGGGCGAAAAAGAATTGTGTACTCTAAATTTTTTTTTTTTTAAAGAAAATATCTGGAATTAAATCTAATGATCCCATGAAACCATTATCGATTGTTGTAAAAACCCATCTGGTTCACTATGCAGGGGCTTTTTAGCACACTGGGCTAAATCGCTGGCTTTGAAAGCAGACCAAGGCAGGCCAGAAGCACGGTTCAATTCCCGTAACAGTCTCCCCGAACAGGTGCCAGAATGTGGCGACTAGGGGCTTTTCACAGTAACTTCATTTGAAGTCTACTTGTGACAAGCGATTTTCATTTCATTTCATTTCACTATGGAATTCTGCCATCCTTACTTGCTTGACTCTTAAATTCCCTCTGAAATGGCCATTCCATTGTATTCAACCACTACAAAAACACACAGGAATGAAATCGGGCGGATCAGCCGCCATTGACCTAGACATCAGAAACAACAGCAGCAAACCCAGCCCTGTCAACCCTGCGAAGTCTCCCTTACTAACATCAGGGTTTGTGCCAAAGTTGGCAGAGCTGTCTCTCACAGACTAGTCAAGCGACCGCCTGACATTTTTTATAAGGTATGGTTCTGTGAGAATGATGTCCCAGACACCACTAACACCATTCCTGGGTATGTCCAGACTAGCGGAGGTTGCGGCACAGTATACAGTCGAGAGGGAGTTGTCCTGGGAGTCCTCAACATCAACTAATAAGAAGAAGAATCTTTATTGTCACAAGTAGGCTTACACTAACACTGCAATGAAGTTACTGTGAAAAGTCCCTAGTAGCCACATTCCAGCGCCTGTTCGGGTACACAGAGGAAGAATTCAGAATGTCCAAATTACCTAACATCACGTCTTTCGGGACTAGTGGGAGGAAACCGGAGCACCCGGAGAAACCTACGTAGACACAGGCTAACACTATTCTACCGTGCTGCCGAACTCTGGATCCCATGCAGTCTTAATGGCTTCAAGTTCAACATGAGCAAGGAAACCTGCTGCTGATTGCCATGTACCTTCCACCATCAGCTGATGAATCGATACTCTTCCATGTTGAACATCACTTGGAGGAAGTGCTACGGGTGGCAAGGATGCAGAATATACTCTGGGTGGGAGACTTCGATGTCCATCATCAAGAATGGCTTGGTAACCACCACAGACCGAGCTGGCCGGATCCTAAAGGACATGGCTGCTAGACTGGGGCTGCTGTAGGTTGTGAGGGGACCAACAAGAGGGAAAAACAAACTTGACCTCATCCTCATCAATCTGCCTGCTGCAGATGCATCTGTCCATGACGCTTTCGGTAGAAGTGACCACCGCAGTCTTTGTGAAGACAAAGTCCCACCTTCACATTGAGGATACCCTCCATCGTATTGTATGGCACTACCACCATGCTAAATGGGATAGACTTTGAACCGGGCAGCACGGTAGCATAGTGGTTAGCATAATTGCTTCACAGCTCCAGGATCCCAGGTTCTATTCCCAGTTTGGGTCACTGTCTGTGCAGAGTCTGCACGTTCTGCCCGTGTGTGCGTGGGTTTCCTCCGGGTGCTCCGGTTTCCTCCCACAGTCCAAAGACGTGCAGGTTAGGTGGATTGGCCATGCTAAATAGCCTTTAGTGTCCAAAATTGCCCACCGTGTTGGGTGTGGTTACTGGGTTATGGGGGTAGGGTGGAGGTGTGGGCTTGGGTATGGTGCTCTTTCCAAGAGCTGGTGCAGACCCGATGGGCCGAATGGCCTTCTGCACTGTAAATTCCATGATAATCTATGAACAGATCTAACAACTCAAGTCTGGGCATCCATGAGGCGCTGTGGGTCATCAGTAGCAGCAGAATTGTACTCTACCGTTAACCTGTAACCTTAAGGCCTGGCATATCTCCGATTTTATCATTATCACGAAGCCAGGGAATGACCCCTGGTTCAATGAAGAGTGCAGGACACCCAAGTATATCCAAAAATGAGTGTTCACCTGGTGAAGCCACAACACAGGACTACTTGTGTGCCAAACAGCATAAGTAACAAGTAATAGACTGAGCTAAGCGATTCATAAGAACATAAGAACTAGAAGCAGGAGTAGGCCATCTGGCCCCTCGAGCCTGCTCCACCATTCAATGAGATCATGGCTGATCTTTTGTGGACTCAGCTCCACTTTCCGGCCCGAACACCATAGCCCTTAATCCCTTTATTCTTCAAAAAACTATCTATCTTTATCTTAAAAACATTTAATGAAGGAGCCTCCACTGCTTCACTGGGCAAGGAATTCCATAGATTCACGACCCTTTGGGTGAAGAAGTTCCTCCTAAACTCAGTCCTAAATTTACTTCCCCTTATTTTGAGGCTATGCCCCCTAGTTCTGCTTTCACCCACCAGTGGAAACAACCTGCCCGCTTCTATCCTATCTATTCCCTTCATAATTTTATATGTTTCTATAAGATCCCCCCTCATCCTTCTAAATTCCTTCTAAATTCCAACGAGTACAGTCCCAGTCTACTCAACCTCTCCTCGTAATCCAACCCCTTCAGCTCTGGGATTAACCTAGTGAATCTCCTCTGCACACCCTCCAGTGGCAGTACGTCCTTTCTCAAGTAAGGAGACCAAAACTGAACACAATACTCCAGGTGTGGCCTCACTAACATCTTATACAATTGCAGCATAGCCTCCCTAGTCTTAAACTCCATCCCTCTCACAATGAAGGACAAAATTCCATTTGCCTTCTTAATCACCTGTTGCACCTGTAAAACAACTTTTTGCGACTCATGCACTAGCACACCCAGGTCTCTGCACAGCAGCATGTTTTAATATTTTATCATTTAAATAATAATCCCTTTTGCTGTTATTCCTACCAAAATGGATAACCTCACATTTGTCAACATTGTATTCCATCTGCCAGACCCTAGCCCATTCACTTACCTAACAAATTCGACAACAAATGCGTCAGATCTAAGCTCTGCGTCCTGTCACATGTAGAATGGTGGTGGACAATTTAACAACTCGCTGGAGGTGGAGGCTCCACAAATACCTCATCCTCAATGATGGTGGAGCCCAGCATATCTGTGCAAAAGACGAGGCTGAAGCATTCGCACCTATCTTCAGCCAGAAGTGCCAAGTGGATAATTTATCTCTGTCACCTCTGGAAGTCCTCAACATCACATGTCAGTCTTCAGCCAATACCATTCACTCCGTGTTATCAAAAAATTGCTGAACACTGGATACTGCAAAAGCTTTTTTTTTTTTGGCAACATTTTTTCAATATAAATTTAGAGTACCTAATTCATTTTTTCCAATTAAGGGGCAATTTAGCGTGTTCAATCCACCTACTTTGCACATCTTTGGGTTGTGGGGGCGAAACCCACGTAAATACAGGGAGAATGTGCAAACTCCACACAGACAGTGACCCATAGCCGGGATCGAACCTGGGACCTCGGCGCCGTTAGACTGCAGTGCGACCACTGCGCCACCGTGCTGCCCTGATACTGCAAAAGCTATGAGACATGACAATATTCCACCAATAGTATTGAAGACTTGTGCTCCAGAACACGCCACACCCCTAGTCAAGCTGTTCTAGTACGGCTACAATACTGGCATCTACCCGGCAATATGGAAAATTGTCCAGGTGTCCTGTTCACCAGAAACAGGACAAATCCAACCCAACCAATTACTACCCTATCAGTCTACACTCCCATGTTTGAGTTTATAAGGATGAGGGGGCTCTTATTGAAACTTACAGGTTACTGAGAGGCCTAGATAGAGTAAAGATGGAGAGGATATTTTCACTAGTAGGGAAAACTAGAACCTGGGGTCACAGCCTCAGATTGACGGGACGAACCTTTAGAACTAAGATGCGGCGGAATTTCTTCAGCCAGTAGGACTCATTGCCGCAGGAGGCTGTGGAGACCAAATCACTGAGTGTCTTTAAGACAGAGATAGATAGGTTCTTGATTAATAAGAGGACATGGGGTTATGGGGAGAAGGCGGGAGAATGGGGATGAAAACCTATCAGCCATGATTGAATGGCAGAGCAGACTCCATGGACGGATAGCGACGAGGACTGTCAGGATACAGCAGGATTTAGATCGTTTTGAGACTTGGGCGGAGAGATGGCAGATGGAATTTAATCCGGACAAATGTGAGGTAATGCATTTTGGAAGGTCTAATGCAGGTAGGGAATATACAGTGAATGGTAGAACCCTCAAAAGAGTATTGAAAGTCAGGGAGGTCTAGGTGTACAGGTCCACAGGTCACTGAAAGGGGCAACACAGGTGGAGAAGGTAGTCCAGAAGGCATACGGCATGCTTGCCTTCATTGGCTGGGGCATTGAGTATAAGAATTGGCAAGTCATGTTGCAGCTGTATAGAACCTTAGTTAGGCCACACTTGGAGTATAGTGTTCAATTCTGGTCGCCACACTACCAGAAGGATGTGGAGGCTTTAGAGAGGGTGCAGGATTTACCAGGATGTTGCCTGGTATGGAGGGCATTAGCTATGAGGAGCGGTTGTATAAACTCGGTTTGTTCTCACTGGAACGACAGAGGTTGAGGGGCGACCTGACAGAGGTCTACAAAATTATGAGGGGCATAGACAGAGTGGATAGTCAGAGGCTTTTCCCCGGGGTAGAGGGGTCAATTACTAGGGGGCATAGGTTTAAGTTGCGAGGGGCAAGGTTTAGAGGAGATGTCCGAGGCAAGTTTTTTTTACACCGAGGGTAGTGGGTGCCTGGAACACGCTGCCGGAGGAGTGGTGGAAGCAGGGGCGATAGGGACATTTAAGGGGCATCTTGACAAATACGTGAATAGGATGGGAATAGAGGGATACGGACCCACTAAGTGTAGACTATTTTAGTTTAGACGGGCAGCATGGTCGGCACAGGCTTGGAGAGCTGAAGAGCCTGTTCCTGTGCTGTACTCTGTTCTTTGTTTATGTGTACCATCAACCCGATGCCCTATAGGAACTTCCCAATGCTCCTTAGGCAGCTCCTTCCAAACCCATGACCAATGCTGCCTAGAAGGACAAGAGAAGCAGGTACCTGGGCACCCCACTGCCTGGAAGCTCCCCTCCAAATCACACATCACCCCGACTTGAAAATATAACACCGTTCCTTCACTGTCGCTGGGCAAAGTCCTGGAACTTGCATTGTGGGTGTACCTGCACCTTCGGCACTGCAACGGTTCAAGAAGGTAACTCCCCAACACCTTCTGGTGGGCAACTAGGGATGGGCAATGAATGCTGCCCTAACCAGCAATGCCCAGATCCTGTTTTTTAAAAAAAAAAATTTTTTTTAATGTTTTTTAAAGGGCTCGACTAATACTTGGAATGGGAGAGTTGCCTTATAAGAAATGGATGGATTGGTTAGGCTTGTCTCTGCTGGTGTTTGGAAGAGTAAGAAGACTTGATTGAAGAGTAGTTGTGGAAAGGATGTTTCCTCTTGTGGGAGAACCTAGATCGAGGAATCACCAATTCAAGGTAGATGAGAGAAACTAGTTTCTGTGTCATGAGTCTTTGTATTCTCTTCCTCAAAAGCGTCTTGAAGTTTTTTAAGGCAGAGGTAAGGGGATTCTTGAGCAAAGTGGTGAAAGGTGGTAGGTTGGAATGTGGGTTGAGATTACAATTAGATCAGCTATGGCCTTATTGAATGCAGAGCCTTTGACCTAGTCCTGTTCCTAATTCATTTGTTCAAAATATTCACAGATGGGTCAGATTTGTAGTAATGATGATCAATATCATTACCAGCTTATGCAATTTAACTACTGAATATAGGCAGTGTCAAAGAAGATAAAGCAGCTGGGAAACCTATAAATGTGGATGACTGTAACCTGATTTGTTTACTGGCTATAATCCTAAACCTCAAAACTGCATTATATGAGCCAATTTATTTTAAACTTGTACTGTACTTTACTCCATTTAAAATCAGATTACCGGGTGGCACGGTGGCAAAGTGGTGAGTACTGCTGCCTCAAAGCGCCAAGGACCCAGATTAGATCCGGGCCCCGGATCACTGTCCGTGTGGAGTTTGCACATCCTCCCCGTGTCTGCATGGGTCTCGCCCCCACAACCCAAAGATGTGTAGGGTCGGTGGAAGGCCATGCTAAATTGCCCTTTCATTGGAAAAATTCATATTACCAAGGAAATCTGCACTGTTTGAATCATGACAGTTCTGGTTCTAGCATCTGTTTTCCAGGCTCTTTCAATCTCACTTTAAAAGGATATTTGGAATGCAACAGATTTCATTGCATAATCTTCACTTTTCAGAGAGGAAGAGGTTAGGAATTGGGCAATCCCAGGAAATGAACACTCTGTTCCGGTTTTGGTCCTTCTTCCTCAGAGATCACTTCAACAGGAAGATGTATGAAGAATTTAAACAACTGTCTCTTGAGGATGCAAAAGACAATTACAGGTATAATAATCAGTAACTTAACAGTTCAAGGTGAAAAAATAACAGATAGAACAAGAATCTGTAATTGCTGATACTGATCCAATGAAAGATTTTGGTCCTCATAACAAAAACATGCATTTCTATGATACAATGTAATGAAACATTCCAAGGCATATCATTGGGGCTTCATAAAACAGAATGACATTGTAATATGTTATTAGAATAGTTACCCAGAAGCCTGCTCAAAATGACCTTTTAAGGAGGAATATGAAGTGGGGAGAGGATGAAGAAATTGGTATCTGAAGGATGCTTAATTTCTTTAGTAAATTAGTAACTGTTAACAAATAAATAACGAGAGACAGACATCAGAGAAAGCAGTGGCATTGTGGTATTGTCACTGGACTAGTAATTCAGAGACCCAGGACAATGGTCTGGAGACCAGGGTTCGAATCCCATCATGGGATTTGAATTCAATAGAAATCTGGAATTAAAAGTCGAAACGTTGACGATGAAACAATTGTCGATTGTTGTAAAAACGCATCTGGTTCATTTGTGTCCTTTAAGGACATCACCTAAATGTGATTCCAGATCCATAGCAATGTTGACTCTTAAAATGCCCTCTGAAATGGCCTAGCAAGCCATCCAAGCAATTAGGAGTGGGCAATAAATGTTGGCCCGGCCAGCAACACCCATATCCCATAAATGAATAGAAGAGGTGGTGTGCTGTGAAAATTTTGACAGACAGCTGGAGTACAAGCTGCGAACAGGAGAATTACTTGAACACTTGTTCCAGGAGGCAGTCCTTTAGAGTTTCAGTGATCGTGATGGCTAGTCAAGTTTAGTGAGCCTCTGCTTTGACTTTAACAAGCAGATACAATGTACTCATCACTTCTGTGGACGAAGACAAGAACTGCAAGGTAACTGATCAAAGCACCACGCTGCCAAAAGCCACTCGTGGAGAGTGTTTAAAGGAATGTGATAGTGATAGGAGACCGTAGAGTCAGTGGACTGTGCTGCTGAGGTTGGGAGTTCTGAAGCTAGTGTTGCTTATTTGGTATCCAGGTTAGAGACATGTCTTCATGACTGTGGAAGAACTTGGTGTGAGGAGCTAATCCAGTTCTGGTTCATATAAAAACTATGAATGATCTACGAGAGTTTGAGAAGTTAGAATCCAAATTAAAAGACTGGTGGTGATTAACCTGAGGATCACCACACCAGTGTGAGGGGCAAGGTTGAGAAGGCGCCGAGGACCTGAGTTCAATCCTGTCCCCAGGTCACTGTCCATGTGGAGTTTGCACATTCTCCCCGTGTCTGCATGGGTCTCACCCCCACAACCCAAAGAGATGTGCAGGGTAGGTGGATTGGCCAAGCTAAATTGCCACTTAATTGGGAAAAAAAGAATTGGATACTCTAAATTTATTTTATTTTTTAAAAAGAGAAGGCGGGCTTTCATGAATAACCTCAGCCAGTACAGGAATTGGACTTGCGCTGTTGTGACCCTCTGTATCACAAACCAGCTGTCCAACCAACTGAGCTAAACCGGCTGCCTAATGCCCTAAAGATTAGTGTGGGAAGAAAGTTTAGTCCATGGGATACTGACATCAATACTGGGGAAAAGAAAGGTTTTCTGTTGGGATGAGCACCACATAAACCTGTCTTGAGATCCGTGTAAGGGATGTGGATAGGACTTTGAACTAAAAGAGGTGGGGGATTCAGGTGAAGGAAGATTTTTAAATCTAAGGAGATGACGTTTGGTTACAAGGTCTCCAATGTTGGTGAGTAAACATTGCAGGAAATGCAACATTTTGAAAAGACAGGTGAAGGAAGGGGAGGAGCCCTGAGAGTAAAGGATCTTGGCTCAGAAGAACAAGTAGAATCAATATGGGTGGAGATTAGGAAAAACAAGGTTCAGAAACCATTTGTGAGAATATTTTGTAGGCCCCCTGTTGGACAGAGCATTAAGTTAGAAATAATTGAAGCTTGTACAAGGCAGTGTAATAATTGTAGGGTCTTTAATCATCTTACCAGACTGGACCAATCGAATTGGTAAGGATGGTCTAACGTGAATTTGCAGAATGCTTTTGTGACAGTTTTAGAAAACTCTGGTGGAACCAATTAAGGATAAAGTTAGGGTGTTATGACAACCTGGGCTAGTCGCGGTCATCTTCTGTTGCCTTCCATAACTTTAGTAGTTTCCGATTTCCTGGATTCTTTCTTCACCATGGATGTCCAATCTTCCTACACCTCCATCCCCTACCAGGGCAGTTTGAGGGCTCCCTGCTTCTTTCTTAAATGGAGGCCCTATCAGTTTGAATCTATCGATTACCACTGTCCTAGACCTAGCTGAACATATTCTAACATTGGACAATTTACCTTTTTAACTTCCCTCACTTCCTGAGAACTAAAGGTGTCTGTAAACATACAAGCTATGTCTGTCCTTTTGTCCAGAATGTGCCAGTTCTTGCTTTTGCAGCTCCTCTTCAACTTCGCTTTCAATTTGTTTCCTTTACATGATCCATCTCTGAATTTCCCTTCTTTGACTTTCCTATCTCCATTTATAGCGATCAGGCTATGAACAAATGCTCGTTATAAGCACATGACTCCCACAGCTACCTCTTTCTCGTGCCTTGCTTTCTGTAAGGGACTCCATTCAATTCTTCCAATTTCTCCTTCCCAATGCAATCGACCTTCCACACCAGCGCCTCTGATATCTCTTCCTTTTTCCTCAATCAAGGTTTCCCCCTCCCTATGGTTGAGCAGGGCCTACGACCATGCCTGACCCATTTACACACTTCTGCTCTCACCCATTTCCCTACATTGCATTCTCAAATAATTGAACGAACTGCCTCACTAGTGTGACATCCATACAACTAAACCGTGCTCTTTTGAAGTGAGGATGGACGGTTTTGGCTCCATTCTTCAAGCATCTGAAGGTGTGGGTCCTCTGAACCACGCCCCATTAACACCACTTTTTTTTTTTACTTTTCTGGTATGTTGCTGTTTTCACGTGATCTTAACTGGGGGAATTAATTGCTAACCATCTTGTCAAAGACAAAGCGGTCATCTACTTGAAAGGTTGAACCTCGATATGCAAAGCTCTTTCTTGGCTTACTAGATCTGTTTTTTTGTATGGTGTATCTTGGAAATTTTGCTGCTTTTACACCAAATAGCTTAAGTTAGCAGTTTTGCTAAGAATTGTTGTGTTTGTGCTGGTTTCTTGTGTTTTACTGCTGCTCTGAACAAATAATGGAAAACAAACTATGAAATATTACCTGACTGCCACTGACCTAGATAGCCCTCCCATGGGATGATGGCATTACCTGTCAACGTTGACCTTTCAAAGAATTATCATATTGTTTGTTTAATCTTATTATGTGCAAATTGGCTGCTTTAGAGTGTCTACATTTTCAAAAGTGCCTTTATTTCCATTGTCTATAACGTGCTTTGGCACACCTGAGGTCTGCCTGTCTTGCTGGAAAATGATGATGCACCAGGCCATGTGATTTTGAAGTCTATGTAGAAAATTAATTAGTAATGCATGGTGGCACAGTGGTTGTCACTGCTGCCTCACAGCGCCAGGGACCCGAGTTAGAATCTGACCTTGGGTGACTGAGTGGAGTTTGCACATTCTCCCCTTGACTGCGTGGGTGTCCTCCGGGTGCTCCAGTTTCCCCCCCACAGTCCAAAGGTGTATGTAGGTTAGGTGGATTGATAATGATCAATACATGGGGTTGCAGAGATATGGCAGGGGAGTGTGCCTAGGTGGGGTGTACTTTCGGAGGGTCAGTGTGGACTCAATGGGCCATATGACCATCTTCTGCACTGCAGGGATTTATAGAGAAACATGTATTATCTTTTCCTTCGGTGTAATTCAAGAGAATGATACTAAAGCAAGTTAATTTTCTGGGTAAAATCTGAATAGGTATCTAGAAATGGTTACTGTTGAAGAATCAAAGCAAGTTGCATGCATTTATAACAGACTCTCATGTTGCAAAAGAAATGCCGAGGTTACTAACTGCTGGCTTACTGAATTCCACCAGAAAAAATATTGTTTCGGGTAGCAAGTCTCTGCTAATTGTACATTTGGAGCTTTCCAGCCTACAGTTCAGACTTGAAGGTGACAACATCACTATCAGGAAATTGTGGTAGTGCTGAGTAATTTGTTTTGTCCTATTTTCTTTTACTCTGTCCCCACAACTTTTATTTAATAGGCCCTCACTAGATCAAGTGCATGTTAAACTTAATTGTATTGTGTGTAGTTGCATATGTGGTTCATACAAGTCTGACACTAAACTGTTACTACCGGAATGAATGTAGAGACTTGAGGTATACAGCTTTACTGTTTAAATTTTAACGTTTTCTTTCCATTTGCATTGCGTTTAGAATATTTGACTTTTTTCCTTAATTTTTCCACATTATGTTTGTTTACAGATATGGGTTGGAGTGCCTTTTTAGGTTTTACAGTTATGGATTAGAGAGACGATTTCGTCATGACATATTCAAGGACTTCCAAGAGGAAACTGTCAAAGACTATGAAGCAGGTAATCTTCATTCCTAAGCACTAAAATACCAGCTAGTTGTTTGGAATTCTGTATGAGATTAAGGGTCTGTAATTACAACACGGAAGAATGATTACTTTTAGAAATGATTGCATGTGTGCACGGCAGCTGGAATGGAAGATACATTGATGGCATATATAGAATTATTCAACCTTCAGATTCTAAACTGTTGTAAAGAAATCATGTATTAAAAAATGGGTTATTTTAGATTTAAAGTACTGACTTTATGTGCCTTCATTT
This sequence comes from Scyliorhinus torazame, assembly GCF_047496885.1. Classification (NCBI taxonomy): domain Eukaryota; kingdom Metazoa; phylum Chordata; class Chondrichthyes; order Carcharhiniformes; family Scyliorhinidae; genus Scyliorhinus; species Scyliorhinus torazame. The sequence continues at coordinate 49,886,224 of NC_092709.1, read as the reverse complement.
CAGGGCAACTCTATGGTTTGGAAAAGTTCTGGGCTTTTCTCAAGTACACTCAAACCAGGAATTTGCCAATTGATCCCAAACTGCAAGAATACCTTAGCAAGTTCAAGCGTCTTGAGGACTTCAGAGTTGATGTGAGTATATTTTGCATTTTGTTCTCCATTCACAACAGAAGAGGATTCCTTCAGTTACTTGGAAATGGTTCAAGAAGTTTACCTGGATTTGTAATTAGCTCATTTATTCATCATTCACACAGCTTGTATACACAAGTAATAGTTATAGTCATTGAATTGGGAAGGGGTTGAATTGCCTACGAACATTTATTTTTATGGGAGTGTTTACTCATTTTGATTGTGATCTTACTCCCCTCCTACGATATACAAGACCATGGCATATGGCACTGAAGCATTCAAATAGGTAGGCTGCGAACGTTCCAAGCCAGAAATGTACCCAGCACCATATCGGTTTGGTATTAAAAGGTTGCCTTAACATCCACACCTGAAACGGGCATTGTACCTTTGCATGTGCAAATAGTGTTAAACCAATTACCTACTTTACCAAATTGGTTTGCCCTGAATGTTGCCGATGTGCATGTAGCCAAAACAGCAGATTTTAAAGGAGCCACCGCCAAATAGGCAAGTCTTTAAAAAGGACAGCTTAATGTGTGGAGCCAGGCACGATACAGAGTGTTCCCCTTGTTTCCACATTAATGCTACTTGCTGTTGTCGACTGCTACTTTACCATTTAAACTGATTGCTGGTTCAGTCTCCCTCTTGGCTCTCCCAAGGCTTATGAGGGCCAATGCCAGCAAAGTCGCGGCCTAAAGTTCAGACCAGTTTTGCCAGTCTGATTCAAGATAGACAATTGAATATTAATAAGTCATTTTTAGGTAGCTTATTAAGTTTGTTAAGAAGCAATGGTTTAGATATGATTCATTAATTAATTAGACCGAAGGATTTTGCAACCCAGGGCGGCACAGTAGCACAGTGGTTAGCACTGTTGTTTCACAGCTCCAGGGTCCCAGGTTCGATTCCGGGTTGCGTCACTGTGTGGAGTCTGCACGTTCTCCCCCTGTCTGCGTGGGTTTCCTCCAGGTCCTCCGGTTTCCTCCCACAGTCCAAAGATGTGGAGGTTAGGCCTTGCTAAATTGCCCTTAGTGTCCAGAAAGGTGAGGTGGGGTTACGAGAATGGGGCGGAGGCGTGGGCTTAAGTAGGGTGCTCTTTCTAAGGGCCGGTGCAGACTCGATGGGCCAAGTGACCTCCTTCTGCATTGTAAATCCTATGACCGTTGTGATCCCAGAGGACGAAAAGACATTTGGCACAGAGTGCTGATCTCAGTAGCTTGTGATAGCAGCATTGTGCCCTCCAGTCAGTGTCCAGAAACTCTTCCCGTGATCTTTCTCTTCCATTTGAAGCAGGTGGCTGCCTGTTGAGCATTACAACCTCCCAGGACTACCCCCAGTCCCCGAGCATTGGTTAATATGACCTTTTACTGGGGACTGGTAACTTGCCCAGTGTCAAATCACCTATTGAAACCCGTCAGACCAATAAATACAGGACAGGTACACACAATCTCAGTGATTATCTCCTCCCTTAATGGTCACCAAGCCCGAAGTCAATTTTTTAGTTCACATCATGCTGGCCCATTCCAAAGACTTGCATTGATACATGCAATAAAAGGGACAGTAACAGCATGGATACCAAATTGGGTGAGTTTGTAAACTGTGTGGAAGGATAGTGTAGAACTTCAAAAGGACATAGACAAGTTAGTGGAATGGGCAGTTGGTAGCAGATTAAGTTCAATGTGGAGAAGTATGAGGTGATGCATTTTGGTAGGAGGAACATGGAGAAATAAGAGCAGAGGACCTGGGCATATCATTGAAGATAGCAGGACTAGTGGAGTTCAGCTAATAAAGCACACATTATCCTGGGCTTTATTAATAGGGGCATAGAGTACAAGAGCAAGGAGGCGGTTACATTAAACTTGTACAAGATATTAGTCAGACTTCAGCTGAAGTACTGTGTACCGTTCTGGGCACCACATTATAGGAAGAATGTGAACGCATTGGAGAGAGTGCATAACAAGTTTATAAGAATGGTCCAGGGATGAGATACCTCGGCTCTGAGGATAGATTAGAAAGGTTTGGACTCTTCTCCTTGAAGAGAAGGCTCAAAGGAGATTTCATAAAGAGATGTTCAAAATCATAGAATCACGATAGTGCAGAAGGAGGTCTTTCAGCCCATTGAGTCTGCATCAACCCTTAAAGTTTTGGACACGAAGGGCCAATTTAGCATGGCCAATCCACCTAGCCACATCTTTCGGCTGTGGGAGGAAACCGTAGCACCGGGAGGAAACACACACTGGAAGGGGCTCATGAGGGGACTGGACTGAGTAGATAAGGAGAAACTGTTCCCACTCTTAAAAAGATTGTGAACAAAAGTGCACAGATTTACAGTGATTTGCAAAAGAAGCAGATAAAGCACTTGAGGAATACAAGGAAAGTAGAAAAGAGCTCAAGCAGGGAGTTCGGAGGGCAAAAAGGGGTCATGAACTGCCCTTGGCAGACGGGATTAAGGAGAATCCCAAGGCATTTTATACATGTATTAGGAACAAGAGGGTAGCTAGAGAAAGAGTTGGCCCACTCCAGGACAAAGAAGGGAAATTATGTGTAGAACCAGAGGAAGTAGGTGAGGTCCTTAATGAGTATTTTGTATCGGTATTCACAAAGGAGAGGGACATGTTGATTGGTGGTGTATCAGAAGGATGTGTAAACACTTTAGAACCAGGTCGTTATTATGAGAGAGGAAGTGTTAGGTGTGTTAAAAAGCATTAAAGTAGTCAAATTCCCAGGGCCAGATGGAATCTATCCCAGATTACTGAGGAAGGGTTGCTGGAAGGGGGCAGCAGGGTGGCACAGTGGGTTAGCCCTGCTGCCTCATGGCGCCGAGGTCCCAGGTTCGATCCTGGCTCTGGGTCACTGTCAGTGTGGAGTTTGCACATTCTCCCTGTGTTTGCGTGGGTTTCGCCCCCACAACCCAAAGATGTGCAGGCTAAGTGGATTGGCCACGCTAAATTGCCCCTTTAATTAGAAAAAAAGAATTGGATACTCTAAATTAAAAAAAAAAAGATGGATTGCAAGGATAATCCGGGTAATTATAGACCAGTGAGCTTGACGTCAGTAATAGTGAAATTGTTGGAAAAGATTCTCAGAGGTAGGATCTGTGCACATTTGGAAGTGAATGGTCTTTTTAGCGACAGACAGCATGGTTTTGTTCGCGGGAGGTCATGTCTCACTAATTTGAATTTTTTGACGAGGTGACAAAAATGATTGACGAGGGAAGGGTTGTCTATGTGGACTTTAGTAAAGCATTTGATAAGGTCCCTCATGGCAGGCTGGTGCAAAAGATTAGATCACATGGGGTCAGGGATGAATGAGCTAGGTGGGTCCAGAACTGGCTTGGCCATAGAAGGCAGAGGGTAGCAGTGGAAGGGTGTTTTTCCGAATGGAGGTCTGTAACTCGTGGTGTTCTGCAGGGATCGGTTCTGGGATCTCTGCTCTTTGTAATATATATAAATGACTTGGAAGAAAACGTAGCGGGTCTGATTAGCAAGTTTGCGGATGATACTAAGATTGCAGGAGTTGCGGATAGTGATGAAGATTGTCTGAGAATACAACAGGATATAGATGGGCTGCAAAATTGGGCAGAGAAATAGCAGATGGAATTTAACCCGGGCAAATGCGAGGTGATGCATGTTGGTAGATCCAATTCCGGTGGGAGCTATAAGATAAATGGCAGAACCATCAGGAGCATAGAGACACAGAGAAATCTGGGCGTGCAGGTCCACAGATCCTTAAAAGTGGCAGCACAGGTGGAAATGGTGGTGAAGAAAGCATATGGTATGCTTGCCTTCATAGGACGGGGTATCGAGTATAAAAGCTCGAAAATTATGTTACAATTATATAGAACGTTGGTTAGGCCACATTTGGAATACTGTGACCAATTCTGGTCACCGCACTACCAGAAGGACGTGGAGGCTTTGGAGAGAGTACAGAAAAGGTTTACCAGGATGTTGCCTGGTATGAAGGGTATTAGCTATGAGGAGAGATTGAATAAACTGGGATTGTTCTCCCTAGCGAGATGGAGGCTGAGGGGCGACCTGATAGAATTTATAAAATTATTAGGGGTATAGATAGGGTGAACAATTGGAGGCTTTTTTCCAGGGCGGAAATGACAATTGCAAGGAGGTGCAGGTTCAAGATGGGGGGTGGGAAAGGTTCAGTGAAGATGTGCGGGGGGAATTTTTTTACGCAGGGTGGTGGTGGCCTGGAATGCACTGCCAAGTGAGGTGGTTGAGGCAGATACGTTGACTACCTTTAAGACTTATCTGGATAGGCACATGACCAGACAGGGTATAGAAGGATACAGGCAGTTGGTCTAGATAGGATACATGATCGGCGCAGGCTTGGAGGGCCGAAGGGCCTGTTCCTGTGCTGTTTTGGTCTTTGTTCTTTGTTCTTTATTTGATACGAGAAAAATCACAGCAGGTGGTTCAGGTCTGGAATGTACTGCTTGGAAAGAGTTGGTGAGGTTCAAAAGTATTTTAAGAGGGCATTAGATGATTTATTTGGTGAGAAACATTGTGTAAGGATGCAGGGAAATGGAAAGAGCATGTCACTTAAGTTACAATGCTCATTTGGAGAGCCGGTGCAGACACGACCTGTATGAGTGCCATAAAATTCTGTGACTCTTTGATAAGGGGGACACAAGGCACCATCCTACTGACTTAGGAATGTCAACATGGCAGCCTGAACCAAGTGACTGACATTTCCAGGAACTGTTTGGAAATTGCCTTTCCAGAGAGAGAATTAATTAATGTTATTTAGCTAATCTCATAAGAGATTCTTCCCGTGTCTGCATGGGTTGCTCCACTTTCCTCCCACAGGTCCCGAAAGACATGTTTGTTCGGTGAATTGGACATTCTGAATTCTTCTTCAGTGTACCCAAACAGGCGCCAGAATGTGGCGACTAGGGGATTTTCACTTCATTGCAGTGTTAATGTAAGCCTACTTGTGACACTAATATAGACATTATTATTATTAATAAGAATTCTATGCAGTGCAGAAAAGACCCCAATTTCTTAAATATGAGGTTCACACCTTCCACAGCAGATGAAACAATTTCTAGCCTCTTGTTCTAAACTATTTTTGATACAACACATTATCTTTTGTACAGTATAATTATGAATGATCATCTACCTGTGTAGGATTTCTTGCAGAGCAGTCTTTGGAGAATTCCTCCTCCATGCTCCTTACAAAGAAAACTCTTATTCACATTCTTGGTGAATGAGAAACGTCATGCATAGCTTTTACAAGGCACAATCACAATAGAATAAGAATGAATATAGATAAATCCAAATTTTGAATCCGTAGTTTTTATTAATACTGCAGGATCCTTTGAACAATGCCAGCAAGTAGGTGATGGCCATCTGGGTCATTGTCCAACCTAGAAGATGGCTATTAAATCCTGCAATTAATTCTTCAATATAATCTAGTAAAGCTGCTGAGTAGTTTTCCACCTTTACCATTCAGCCCTTATCCTGAAACTGTCACAAACACAAACAATTTAAAAAAAAAAAAAAAAATACCCAATTCTTTTTTTTTCCCAATTTAGCACGGCCAATTCACCTAGCCTGCACATCTTTTGGGTTGTGGGGTGTGAGACCCACACAGACACGGGGAGAATGTGCAAACTCCACATACAGTGACCTGGGGCCGGGATCAGACCCAGGTCCACGGTGGCGTGAGACAGCAGTGCTAACCACTGCGCTTAACACAAAAACAATATAGCCTGCAAACTCAAAGCAAAATACTGTGGGTGCTGGAAATCTGAAGTAAAAGCAAATTCGGGAAAAACTCGGCCTGGCAGCATTTTCTGAAGGGTCAGACACACTCAAAACATGATGTGGAGATGCCAGCGTTGGACTAGGGTGGGCACAGTAAGAAGTCTTACAACACCAGGTTACAGTCCAACAGGTTTCATAGAATCATAGAATTTCCAGTACAGAAGGAGGCCATTCGGCCCATCGAGTCTGCACCGGCCCTTGGAAAGAGCACCCTACCTAAGTCAACACCTCCACCCTACCCCCATAACCCAGTAACCCCACTTAAACTTTTTGGACACTAAGGGCAATTTTGCATGGTCAATCCACCTAACCTGCACATCTTTGGACTGCGGGTTGCGAATCACTAGCTTTCGGAGCGCAGCGCCTTCCTCTGGTGAAATAAAGTGGTGGGTTCCACAAACACGTACATAGACAAATTGAATGATGCAAGATGATACTTTGAATGTGAGTCTTTTCAGGTAATTAAGTCTTTACAGGTCCAGACGGAACAACTGGAGAGAGGGATAATCACAGGTTAAAGAGGTGTGAATTGTCTCAAGCCAGGACAGTTGGTAGGATTTCACAAGCCTTGTGAAATCCAAGCAAGGCTTGTGAAATCCTGGTGTTGTAAAACTTCTTGCTGTACTCAAAACATGAACAGTTTCTTTTTCCACAAGTGCTGCCTGGATCCCCAGCATTTTCTGCTTTTATTTTATATTAGCATGCAAGCTACTTATGCTCGTCTGATCTTTTAAACCCGATTCCAGGCAGATAATTATCATGCAATATTTGTGCAAGAGTCTGGTTGGTTGGTACATATCCACCAATATCTTAAAGCTACTAATCAATTTTATACTTCCTGATCTAGACAAATAATCTGCTTGTATGTTTTACTATTTTAAACATAATTATATATTTTGCTCAAAAATGTTCTGTGCTCTACTTTGCGATGTACATATAATTATGCTTCTGAATCTTTTGTTGAAATGGGTTGGTAATATTTTTTATTTCTTAGCCCCCATTTGGTGATGAGGTTGGTCGAAAGAGACGTTCTTCAGGAGCTGATGACAGTAGTCGTAGAAGACATCTATCAAACTCCTCTACAAGTAAACCATTAAATGCTGCTAAGCCCTTGCTCACCAATAAGCCTCAGGTCTCAACAAACCCTTCCAAATGGGATGCATCATCTGGGAAATCTGAGGAGAACATGAGCCAGCATACTGTTGCCATGACTGAACCTGAAACAGCTGAGAAGTAGACTTTCTGCATCACGTCTCCCTGCTTATACAAATCGCATCAGTATTTTAAGCTCAAGGACCATGTCCAGTTTTTAGACACTGCCTCAATGAAAGAAAAAAAAAAACTTGAAAATATTCATATTACTTTCAGTTTTGGGGGTGGGAAAACCTAAGTCCAAGTTTGAGCTTTCAGCCAGTTGTTTTGGAGGAGGGGAGCTTGGAATCTAATCAATTTGTCATACCCCTCATTTTGATTTTCAAGATTACCTTGAGCTACTGTTTACAGAAACGCATTCCTGCACAATATGCAAAAATTACACATTTGAATTTGGGATGCCTTACATTTCAATGAGGATTTCTCATACTTCTTAAAGAAGAAAATTTATTTTTTAGTCCATTACCATAGTGCTTTTGCAACCAGTTTCTCCTAATGTTAATTATTAATTATATATACCTATATCAGAGTACATAAATTTATTTCTGGGAAGTGTACAATTGAAATTACTTGGGTAGGGAGAGAATAAAATCTGGAAAGAAAAACTATTACATCCAAGATGGTATAACCAAGGTTGCAACATAATTGAATGAATAACTTAATTTACAAAGTGTGTTGAAAATGGTTGTGCATCATCCTGGATGCAGTGTTTTCGGTTTAAAGCAGTTGGTTACGTAGTTATTGACAATTTAGTGGAGATTGTTACAGAATGACTTGCATAGATGTTATGGTTTGGGTTTGAAAGAAAGTAAAACTGAAGAAGATTGTGCGGCTTTTTAAAAATGGTCTTCTGAATCACTAATATCTTGCACTGCTTAAATTATCTGCATCGTGTTATGCAGGTAAAGATAAAATAACAAATTATTCTCACTTCAGGAGGTACTGGGGGGTCTGGTTTTGTTTCATTATTTTATGCTTGTGGTGTGCTTTCAGTAAAGCACCACAATTGATTTGTAATTTTTTAATGCCATTATACTGTTGTAAAATGTTTTTTTTTGTGGAAAATTTACAAAAAACTTAAGTGCTCATTTGCTGAAGTTTGTTTAATTTTGCTCTTGGGAATTATTAAGACTGTCATTTATTTTAAATTATACTTAGCAAAAGATGGGTGGGTTGCTGGTTTATTTTGAAAGGTTGTATTCACATTTGTGAAAATTACTGGACAAACTTCGAAATCAGACACATTTATTCTATTTAAATATATGCTATTAAGAGTAGCATCCTAATGCAACCAGTGAAAACAATCTATTGGTCTTCTTTCTGTTCAGACTTGAATGTAGGAAAGTCTGGGCAGTAAACACAAATTACTGCTGGTAATCAGAGGGCTAGAATGAACAGTAGCAGTGTGGAATCCACATAACTACCATTATAAATATGCTGCAGCTGTACATGATATAATTTGCTGAAATAACATGCATATCATACCTTAATGTATAATCCAGGCTTAAACCCAACTGAATGAAACAATTGTAAAATACTTGGAAGAAAGATTGTATATACCATTTAAAGTAATCAGTTTGAATATTTACTCTAATTTTTTCATCTAATGAAATAAGTGTGCACATCTAGCATTAGCGTGTGTAATTTGTGGCAATCTTCTCGACTTTTCTAAAAATGCATATAAAAACATACAAAATCAATCAGAAAATGTAACTGGTTGCACTGTGATTCTTTGGAGACTCTTTTTCCTGAGAGGGAAAACGTGACTCTATTACTATGATGGCTATTGTATGCCAGGTTTTAAAATTCTGAAATGCATTGCGTGTTTGAATTTATTTTATGATTGTCACATGTTTTTGGTCTTGCTGTTCGAGTGACCCGTTTCCTATGCTTCTGCCAAAGCTGCTTCTGAGCTAGACAATGGTAGGTATGGAAAATGTGACTGTGCTATGGTTTCTGTGATTTTTTTTTGTTTGTTTCTCTGCGGAAAAGTGCCTCTCCGCTACTGCTGTGCAAACCAGAAACCAGATCTGCACTGTCATTTAAAGTTGTAGGTTTCAAGAACTTCTCTTTCTGGTCAGTATGTGGAATCTGAAAATCTACAGCAACATCTCAAATTTCTTCATCCACAGAAATTGCAACATTCTTCATAATTAACTATCCAGTGTAACTCTTCATTATTCACATGAATTGTGTATTGTCATGTGATTTCTGGTATTTAGATGTAAAGATCAGAGATGGAAGAATGTACGCAATCTGGCATTCACTGAATCTTTCAACTGGTTAAGTTATGGTACCTTGATAAATTTATCAATGTAAGCATTTACCTCTAAGCAGTTAAAGCTAAAAATGTACACATTTGTAAATACGTTTTTGAACGTCACTTGTACACATGACAAATCATGTGACTTTATGCAAGGAGTGTCACAGATGTATTTTTCTCACCACTTTTTATGTAATTAGTGTTTTAAGAATGCATAAAATTTCCAATGTCCATCTGATCTGCAGGCACAAATCCAGTACACTAAGTTACTTTCAATTTTAACTTGAGTGCAGTAGAGTTACTTTACAGCTCAGTAGCTCCCACGCATCTTACTGGAAAAAGTTGTATTTTGAAAACACATCTATAAGCATTGCTTTTGTCTTGATGGGTTGCACAGGGTATGTACTATGAACATTTTACGGCCCAGATCATCTTTAAATCCGTGTTGCTACTAATTGGCATACAACTGAGTTGCCGATGAATCCTCAATCGGAACTAGGAGCAATTAGTTATCTACCAATCCGATTTAATAAAATCAGCTGATTCAAACTTCCAGACCCACAGAATTAAAACAAAGTAGCAAATTTCATCCAAATTACACTGGAAATTGACTGCTTCAAGAGTGAACTAGGCTTTTTTTGACCGTTTCTACTTTTGCACCATATAAATGATATCAGTCAGTCTGACATCAGTTAGTCTTGCCTGATGCATTATTTATTGTTGCTTGTTTTAAGAATGTGTTGAATTTCTGAAACCTGTTTTGAAATAGTCTGGAGGATTCTAATATTTAAGAAATGCCACAATCTGCATTTTCAACTGCAAAATTTTATTTTCTTTGACTTGATTAAAATTAGGAATCACTGCTTCAAATCTTCTAAGCGCAGGTATAGCTCAACTTTTTTAAAACTGCCTGTTTCTGAGGCCCTACGATATATCCAAGCAGTTTGGGTTTATCTTTACTTTTTCTAACTTCCACATTGAAGTTGAGGTTAGGTTTCTCAAATGTTTTGGAGAAAGCAAGTGGGGATTCTCACCCAAATACCAATATTGAATGAGACCCATGTCCTTCAACTCGCACATCATTCATTTTTCCTCAACTGGAAGTGGTTTAAGTTCCAGAAATCCTCCCCATTTCCTTCAGCAGCCAATGTTGCAAATAGTACCGGTGCAATGCTCTCAACATTCTGGAAGTCACCTCGGCCCAGAAACAGATACATTGGTTATTTTGGCTACTCTGGCCGACAAGACAAAAGTTATTCTCCTTTTACTTGGATATGTGTGCTGCAAAAAAAAACTCAATACTCTTCCGCTGGCCTAAACTTGTACTGTCTTCAGTATGCATCATCTACCAGATACATTTGCCACCTTGTCAAGGCAGAATCTCAAACCCATGTCCTTCAACTCGCACATCATTCATGTATAGTAGGGTTGTCCAAACTTTTTTGTCTGAGGAAGAGAAAGGATTTCAAGTCCAAAGGGAGAAATTCCAACTGCTAGAGGAATATAAGAGGTGCAAGAGGGAATTTAAGAAAGCAATTAAAAGAACAAAAAGGGGACATGAAAAAGGACTTGCAAGTAAGATCAGGGAGAACCCCAAGATATATAACTACATTAAGGGGAAGAGGTTAATTAGGGAAAGAGTAGGGCCCATTAGAGACCAAGGGAGCAATCTGTGTATGACACCGCAGGACATTAAATGAATACTTCTCATTGGACTTCACTCATGAGAAGGAAGGCTCAGGTACAGAATTGAGGAAATGGGACTATGAGGACCTTGAACAGTTTGACATATGAAGTCAGGAGGTATTGGAGGCTTTGACTGCTTTAAAAATCCCCAGACCAAATGAATTGTATCCCAGGCTGCTGTGCGGGGCGAGGCAGGAAATTGCAGGGGGCTCTGACGCAAATTTTTAATTCCTTTCTGGCCTCTTAGGAATTGCCAGAGGACTGGCGAACTGCTAATGTTCCACTTTTCAAAAGGGTGGTAGAGGTAAACCAGGGAATTGCAGACCAGTGAGTGTCAGATCAGTAAGTTTCATTCCAGGTAGGGAAACTATTGGAGAAAATTGTGAAGGAGAGAATTTCTACTTGGAAAGACATGGGTCGATTAAAGGGTAAGTCAGCATAGCTTTGTCAAAAGATCATGCTGAACAAAATTTTGTTGATATAGTAACTGTGTGTGTGGATGAAGGAACTGCAATTGATGTCATTTATATGGATTTTAGCAAAGTCTTTGACAAGGTCCCACATGGGAGACTGATTGAGAAGGGTGAAGCACATGGCATTCCAGAAAACTTGAGATTGATCCGAAAATGGCTTTGTAATAGCACACAAAGGGTGATGGTAGAAGGCTGATATCCAATATGTAATATATTTTGTATATATAATATATGATAAGTGCGAGGTGATGCACTTTGGAAGAAGAAACAGGACAAAGCAGTATGTAAAGAATAGCAGGACACTAGGAAGATCAGAGAAACAGATGGGTCTTGGGTACTTGTTCGCCGATCCCTGAAGGTGGCAGAGCAGGTGAATAGGGTACTTAAGGCACATGGGACACTTGCCAATCAGTTGTGGCATAGAATATAAGAGGAAGGAGGTTGTTAGAGCTGTACAGAATGTTGGTTAGGCCACCTCTCACTATAGGAAGGAGGTGATTGCAGTGGAGGGGGTACATAAGATATTTACTGGGATGGAGCATCTGAGCTATAAGGAGAGACCGGATAGGCTTGGATTGTTTTCTTGAGGGCAGAGAAGGCTGGGGGGAGGGTGATAGGATTTGAGGTGTACAAGATTGAGGCGTTTGGACAGGGTAAATAGGAAGCAGCTGTTCCTCTTAGTTGAGGGGTCAATCACAAGGGGGCACAGTTGTGGGGTGAGGGGCAGGAGATTCGAAGGGATTTGAGAAAATATTTTTTCACTCTGGGTGGTGAGAATCTGATTGCACCACCTGGGGAGGTAGTGGAGACTGGAAACCTCACAACCTTTAAAAAGCACTTGGATACGCACTTAAAACACCATCACGAAGGATATGGGATTAGGGGTAGTTATTGTCGGTGCAGACTCGATGGGTCGAAGGGCCTTTTCTGCGCTGTATGATTTAAGGGACCAATGTGCAAATTTCAGAGTTTTGGTTTGGCATAACATTAAACATTAATTTCAAAAAAAGTTTGAGACATTAAAAAAAGTCAAAGCAGTAAAATGATTTTTAAAAATTGAGCAATTAATAAAGAATACTATTAAAGTGAAAGTGTCCAGCTCACACTTGGTCCCAGGGTTCTCGCTCTGTCATCCTCATTGTGTGTATGTGTGCATTGATATGGGGGTGACTTGGCACACAGACGGAGTGAACCATGCCCACACTCTCATTCATGTACTTGCTGCTGCTCCTCCAATCAGAATCTGTTTCTCTGCCTTAGTAGTGACTGCAGCAAACACTGGAGAGGACAGGCCTGTGATTAGAGGAGCAGGTCCTTGCAGAATCTTGTACTTCACTTACTTATTTGAACACAGGTTTTTGATGAGCCTTGTGTTGGACATCCCTGACTTAACTGAATAGAAGATGTTCCAGAACATAATCCTGTGGGTAAAACTTTCTTCTTCTCACCACTGCAAGAACTGCTTAAATTGTGCTTTTGTAGGGGAGCAGTGGTTAGCACTGCTGCCTTACGGCACTGAGGTCCCAGGTTCGATCCCAGCCCCGGTCACTGCCTGTGTAGAGTTTGCACATTCTCCCCGTGTATGCATGGGTCTCGCCCCCACAACCCTAAGATGTGCAGGGCATGCTAAATTGCCCCTTAATTGGAAAAAAATGAATTGGGTACTCTAAATTATTATTTTTAGTGGATTAACTCCATCTAACCTTTAGCTACTCTCCTGTACACATCTAGTCCCAATAAAACTCTGTAAAATTTATCGAATTTTGCACATTTCCCGTTTCTCTCAGCATCCTTCGATGCATTCCATCAGAATCCGGCAATCTATCCTATATCTAATTAACTTTTGTTTAGAAAAGAAAGATGGCGCCGGAGCGAGGGACTTCTTGCAAGCAGTCCCCAGCATACCCTCTAATTCTATCTTTTACTCTCGTTCTATGCTTTTAAAACTTCATTCTAACTCTTTTAAACTCTCTAACAATGTTAATGGACCTACCTCGTGTTAAGTTGATCTTTTCTCTACACCTTGCTATAACTAACATAGTCTGCAGTCTCTCCTTCCTTCCTTATGTACGGTATGCATTGTTTGTACAGCATGCAAGAAACAATACTTTTCACTGTATACTAATACATGTGACAATAATAAATCAAATCAAAAGTTTATTAGGAATGACGTCACAGAACGGGATACAGGTGACTGAAAGGGTCAACTTAGTTTAGCATGGACAACAATGGAGTGATTTCATTCGGCTGCATTGTCACACCTGAGCTGACAGATGGATATTTAGTTGTAGTGTTCAGTAGAGTGTTATATTACTTTTAAATAATTCATGATTTATTTGCTCGTAATATCCTTTTTTATAATCACAAATTAAATACTTGACAAATCCTGCTAATTTCCGTTTATTCTTTACTTAACTCTCTGTCCTCTCTCAAAGATATCATTCACTTAACAATTTCCCTTTTCCTTTTACAAAGTATTTTTTCAGATTCTCTTAATTTTCCTTATTGCTTTCATTATGCATTTCTTATTCCCTCATTATCTTGTATGCTCTATTTTTGTTATCCCAATAAGCCATATAAGCTTTCTCCTTCAATTATAGTTGAAGTGCTTTATTTATTCACAGAAGCCTTTTTAAATGGTAATTATTTTTAAACATTGTCATTTATTTTTAAAAAATTACATCCTAGTTTATCTCCTAAATTCGCTCACCTTTCTAAAATCTCAGGTTTGTTTTGAATCACTATCTTTCGGAGCACAGCTCCTTCCTCTGGTGATTTCACCCGAGGAAGGAACTGGGCTCCGAAAGCTTGTGATTCAAAACAAACCTGTTGGACTTTAACCTGGTGTTGTAAGACTTCTTACTGTACCCACCCCAGTCCCAGCGCCGACATCTGCACATCAGTGCTAACCACTGTGCTGCCTTTTAATTTACCATTAAGTACACCGTGTGATCTTGTGTGTATCTACAATTGTTCCTTAAGTTATTTATAATACATCATTGATATTTAACTTCTAACCCATCTCAAAGGCTATTTCAACTGATTGTCCATTTGTTAACTCATTAATAGAAATTGTTAACTCATTAATAGAAATAGTAACGGATGTGCTGTTGGGTGGATTGGACATTCTGAATTCTCCCTCTGTGTACCCGAACAGGCTCCTGAATGTGGCGACTATGGGCTTTCACAGTAACTTCATTGCAGTGTTAATGTTGGCCTACTTGTGACAATAAAGATTATTAAATTAATGATTAATACACATCAGAGATTCTCTTGATAAATAGTCTTTCAAAGTCTTGGTTCTCTTTTAACACACAATTTTAATTCTAATTGCTAAATCCCATGATTTGAATTTGCTTGGAGATGCTGAACTAGAAACCTGCAGTTTTCAAACTCTGATTAGACGCAATTTTCGTGGAGAACTACGTGTAAGCTCCTCACAACCATTTTCACTGAAGGAGTGGAATGCATGGACTGCCACACTATGATATGTTGCACAATGGCCTAGGGCCAGAAGAGGGAGCTTAGACTTGAAAGTAGAGAGCCAAGTAGGGAGGGATCTCCTGAATCTGCAACTGTGGGAAATGACGCCAGTCTGTCCACCAACAGCAACTATTGCTGCTCTGCTTGGCCTTGTCATTCCATTCCTCATCCAGATAGAGGCGGGTCTCCCAGCAAGATGCTCATGATTACTCCCTTTATCTTGATGACTCATATCTCTGCTAAGGTGGAGTAGCTCCTAGCACAGAACTAGTTGAAATCCTCAGAATCTGCAGGGTAAATGTTGGTGAAATATTGACCATGTCCCAAAAATTCTCATGTTTGAGATCCTATTCACGGTTGCAGCAGCAAGAGAACATCAAATAGTGACAGCCATTTCTGGTAGAGCTTGAAATCTGCATCAATGCTATGTTTGGTTCCAAATAGCAGGCTGCTTTTCCGAGGGTGTGAGGATAGATGCTAGCTACTAAAATGCTGTGTTATCGCCTTTTGAGTGCTAGCAGGCATTATGAGTGGCATTCAGTCCCTTATTGAGCCACCAGGTAGTGGTTCCTAGTGCAGGCTGCAACTCCTTTGGCAAGATGGCATCAAGCTTATCCAGTGTTTATGGTCTGACCACTTCAGAGGATGTTAGCACCCCTCCCCATGTGTTTCTCATGAACTCTGACTCCCCGTGGCGGCCATGGAGTGAGTGGTAATACACAGGGTGGCTCCTGCTTAAGTGTTGGTTTTGGCCCTTTTCACCCGTGTTTTGGGTAGATTCAGAAGAGTGTGTAGGGGAAGAAATTCTCCCCTGGATGGGCATGTTTACGGACTATCAGACCCGGCTGAAACAGTGAATAACCTGGTGAAAGAGCTCCAATTGTGGAAATGGCAGCGGGCGAAGGGTTGGTGGTGGCGGGAAAGCTGCAGATTGAGCAATTGATGGGCTTCATTAAAAAATATAGGCAGCAAGGAAAGGTGAAGAGCTACTGGTTGAAGGTGATTGAGGGGGCAGTGGGGCCCTGGAGCAGGTGGAAAAGTGCCTCAAAATGGGGACAACATCTGAAGGTGGTGTCCGACCACAGTGACCATATTGTGTCTTTGGAGGTTGGTGAGGTGGTCCTGGTGGGATCTCTGCAAGTTGCTGTGGAGGAGCAGGAGAATAGGTCCAGGCAACAAAACCTGCGGATTTGGGTCTGCCAGAGGGAGCAAGTGTCATGAGTTATGTCGCAAGGCTGTTGGCCAAGTTGGTGGAGGAGAAGGGCCCCAGAGGTGGGCCGGGCTCATAGGTCCTTGAGGCAGAAGCCAAGAGCATGGGAGCCACTGCAGGCAGTGCTTGTGCGGATGCACAGGTTTCTGGACAATGAACTCTCAACTCTTTTTGAAATTCAGTTGTTATGAAGAATGGTACAATGTTTGGTTGGTTGAAACTTTTATCCCAATATTTGGACATTAAAAAAACCATACAGATGTGGAACAAAATGAAGATCCGGAGTCTGCGTGGGTCTCATCTTGAGGGCAGCACAGTAGCATGGTGGTTAGCACAGTTGCCTCACTGCTCCAGGTTCAATTCCCGGCTTGGGTCACTGTCTGTGCGGAGACTGCACGTCCTACCCTTGTCTGTGTGTGTTCTCCTCCAGTGCCCCTAGGCTCGCAAACGTCCCGTCAATGAACAGGTCCCCCATTCTTCTAATCCCCGCCTGATGCCAGCTCTGGAACCCCCCGTCCATCTTCCCCGGGACAAACCAGTGGTTACCCCTGATCGGGGACCACACCGATGCTCCCATTGCACCCCTGTGCCGTCTCCACTGGCCCCAGTTCCTTAGCGTTGCCGCCACCACCGGGCTTGTGGTATACTTTGACGGCGAGAGCGGCAGCGGCGCCGTCACCAACGCCCCCAGGCTCGTTCCTTTACAGGACGCCATCTCCATCCTCTTCCATGCCGCCCCCTCTCCCTCCATAACCCACTTGCAGATCATCGACACATTTGCTCCCTAGTAGTAGCTCCCCAGGTTTGGCAGCGCCAACCCTCCTCGGTCCCTACTGCGTTCCAGGAACCCTCTCCTTACCCTCGGGGTCTTATTCGCCCACACAAACCCCATAATACTCCTACCTACTCTCTTTATAAAAAAAAAAAAGGCCTTGGTGATCACGATGGGAAGGCACTGAAACACAAACAGAAACCTCGGAAGGACCACCATTTTGACCGACTGCACTCTACCCGCCAGCGAGAGCGGTAACATATCCCATCTTTTGAAGTCCTCCATTTGCTCCACCAACCTCGTCAGATTCAGTTTATGTAGGGCCCCAACTCCTGGCTATCTGGATCCCCAGATACCGAAAGCTCCCCTCCGCCCTCCTCAGCGGTAGGTCCCCTATCCCTCTTGGTTCCCTGCCTGTATTACAAAGAGCTCACTCTTCCCTACATTGAGCTTATAGCCCGAAAACTCCCCAAACTCCCTTAGAGTCTGCATGACCTCCACCATCCCCTCCATTGGATCTGCCGCATACCGCAACAGGTCATCCGCATATAGCGACACCCGATGCTCTTCTCCCCCTCGGACCATCCCCCTCCATTTATTAGACTCCCTCAATGACATGGCCAATGGTTCGATCGCCAATGCAAACAACGGGACACCCCTGCCTCGTTCCTCGGTACAGTCGAAAGTACTCCGACCTCCGCCGGTTCGTCACTACACTCGCCACCAGGGCTCTGTAAAGGAGCTTAACCCAACTGATTAACCCTCCCCGAACCCAAACCTACGCAGCACCTCCCAGAGGTACTCCCACTCTACTCGGTCAAAGGCCTTCTCCGCGTCCATAGCTGCCACTATCTCCGCCTCTCCCTCCGATGGCATCATCATCACGTTTAAGAGCCGCCGCACGTTAGTGTTTAATTGCCTGCCCTTTACGAATCCCGTCTGGTCCTCGTGGATCACCCCCAGGACACAGTCCTCGATCCTCGTGGCCAGCACTTTTGCCAGCAACTTAGCATCCACATTGAGGAGCGAGATCGGCCTGTACGATCCACATTGCAGTGGGTCCTTGTCCCGCTTTAGGATCAAAGAAATTATCGCTTCCGACATTGTCGGGGGCAGGGTGTCCTCCTCTCTTGCCTCATTAAAGGTCCTCACTAGTAGCGGGGTCAACAGGTCTACGTACTTCCTGTAGAACTCCACCGGGAACCCGTCCGGTCCCGGGGCCTTCCCCACCTGCATACTCCCCAAACCCTTGCTCAGCTCCTCCAACCCAATTGGTGCCCCCAAACCAGCCACCTCCTGCTCCTCCACCCTCTGGAATCTCAGTTGGTCAAGGAATCGTCTCATCCCCTCTTCCCCCGCTGGGGGCTGGGATCTGTACAGCTCTTCGTAAAAAGCCTACAATACCTCGTTTATTTTCGTTGCACTCTGAACCGTGGCTCCCCTTCCATCTTTGACTCCCTCTATTTCCCTCACTGCCATCCTCTTACGGAGCTCGTGTGCCAGCATCCGACTAGCCTTTTCCCCATACTCGTAGGCCCCCTGCGCCTTCCTCCACTGTGCCTCCGCCTTCCCTGTGGTCAACAGGTCAAACTCCGTCTGGAGCTGTCGTCTTTCCCCAAGTAATCTTTCCTCCGGGGCCTCTGCGTATCTCCTGTCCACTCTCTCAATCTCTCCAACAAACCTCTCCCTTTCCATGCCCTCTGTCTTCTCCCTATGAGCCCTGATGGAGATTAGCTCTCCCCTGATCACCGCCTTCAACGCCTCCCATACCATCCCCACCTGCACTTCCCCAAGTACCTTTCGATACACCCCCTCACCTTCCCACACACCACCTCGTCTGCCAGAAGTCCCACATCCAGCCGCCAAAGCGGGCGTTGGTCCCTCTCCTCTCCCAGCTCCAGTTCCACCCAGTGCGGGGCGTGGTCCGAAACGGCTTTGGCCGAATACTCCGTCCCCTCCACCCTCGGGATGAGCGCCCTGCCCAGAACAAAAAAATCTATCCGGGAGTAGGCTTTGTGCACATGGGAGAAAAAAGAAAATTCCCTGGCCTGTGGCCTTGCAAACCGCCATGGGTCCACTCCCCCCATCTGATCCATCAACCCCCTAAGCACCTTGGCCGCCGCCGGCCTCTTTCCAGTCCTTGATTTGGAGCGGTCCAGTGCTGGATCCAACACTGTATTGAAGTCCCCTCCCATTATCAGGCCTCCTATCTCCAGGTCCGGAATGCGCCCCAACATGCGCTTCATGAAACCTGCATCATCCCAGTTCAGGGTGTATACGTTTACCAACACCACCCACGTCCCTTGCAACCTACCGCTCACCATCACATATCGCCCTCCATTGTCCACTACGATAGTCTTGGCCTCAAATGACACCCACTTTCCCACCAATATTGCCACCCCTCTATTCTTCGCGTCCAGTCCCGAGTGGAATACCTGTCCTACCCATCCCTTTCTTAACCTGACCTGGTCCGCCACCTTCAGGTGTGTCTCTTGGAGCATGACCACGTCTGCCTTCAGTCCCTTTAGGTGCACGAACACTCGAGCCCTCTTCACCGGCCCATTCAGGCCCCTCGCGTTCCATGTTATCAGCCAGATTGGAGGGGCTCTCACCCCCCCCCCCCACCCTCTCCCGCCAACTAGCCATCTCCTTTTCTGGGCCAGTCCCGTGTCCGCGCCTCCCTCACCCTCCAGTCCCCCAGACGGGGGACCCCCGTCCCGACCACCTCTTCTATGTCCCATTCCCTTTCGGCCAGTGCAGCAGCAACCCTCCCCCACCCCCCCCCCCCCCCCACCCCCGCTAGACCCGTCTAGCTTTTTTGCTCCCCCCATGTCACTCACATAAGTCAGCTGAAACCTGCTGACCCCGGCTTCCCCCGCCGTCCCATTGACCTCCCCATGTGGGAGTCTCCCAATCAATATGCGTTCCTTCGTTCCCCTTCACGCCTTTCTTCCCGCGCGCAGGAAAAACCCCGCACTTTCCAAAGCCCGCTCCGCCCCCTCTGGCGCAGCTCCTGTCGCGACCTTGTCTCTCTCCCCCAGCCCATGTAACATTTCCTGCGCGTGATTGACCCCCTATAGACAACAACCATCACACATCAAACCTCAAACATCCCCCCCCACCCTCACAAACCCTCAGTTAGAGTCCAATTTTTCGGTTTGTATGAAGGTCCACGCCTCTTCAGGCGTTTCGAAGTAATAGTGTTGGTCCTTGAATGTGACCCACAGTCGCGCTGGCTGCAGCATTCCGAATTTCACTCCTTTCCGGTGCAACACCGCTTTGGCCCGGTTGAAACCCGCTCTCCGCTTTGCAACCTCCGGGTATATTCGGTCCAGTCCGGGTATATTCGGATCTCTGCATTGTCCCACTTACTGCTCCGCTCCTTCTTGGCCCATTTCAGGACCCTCTGTCCGTGAACTGGTGAAACCTCACCACCATCGCCCTCGGCGGCTTATTTGCCTTGGGCTTCCTCGCCAGCACCCGGTGTGCCCCGTCCAGCTCCAGCGACCTCGAAGGGGCCTCCGCGCCCATCATCGCCCCAAGCATCGTGCTCGCATATGCCCCGGCATCGGCCCCCTCCACTCCTTCAGGGAGACCCAGGATCCGCAGGTTCTTTCTCCTCGACCTGTTCTCCAGGTCTTCGAGTCTTCCCGCCCACCTCTTGTGTAGCGCCTCGTGCTGCTCCACTCTCACCGCCAGGCCCAAGAGCTCGTCCTCATTCTCACTAACTCTTTTCTGTACCTCGTGGGCCTTCTGGGTGATCCCTAGTCCTTCAATTGCCGAAAGCATAGGCGCTAGCATCTCCTTGCGCAGCTCCTCGAAGCATCGCTTGATGAACTCCTGCAGCTCCGGCCCGCACTCTAATTTGTCCCCGGCCGCCGCCATTTTGGTTTTTTTCCCTCGCTTCTCCCGCTGCTCCAATGCCGCTTTTTTGGCCGTTGCACTTCTGGTCTGGTCCATAAAAGTTGGAGGGGGACCTCTCTCTTCCCTTCCCCACGGGTTGTCTTCGAAAAAATTCCATTGGGGCTCCTCTAGCGAGCCCGAAAGTCCGTAATAGCGGGAGCTGCCGAATCGTGCGGCTTAGCTCCGCATAGCCACAACCGGAAGTCTCGGTGTCCAAAAAGGTTAAGTGGGGTTACTGGGTTATGGGGATAGGGTGGAGGTGTGGGCTTGAGTAGGGTGGTCTTTCCAAGGGCCGATGCAGATGCGATGGGCCGAATGGCCTCCTTCTGCACTGTAAATTCTATGATCCTCATAACCCAAAGATGTACAGGGTGGGTAGATTGGCCACACTAAATTGCCTCTTAAATTTACCAAAATAAAATTGGACACTCTAATTTTATTTTTTTAAATTGTACTTTGATTTTGCATTTAAAAAAAAAAAAAATTTATAGCAACCAATTCATTTTTTCCAATTAAGGGGCAATTTAGCATAGCCAATCCACCTACCCTGCACATCTTTGGGTTGTGGGGGTGAAACCCACACAAATACAGGGAGAATGTGCAAACTCCACTGTGCTATTACTTTTTACCCTCTGCACTCAGCAACCTCTAAATTAGACACTAAAGCCGTAATCCGTATTTCCACATTTGAAACACCCGATGAACCAACTCTGCTCAGTTTTTAACTCCTGATCTCCATTTTGTTCCACATCTGTATGTTTTTTTTAATGTCCAAATATTGGGATAAAAGTTTCAACCAACCAAACATTGAACCATTCTTCATAACAACTGAATTCGCCTAATCCTGCTAAAATGCATGATTATTTTCATTAATAAATTACATTAACCCTGAAGGAGGTTAAGACAATCACCTCTGTTTCAAAAAAAAGACTTATTCAATTCCGGAATGGCCTTGTGTTAGATGTAGTTGACACCTTTTTGTCAGGGATGTACCCTTTTGTCTGTTATATAATGAGTGTTTTTGAACATACAAGCCAGGGCAGCTGACCTTCAGTGGTCATCTTTGCAGCAACATATTGAAATGAACATTTTTAAAAGGAACAGTAACCACATGGAATCTTAAAAGTTATGAATATAATACACCTTCACTGGGCATGATGCTGTTTTATAGTATTCTCATCTTCTGAAGCGGTATTTCTAGCTTGCCAACATTTTTTCAGATCTTCATATGAACTTACAAATTTAGAGCAGGTGTGGGCCACTCCAGCCTGGTCTGCCATTCAATACGATCATGGTTGATCTGATTGTAATCTCAACCCCACAATCCTGTTACCCCTGATGACTCTTCACCGCCTTGTTAATCAACAGTTCCGCTAGCTCTGCCTTCAAAATATTCAAAGATGGGGCAGCACGGTGGTGCACTGGTTAGCACTGTGCCGAGGACCCAGATTCCAACCCAGCCCTGGGTTGTTGTGCATGTGGAGTTTGCACATTCTCCCCGTGTGTGCGTAGGTCTCACCCCCACAACCCAAAAATAGAATTCCGAAAGTGCAGAAGGTGGCCATTTGGCCCATTGAGACTGAAAGTACCCTCTGAAGGAGTATCCCATCTAGGCCCACTCCCTCGCTCTATCCCCATAACCCCACTTAACCTGCACACCTTTGGATTGTGGGAGGAAACCCACGGAGATACGGGGAGAAGTGCAAACTCCACACAGTCACCCAAGGCTGGATGTGAACCTGGGTCCCTGATGCTGTGACGCAGCAGTGCTAACCATTGTGCCACCGTGCCATCTTGTCACTCTTCCACTGGTGATCACATGGAATTCCTGCCCCAAGCTCCTCCACATCTCTGCCTCTCTCTTCATGTAAATGGTTTCTGAAAACCCATCTCTCTAACCAAGCTTTTGGTCACCAGTCCTAATGTCTCCTTTTTTTGCCATGTCAACTTTTGCCCAATTACATTTCATAGAATTCCTATAGTGCAGAAGGAGGCCATTCGGCCCATCGAGTTTGTACTGACCCTCTGAAAGAGATCCCTACCTATACCCAATCCCCCACTTTATCCCTGTAACCCCATCTAGGGCAATTTAGCATGGACAAACCACTTAACCTGCACATCTTTGGACTGTGGGAGGAAACTGGAGCACCCGGAGGAAATCCACGCAGACACGGGAAGAACCTACAAATTCCACACAGGCAGTCGCCCGAGGTCGGAATTGAACCCAAGTCCCTGCTGCTGTCAGGCAGCAGTGCTGACCACTATGCCACCCATATATCTTGGAACATTATACCACATTAAACAGGTACACAAAAACAAGCTGCTGATTACTTCAGGTTTCTCTCACCAAGTTAAGCAGAGCCTCTTGTCTTGTATGACAATCAAATTACAAAAGTTATTGTACAATTCAGTTTCAGACTACTTCTTGAGGGATTCCCTTGAAAATTATCTGAAGGCAAACCTTTTTTGCTGTTTGCTTTTCTTCACCCTTTCTGTATCCAATGCACCATAACCCATTAAGCATGAAATACAACGTGCAAATCAGCCATTTTCTATTCTGGGGAATAAAAACTGCTTTGCCATTTATAAATTGTTTCAAAATATTTAAGAGAACATTTCAGCGATTGTAGCATTTCCAAATGTACATCTTTGTGCAATTGATTCAATTTAAAAAGACACTTTTTATAAATAAAAAACAAAAGTCAATTCAAATTCTTGGCTGAGGCTACAAATCCTGAAACGAATAACTCACTTCCTGACTCCCCAAAGACAGTCCACCATCTAAAAGCCAATCAGTCTGAAGTGTGATGGAATACACCCACTTGCCCGGATGAGCGCAGCTCCAACAACACTCAAGAAGCTTGATGCCATCCAGGACAAAGCAGCCACTTCATTGGCACCTCATCCACACCCTCCACCACCGATACACAGGGGCAGCTAGACACTGTGTGCTATCTACAAGATGCATTGCAGGAACTCACCAAAGCTCCTTAGACAGCACCTTCCAACCCACGACCACTGCCATCAAGAAGGCCAAGGGCAGCAGATACGTGGGAACACCACCATCTCTGGACGTTCCCCTCCAAGTCACTCACTATCCTGACTTGGAAATATATCGATGTTCCTTCACGGTCGCTGGGTCAGTCCTGGAACTCCCTCCCTAACAACACTGTTGGTGTACTTGCACCACGTGGATTGCAGCAGTTCAAGCAGCATATCACCATCTTCTCAAGGACAATAAATGCTTGCAGAGCCGGCGGTGCCCACAATGAATGAAAAAAATTGGTTGAGCTGAAGTGCTTTTGCACAGCCTTCGAATTTGTTTGAAATTAAGATAGAAGGACATGGACAGTCTTTATTCTTTTGATTGATAGCATGCCTGGCACAATGACTAAATGTAATATCTCCAAATTTGCAGATGACGCAAAGCTGGGTGGGAGGGTGAGCTGTGAGAAGGATGCAGAGATGCTTCAGTGTGATTTAGACAAGTTGTGCGACTGGGCAAATGCACAGCAGATGCAGTATAATCTGGATAAATGGGAGGTTATCCACTTTGGTAGCAAAAACAGGAAGCCAGATTATCTGAATAGCTATAGTTTGAGAGGGGAAAGTACAACGAGATCTGGGTGTCCTTGTACACCAGTCGCTGAAAGTAAGCATGCTTACTAACCCTAACCCCCACAATACAAAGATGCAGGTTAGGTGGATTGGCCATGCTAAATTGCCCCTTAATTGAAAAAAAAAATTAGGTACTCTAAATTCATTAAAAAAAATTAAAAATAATGAATGACCTACTCCTGCTGCTATTTTCTGTGTTTCTAATGCGGGATCTATCCAATCTTGATTGATTCTAGGAAATGCTGATATACTTCATTTAGCTGCCATTATACCTACCCCATTTGATTAATTGCTTCTGATATCATAGAATCGTAGAATTTACAGTGCAGGAGGAGGCCATTCGGCCCATCAAGTCTGCACCAGCCCTTGAAAGAAAACCCTATTCAAGCCCACACCTCCACCCTATCCCCGTAACCCAGTAATCCCACCTAAACTTTTTGGACACTCAGGGCAATTTAGCTGGCTGAATGAAGACCCAGGGCATGATCCTCTGGCCACACTGTGCCGGAAAAGCAGCGTGCCACGGTGCAGCGTGGCCTTTGAAAGCCGGGAGACCACACTCCCAGGATCTACCCGGCTCACAACACCTCACGAGATTCAACGCAATCTCGCAAGGTGTTGAAGGTGAATCCCCCCCACAATGGGCAGGATCACATTTTGGCAAATCTGCATATTAGAGCGAGGCATTAAGCCTCACTCTTTGTGCAGATTCCCGAGGTACCCGAGGTTTTGGGATTCAATCCCGTCACCTCAGGGACCTCGTGTGTGCGCCATTTGATACTGGTCCCAACAAACGGGGACCAGACAGAATGGCACTCATGGGGGTCCCTAAGGGGATCGGAGGCTCCAGCTGCATGCCCTTTGCCTTGGCGCTGCTGGTGTCATCTGGGTACCCTGGCAGGGCCAGCCTCGCACTCTGGCAGTGCCATCTGGGTGCCAGCCTGGCACTCACACCTTGGCAGTGTCCCTGCCAGCTGGCAGTGCCAGGCATGCACCCAGGACTTTGGAGGGCCGGGTTACCCTCCCATATTTCGTTCGGGCTGAGGGGAGGCCGGGCATTTTTTGGGGAGCTTTGGAGATCGGGACACCATTTTTAAATGGTGTTCCAACTCTCACTATAACGGGGAGTTCCGGCGAGCGGAATAACGGGGCTATGTGCGGCCTTGGCCGCGCGTTCCCCATTCAGGCCCTTTATTCAAAGCGAATTGCGCTGAATAGCCATGTGTTTCTTAGCACTGCGAGTGCCGGGAAACACGTAGCTAAACACGCTCGCTCAGGGACTTTGTTCCCTTTGAGAAGATCACGGCTCCAGTTGTGGTGTTCTTTGTTTTGCTTATTTCAGGATAGTTGACATAGTGTTCACAAAGACCACGGGATGGATTCTCCGTTATTGGGACTATGTCCCCACGCCGGCGACAAAACTGTGGAGTTTCACGCCAGAAAAACTGGCGTGAAAGGGCCACATATTCCCAGCCCTGCAGGGGGCTAGCAGGGGCCCGGTATAGATCTAGCAGCTTTTACTACAGATTCCTGATCGGAGGCCACGCATGCGCATGGCGGCGGCCTCCAGCAGCTGCGCCATGCTCCATGGCGGTCTCGACCCACGGAGCTGGACCCTGAAAACAAACCCGCCCACACAAACATTCCCCGGCCACATATAAGGCTCCCCCCACCCTCCAATCGGCCCGTCCCTGACCAGGGCGGCCGCAGGCTGAATCCGCAGCTGCCACGCGAGTATCCCAACCGGCTGGACCACATTAGGTCCATGTCGTCGGACTTCGGCCGGTAGGGGTCGGAGAATGGTGGAGCGAGCCTCTGGCAATGGCCCCAGGTAGGTCATAAGCGGCGTGGCAAACTCTCCGAGTACACTGATTTTTCAGAGCCCGCAGAATCAGGGAACCGGCAACCGGTCCCGATTCTGTGCAGGAATATGGATTCTCTGCTCCTGCGCTGGCCGCGCTTTCGGCGTCGGGTGCTGAGAATCCAGCCCCACATTATAGCTTTAACTTAATCAAAGCTGTAAATTTATTATCACGACTAACTTGGATTCGACACGTACTCCAAAACAATACACAGTTAATTAATAACATCTAAACTACACAGCAAACTGGGCAGCACGGTAGCCTTGTGGATAGCACAATTGCTTCACAGCTCCAGGGTCCCAGGTTCGATTCTGGCTTGGGTCACTGTCTGTGCGGAGTCTGCACATCCTCCCCGTGTGTGCGTGGGTTTCCTCCGGGTGCTCCGGTTTCCTCCCACAGTCAAAAGATGTGCGGGTTAGGTGCATTGGCCATGATAAATTGCCCTTAGTGTCCAAAATTGCCCTTAGTGTTGGGTGGGGTTAGTGGGTTATGGGGATAGGGTGGCGGTGTTGACCTTGGGTAGGGTGCTCTTTCCAAGAGCCGGTGCAGACTCGATGGGCCGAATGGCCTCCTTCTGCTCTGTAAATTCTATGATAAACACATCTACAGCTAATCCCACTACTGGTTTAAACTATGATCTGCACTCACTTACATAATCTGTACTTCTGACTCTCATTAGCTAACTCTTGCACACACATTCCCCCAAGGCTTAGCATCACTGTCTTATATAGTTGTAACTGTAGCTCCCTCTAGTGGCTACTCTCGACACCCCATTTACCCTCGCAGTTCTGATAGTTATGATAATGCCACATCCCCCTTTCTTTGTAAAAGAAAATTATTGTAACATTGGTTGTGATATTTTCTTTAACCATTACATTTAAGGTGTGACTCTGAATATTTGCTAGTATTTATCATAAACTCGCTATAATCCTGTACATTAATTCATAAATAACTTTTACATCACTTAGCTGAGCAAATGTTTCATTATCCAGTCAACACAAATTAAGTGTCTCTGATGGTCTTCTTCTTGTAGATCTTCTTAACGGAATGGTCAAGGTATTCGATTGCTCTGCCACATCGTCTTGCTGTGTCTGCATTAAGTAAGGATTTGGAAAGGCACCGTCCTTGAATATGTTGTCAGGTGCTCTAACATTTGGAAGCTGAGGTAAACTTTATGCTTGACACGCAGCAATGCTCGTCTGTTTCTCCTGTTCTGTATTTACTAAGTATGACCTTGGTGCTACTTGTTTCAGAACTTTTGCAACGTGGTGTCATCCTCCTTCTGGATTCTGAATTTATATGAAGTCACCTTCTCGAAGTTAAGACAGAGGTTTGGTTTGTTTATCCTAGACCCCTTGTTGCTTCTTTTTCATTGCTGTGATAAGTTCACGTACTCTCTATTATCCATTTCAGGAATGGGGATCTCTGGTAATGCGGTGCGTAGTCATCTATCCATTAACATCTGAGCAGGGATAATCCAGTTGTCAGTGGTGTCGCTCTGTACGCTAACAACGCCAATGATATATCTTCACATCATCAATCGCTTTGCGGAATAATTTCTTTATTATCCCTACTCCTTTCTCTGCTTTTCCATTTGATTAAGGATAACATGGGCTGGAAATAATATGATTGAAATTATATTGCTCTGCAAACTGTGTCCACTCCCAATTCAAGAAATACGGACCAGTGTCAGAGACAATGTTGAGAGGTATCCCATGGGATTCAAAAATTGATTTTGTTGCCTTTATTACCGATCTGGCAATCGAATCATTCAGCATCATCACCTCTGGAAAGTTGGAGTAATAGTTTATGACTACGACATAGTCATGACCCTGGAAATAGAATAAATCCACGCCCACTTTGCTCCTTGGACTGATAACGATTTCCATCTCGTGCATGGGTTCTTTGCTCTGTGCTGGCTGATGCATCTGACAAATTGTACATACTTGAACATATTGGTTGATATCTCTGTTTATTCCCGGCCAATAAACCAACTGTCTGGTCCTCCTACGACACTTTTTGATGACCCTCGTGAATCTGCTGCAGAATCCCTAAACATAAACTGGCAGGAATCACAATCCTATCTCCCTTGAGCAGGAAACCATCTACTGTAGAAAGATCATCTCTTATATCTCAAAAGGCAGATCGACATCCAGCAGGCCATCCTTCTTTTAGGTATTGTTTCACCTTCTGGAGCGTCAAATCCTTTTCAGTTTCGGCTTTGAATGTCTGTAGTTTGCAGTGAGACACTGGTGGTATCTCGTTAAAGAAACAGGCTTGAGATTCCACTATTTGGACTATCTCGGGTTCTGATGTTTCATCATCAGTGGTCGCCCTGGATAAGGTATCCACCACAACTAGGTCTTTCCTTGGTGTATAGACCAGAGCAAAATCATATCGCCTGAGCTTCATCATCATCTGCTGCAACTGACGAGCCTGATACAGTTTAAGGTGGTGCACAGGGTGCATATGACTCAGGTGAGAATAAGTGGGTTCTTTCAGGGGGTAGCAGATGAGTGTGAGAGGTGTGGGTGGGGGCCAGCGAATTTCTAGGGTTGCGAAAAATTGGGAAGATTCTGGGCTGGAGTGTTCACAGTCTTAGCCAGGATAGTGGAGGAGGAGGTGGACCCAGACCCTTTGGCGGTGATATCTGGGGTTTCAGAGGAGCCGGAGTTCATGGAGAGGAGGTAGGCCGATGTCGTGGCCTTCATCTCTCTGATTGCACGGGGACAAATTTTGCTGGAGTGGTGGTCGGCTTCGCATGGTTGGGTGACCTATATGACTTCCTGCGGTTAGAGAAGATAAAGTGTGAGTTAAGGGGCTCAGCGGGGGAGTTGGAGAAAAGGTGGGGGATATTTGTGACCGTGTTTGAGGAGCTATTCGTCGTATGGGTGGGTGGGGGGGGATGGATGTGTGGGTGATGGGGAGATGTGGGGGGGTGGTGAAAAAGGGGGAAAATCTGTACAGACTATACGGTTGATTGTCGGGAAGTATGTTTCCCGGGGTGTTTACTTGCTGTAACTTGCTTTGATACAAGTTTGTATTAAAAAATGCATTTTTTAAAAATGTATTCATAAATTACTTATTTTTATTTCACCCGTTCCCATGAAACCCCATGTACTCGTCTGTGGCCCTTGATATCAGTCCTCAGAATCCCAAATCCACCAATAACCCCACATCCAGCCTCCATGCTGGATGCTGAACCCCTCTCTCTCTCTCTCTCTCCGCCCCACCCCCCTTCATCCCCAAGAATCAATTGAAGCATGCCCAAGTCTAGTATTGCAGCCAACAATCTCCTTATGAAGCCAAAGCCTTTACAATTCTTAACCTTCCACCATGGGCCATTTTTTACTCCACATTGCTGCCTTAATCATTACCCCCAACTTCTTTTCCAATTAAGGGACAATTTAGCGTGGCCAATCCACTTACCCTGCACATCTTTTTGGGTTGTAGGGGTGAGACCCACCAGACATGGGGAGAATGGAGAATGTGCAAACTCCACAAGAACAGTGACCCCGGGCCAGGATCGAATCCAGTGAGGCAGTTAACCAAACATATATACAAACATATTAAAACATCTCCAAACAATCCGTCCCATCAACACCCATTAAAGTTCTGTTCAAACTTACTCAATTCAGTCCAAGTCCTTGTTCTTTGACAAAAGCATCCGTTCGCCTCCTTTGCCATCTCAAAAAGGTGATCCTTCGAGTTGATTGTGACTCTCCATCACACCAGGTACACCACACCAAAACGCACTCCGCTTTTGTACAACGTCAACTTTGCCCTATTAAAGGCTTCGCGTCTCTTTGCTGGCTCATCCCCGGCTTCCTACCCACCTCATATCCCAGTTTTCTTTGGCCCATTTCAGGACGCACTCCTTCATCCGGTAGCTGTAGAAACAAACTATCATCCCATGGCCGCTCGTTCACCCGTGGCCTCAGCCAAATTGTTCGGTGGGCCCTATCCGCCTCAGGAGGTGACATCAGTTCATCCCCCCAACAACTTTACAAACATATGGGCAAAGTACTTGGTTGGCCTCGGACCCTCCGGCAACCCCTCAATCCTGAGGTTCTGCCTTCCAGCAAAGCTATTTGGTCGCTATGTCAAGACAAGGTCTCCTCCAACCCCTTCAGCACCTCTCCATGCTCTTTCACCGCCTCCGATACCCTTCCCAATGTCTCTCTTCTCAGGCTCTGGGCATTCTCAACAGACTTTTTGAGGGTCACCGTTATCTCCCTTCCTGAGAAGCTGAGATGCTGGTGGTGGAGACCTTCTTCTACATGCTGCCATTGGGGATGGTTTAGCACAGTGGGCTAGACAGCTGGCTTGTAATGCAGAACAATGCAGAACAATGCCAACAGCACGGGTTCAATTCCCGTATCGGCCTCCCCGAACAGGCGCCGGAATGTGGCGACTAGGGGCTTTTCACAGTAACTTCATTGAAGCCTACTTGTGACAATAAGCGATTATTATTATATATTATTGAAGTCCGTTGTTGAGGCATTATATCCCTCCTAATAAAAATATTAGGAAATATATCCCATTGTTCACAAAAATATAATGTGACATACATGTCATTTGTCAGAAAGTATCTGTGTTGCTTCTTCATATTTTCTATGTTCCATCATCATCCCTCTCCTCAAAAATCAGCCGCTGACCTCCATCATTGCAAACCATTGCCTCATCTCCAATATCTTTCCTCACAAAAGTCCTTGTAGGTGCTGTCAACTCCCGAATGTGTGACCATCTATCTCAACCTCTGACCAAGCTTTTGATCATCTGCACTAATACATCCTTTAAAAAAATATTTTTTATTCTCCTTTTTCACATTTTCTCCCAAATTTACACCCAACAATAAACAATAATCAGTAACGAATGTAATGTCAATCCCCATATCAATAACAACGATCCCATCCTCCCACCAAACCTCAAACATTGGCCCGCATGTTAACATAAACAAATGACAAAAAGGAATCAGGAATCACCCATAATCACCATTAACACATACAGTCCATCTCCCCCCAACCCTCCCAGCCCCTAATCTCCCTAATGTGATCCAATTCTCGAAAGTGCAGAATGAATAACGCCCATGAATTGTAGAACCCCTCCATCTTTCCCCTCAGTTCAGATTTGATCTTTTCAAGAGTTAAGAATCCACTAATACATCCTTACGTTTTATTTTGTTTTATAATGCCCTGGGAAATACCCTGGGACATTTTGTTATCAAAAAGGTGCTATATGACTACGAGTTACTGTTGTTGATGGGTCATCAAAATGGGGCCGAGGTTTTCTGGACCCCTTCAGTTCTCTCAATGGACCAATTAGCATAAAATAAATTTTGGGTAAGATACAGATTAAAGAGTGAGACATATCGTAAACCCTTTAGAAAACATGCCACATAGAAATAAAAATAAACAAAATAGGTCAATCTACTTTGTTTATTTTTAAATAGTTTTAAATGAATGTTGCAAATCAATTTGTAGCCACCTGAGTTGGCCACTTCCCGACTTAAAATGGAGAACTGCAAAGGCTGAAGGGAAATTCAGCCAACACAGGCAAAACTAGCAGGGGCAAGTTTACTGTGTATTAGGCTCTGCAGAAACCCAGACAGCATCGATACAAGCAACCATCTGCATAGTAATGTAGCAGCCATCTACATAGTAATGAGCGATCCCCGGGAACAATCGAAAATTTTAAGGTAAACAAAGCGAAGCCAGACTCCTCGGCACCAGCAGAAGCCAACACAAAAGAGGTTAAGACACTTAAAGACCGCCCATCAGGGAACCGCTCCAGCATTGGAGAAATCGAACCAAGGGATTGGAACGAAGTCCAATCACTTTAAATCAGGTACGGGGCCCGCCCCGAAGGGCGGGAAGCCCCTGGGGACTATAAAGTAAAGCCCCCAAGTTCAAATTGTCCTTCTTGACAGGGTCACTCAGCAACGTGAAGCAACCACTGAGAGTGAACTGTCCAGCAGCCTCCAAGAAAGTACGTCTCAAGTCAACGCTCGCTACGAGGTAGGCGCTCCTAGCTACCAGTCCATACCAGCTTTTGAATCCCGCAGACTCAGAACCCGAACGAAAGGCCATTTGTTCCCCTAACCTGGTGGGCCAGTCCGAAGCTAAGTATAGGCCTGTTAGATATAGAAATAGCCTAGAAAGTAGAGTTTATGCATGAGTAGTGATTTACTGTGTATAATAAATGTGCTTTGATTTGAATCTTACTACTTGGTGTGTTGAGTTATTGATCATTACTTGAACTTGAACCTCGTGGCGGGATCATAAAGATACCTGGCGACTCTAGAGCAAAGGTTATAAAACAGCCAATTGAACCAACCAAAAGTTAGCAACAACTTACTAGTAATGTTTTGAAGTTCTCTCTTCTAACATTCATGTATATAGATCTTATCAGTTCCATTGTCACATAGTCCCCCGTATCTGCCATGGTTCATGTTTGTCTGGTAATCTGTGTCCAAACATACCTTTTAAAAAAATAAATTTAGAGTACCCAATTCATTTTTTCCAATTAAGGGGCAATTTAATGTGGCCATTCCACCTACCCTCCAACTCTTTAGGTTGTGCGGGCGAAACCCACGCAAACACGGGGAGAATGTGCAAACTCCACACAGACAGTGACCCAGGGCTGGGATCGAACCCAGGTCCTCAGCGCAGTGAGGCAGCAATGCTAACCACTGCGCCACCATGCTAACCGTGTCCAAACATACCTGATACTGCCTTTTATTCTACAATTTCTGAAATCCTGACATTTTCCCCCCTTTTCTTCCCTTCCATAAATATGTGTTTTATTGCTACTTCAAAACCTCTTTGGTCCCTAGGTACAACTCGTCTCTCTTATATCAGTTTTTTTTTGGGAAGGATTCCCAGGTATGAGGGTAACAATGCTGTGCTCACACAGGCTGGCAACCATTCAATTATTTCCACAAATTTTCATAAATTCCTTTCCTTTCCCAAATACTGTAAGTATATTAGAGAACATAATTTTCAATCCTCTATCCTTGAGCCAGTTCTCATGGATGTCTTTTAAGGTCCTTATGTTTTTGCAATCTCATTTATCCTTACATGGTCTACTTCCACTAAATTCCTACCTGGACCCTTCAGCATTCCTCTTAACCTTTACTCAATATGTACTGTGCTAGCTTCAGTCAGGCACTCACCATTCCTCAGGTATTGCCTTTACAGCACACATCATTCACTGAGCATGAATTGTTTAAGATCACAATCTCTCTTTGATCTGGAAAAGCTAGTTTGAAAGACAGAGAGGAGGACAGCCTGGTAAAATTATAGTGGAACCTTAGTTTTCTGCAGGTTGGACAGCATCTGGTATATGTTCACTAATAAGATCTCTCAGGTAGCTTTGTGCTTGCTCACTTTATAATTTTGCTTGCTCTATCAATCTTTTATCCTGTATCTCCTCTTGATTTCCTCCAGCACTTTGCTCATTTTATCAAATCAATGCTGTTCCTTACCATGCTGCTCTGAGCTCTAATCCCTGGAGGTTGCCTCTAATACTAGCCTGGCCACACTACTTACAGAGGGAATTTACTTACTGATCACCCACACTCAACAATCTTTTTTGTCTGCTCTTCTAAATTTCTGTGTGCTTGTCTTCCAATATTCTAATTTTATTTGATGCTCAATTTTAATTTCAATTCACTCTTTTACATTTTGGATTACTGTTCATCTCCCTTAAATGTTGCTTATTTTGGTTTGTCTCAGTCCTGTTCTAATTTATTCTTTCTCGGCACATTTTCAGAACTCTTCTGCTTCTCATCATGTTTTTGATGTATTTTTCCTTAACTTTGCTGTTTCTACATATATTTACCTGGCCACTTAACAAGACTTCCTTATGTCTTGAACTGTTCATCATCTTCGGCGACCAAACAAGGCAAATATTATGGGGTAAATATTTAGGGCTTTGACAAAGGGTCATCTGGACTATTTTCTCCCCCTACAGATGCTGCCAGACCTAATGAGATTTTCCAGCATTTTCTTTTTGGGTTAAATATTTTGGGGATTTGCCTCAGGCCCCACTACTGAGGGGCCTAAGAAAAACTAATGTGAGGTGGTCTTACCTTCCTTATGCTTTCCTAACCATTGCTAGAAACTGCCATTTTTACAAAGCCTCAGTATTTTTACATTTTTTATGTTTATACATCTCCATTAGGATGAGAACATGGAATATATTTTCAAATAATTAAGTGAGGTAATGAATCGATCCATGAACAAAATTAGGGGAAAAGATTACACGGAAGGACAAACACGTTTATCTAAAGCATATTTTTATATATAAAATATCTGTCTGCTAGATTAAGACTAGTCTACCTCAGCTCTCCACGTGCCCTTTCAGCAAAGGAAGCACTTTTGGCGCCAGACTGCATGCGCCTGCGCGCTGCGCTCAGCGTCTGTCGTCACCGCGAAGCCGTGCGGCCATTGGGCGCAGGCGCGCCGACTGGCTCGGGGACTACAATTCCCGTCAGGCCGCGGGGGCGGCATTTGATTGGCGGAGGAGCCACCAATGGGATGGCACTATACTGGAGTGGGTACACGCCGCTGGCGGGGTTGCTAACGTGCATTATGGCGGACAATGTGGAAGGGAGCAGCGGCAGCGAGGGGGGCGGCCCGCCCCTGGAGGAGGAGGAAGCGGCCGGGATGGCCGGTTTCGGTGTTGGCGGGCTGGTGTTTAACGTCTGCCTGCTGCTGCTGGCTTTGGTCGGGATGTACAGACTGTACCGGAGGAGGAGGGCCGGCTCGGAGACTGAGAGCAAGGAGCCCGAGCTGCCCAAGATGAAGAAGCGCGATTTCAGCCTGGAGCAGCTGCGTGAGTACGACGGGGTTCAGAACCCGCGGCTCCTGCTCGCCGTCAACGGCAAAGTCTTCGATGTGACCAAAGGGAAGAAATTCTACGGACCCGGTCAGTGCAACGACAAAAATCACCCACCTAATAAACAAAACAGCAGTGCCGCGGAATGCGGATAGACATTGCCCGTACAACTTCGCCAGTAATACTGTGTGCTGATGATGGATCAGTTATGTGCAATGTGTGTGTTCGCATTTCCCACTCATTTTCTTTCTTGGTGTGTTTGTATGCAAACTGTTCACGTACAGGAAAGGAGCAGCACATGAATAGGGGAGTGTATATTCACTCCTGCAACACAATATTCGCCAGTATAGCCAGAGAGGTGAGAAGTAGGAATTCAAATAATTGCTTTTGTTCAAGAGTTGCAAAGTACCCACAAGTGCTTCCGAGGAAGTGTCTGGCCAATAATTCCATTGGCAGACTTGCGCTGCACAGTGCAATCTCGTTCCGGACCTGAAGATGCTTTCTTGTGACTCAGTAGTGGTAATAATGTAAAGTTAGCTGCGCGCGTTTGTAGCACTTTTCTACTCGGGCGGTGAGTGAACTCTCGGCGTAGAATAGGTTTTTGCATTCTCAGACGTTGAAGAATTTTACATCTAATTCAGTCTTTGCAGTTTTTTTTAATGCAGTATCTTCAGCTGGGAACAAAAGTCAATTGTAACTCAATTTCAGTAAAAGAGCTTGTAAAGTTCTATCAATGGGAAAGTATAAATATTACCCCCATTCATGCCTTAGATGCCTTTAGACTTCACTTTTAACCCACCCTGGCTGGTCTCCCATATTCTGCCTTCTAAACTTGAGGTCGTCCAAAACTCTGCATTTTATGTCTTAATTTGGACCAAATCCCACCCATTCAACTGCTTGTTAACCTATGTTGCTTCCAGTCAAAGTCATGCATGTAATTAAAAAGGCAAGTGGAATGTTAGTATTTATTGCCAAAGGACTGGAGTGTAAAAATAGATCAGTGTTATTGCAATTGTAGAAGGTGTTGGTGAGACCACATCTGGAATATTGTGTCCAGTGTTGGTCTCCTTATTTGAGGAAGGATGTGGTGGCATTGGATGCAGTTCAGAGTAGATTCACCGGATTGATTCTGGAGATGAAAGAGTTGGCATGAGAGATTAAACAGTTTGGGCTTGTGCTCTCGAGTTTAAAAGGATGAGAGGATCTGATTGAGGTCTGTAAAATACTAAGTGGGGTTGATAAAGTAAATGGAGACCAAATGTTCCCCCTTGTGGGGCAGCTAGAACAAGACGTCACAGATATGGGTAGGTTGAGAGGCAGTAGATTTAGAACACAGATGAGAAGGAACTACTGCTCACAGAGTGTGATGAAATTGTGCAACTCACTGCCCCATAGTGCGGTGGAATCTGAGTATTTTGTTAAATTTAAAGTACCCAATTCTTTCTATTCCCTATTGAGGGGCAATTTTAGCGTCGCCAATCTGCTTACCCTGCACATCATTGGGTTGTGGGGATGAGACCCACGCAGTCAAGGGGAGAATGTGCAAACTCCACACTGACAGTGGGCCGGTATCAAACCCGGGTCCTTGGTGCCGTGAGGCAGCAGTGCTAACTGCTGCGCTAGCGAGCCGCTTGGAATCTGAGTCATTACATGATTTCAAGGAGATAGATATATTTCTGATAAAAATGGGTTAAAGGGATGTGGGCAAGAGGTGAAGAGGTGGATTTGAGAACAGGAAGAGAGCAGCCATGATCTGATTGAATGGTGGAGCATGCGTGAAGGGCTGAATTGCCTCCATCTGCTCCTAATTCCTATGTAATGTCTTGTTTGTTCAAATTCAAATTGTTTTTTCAAATTTGTCCATGACCGCACCCCTCATTCTCTGTAATATCCTCCAGCCCTACACCTTCTGAGATATCTGTACTCTGGCTACTTGAGCATCTCCAATTTTATTTGCTCTGCCATTGGAGGCTATGCCTTTAGTTTCCTCCATCTGACTTAAGCTCTGGGTATCTTCCCTACACCTCTTTGAGATGTTCATTTGAAAACCTACTTTGTGGGGTGGCACAGTGATTAGCACTGAGGACCCGGGTCCCCGTTAGGATTCTGTGCGTTCTTCCCGTGTCTGCATGGGTCTCACCCCCACAACCCAAACATGTGCAGGGTAGGTGAATTGGCCATGCAAAATTGCCCCTTAATTTAAAAAAAAATTAAAATTGCCCTCTAAATTTTTTTAAAAACCTACTTTGCTCAAACTTTTAATTTATCCAGCTAATATCTGCTATCATATTTTGTCTTTTAAATAGTCTTTGGGACTATTTATCACCTTACAGGTGCTATAAAAATACAAGTTGTTTGTTATATACACACTTATGATGTTGGTGTTTTTTTTTACTGACAATTTGCTGACATCTTGGGGTGTGAAACTGTTGGATACTAGAAGAATATTGTTTTTTCCCTGTTGCGTAACACAGTTATAAGGCATATGAGGTTAGCAATGCATTGTGAAAGCCAGAAAGAAACCTGATGCGCTCATGGATGAACTTCGCCCTTCTTTTGCTGTTTGATATCAGTGTAGTGCTGCATGATGGTTATCAGTCACATCACAGGTTTGAGTAATCAATAACTATTCCATTAAGGTTCTCTGGAAATGGAAGAGTACAATACTGAGGCTGTGCAGTCTTTCTTGCAAATAAATTTGGAACTTTGGCTATATAAATACACCCAGATAACTTCAGTAACTTAAATAATCAAATCTGAAGTGGTCATGCTCTGCTTTGGTATTGTAAATTTA
This sequence comes from Scyliorhinus torazame, assembly GCF_047496885.1. Lineage (NCBI taxonomy): Eukaryota > Metazoa > Chordata > Chondrichthyes > Carcharhiniformes > Scyliorhinidae > Scyliorhinus > Scyliorhinus torazame. The sequence continues at coordinate 49,848,265 of NC_092709.1, read as the reverse complement.
AGTTTGAAGACGTGGCCACGTTTCACTTTTGATCAGTAATGTCTAGTATGCATGCATGACTGGTTAACAGCAGTTCTTGGCACACTGCATTGGAATGCTAATGGACTTGTCTCTCTCCTGGAGTTATTCTTTAAAACTCTTTTGTATGTTTGTGCCCAGACCCTCCATGTTGTGGCGAAATTACTTCAAAACTATTCCTTCGTGAAACAATCTATCAATAGTGTAATCATGGTGTGCTACAACTGGAGGGAGTACTTCAAAGGGGATGCATTATAAATTCACATTAGACTGGTATTTTAGGAACTTGTAACACCCTTGCTTAAGAAAGAGCTTCATTTGATGATATTGGTGCTCGACTGTGCTTTGCAGTGTTGGCAAGAGTTAGTGTTTTATTCTCAGTCTGGAGTGGGACTTGCATCCAAGTGAGAAGGTTGTGGGTGCAAGAGTCCTGTGAAGCCATAGTTAACACCATGTTGGAGGGACCTAGAATGAGAAAATGGTTGGAGCCCAGAGAGCGGCCTTTAGTCCGTCTTGTCCTTTCCTGCTCTTTGTAAGAACAATTCGGCTAGTCCCACTCTTGCTTTTCCCCCCATTTTCCTTTTTGGGTTTTGTGCAATCGCTTTTTGAAAGCCATGATTGAATCTGCTTTCACCACATGGGCAGTGTATTCCAGACCCTAACCACTTGCTGCATTTAAATTTTAAAAAATGCTTTTCCTTTGGTTCTTTTTTCAATTGTCCTAAATTGGTGTGCTTGGTTTCTTGACCCTTCTGCCAATGGGAACAGTTTCTCCCGATCTACTCAGTCCAGACCCGTCATAATTTTGGACACCTGTCAAATCTCTCTCAACTCTCAAAAGTACTGCCCCTTGGCACTGAGAATTCGATCCCGCCACTGGGTCACTCTCCATGTTGAGTTTGCACATTCTCCCCATGTCTGCGTGGGTGTCACCCCCACAACCCAAAGATGTGCAGGGTAGGTGGGTTGGCCATGCTAAATTGAAAAAAATACTCTAAATTTTTTTTAAAAACTCTCTAAAGCAAACAGCTCAGCTTCACCAGTCTCTCGATGTAACTGAAATTCCTTAACTCTGGAACCATTCTCAAATATTTTCTGTACTCTCTCCAAAGCCTTCACACACTTCCACAAATGTGGTCTCCAGAGTTGATGCTTTATCAAATGTCTTTTGTTAGTCTGCCTATACCAAAAAACTGCATTATTCGTCACAATTTTTTCTTACTTCAGCAAGAGCTTATCATATTAAGCATATTCCCTTAAATCCATGACTATTTTAATTAATTGAATCATAGAAGCGCAATAATTGCTCTGCAATTATCCAAGTGGCGTTAGTTTGCATTGTTTTTTTTCATAAAATATTTTTTATTCTCCATTTTCACATTTTCTCCCAAATTCACACCCACCAACAACAGACAATAATCGGTAACAAATATGTCAATCCCCATATCAAAAACAACGACCCCATCCTCCCACCAAACCCCAAACATTAGCCCGCATGTTCACATAAACAAATGACAAAAAGGAATTACCCATAGTCACCATCAACACACACCGCCCGCCCACCCCCAACTAATGTTCGATGTTATCCAGTTCTTGAAAGTGCATGATGAATAATGCCCATGAAGAGTCAAGAATTTCAACAAGTCCCCACGCCAGGGCACAGGGTGGAGAGGTTGCTCTCCATTCCATCAGGATCTGCCTTCGGGCGATCAACGAGGCGAAGGCTACAACATCTGCCTCATCACCCGTTTCCAGCCATGGCTGGTCCGATACCCCGAATATGGCCGCCCGGGTCCAGTTTCGCATGCATCACTTTAGAAATTACCCTAAAAACCTCCTTCCAGTAATCCTCTAGCTTTGGACAGGACCAAAACATAAGAACGTGATTAGCGGGGGCCCCTCCGCAACGTTCACACACATTCCACTCCTTCAAAGAATCGGCTCCTCCCCACCCTCGTGAGGTGTGCTCTGTATACCACCTTCAGCTGTATCAGCCCCAACCTCGCGCACGAGGTGGAGGCATTCTCCGGAGCACCTCACACCAGAACCCCTCCTCCATATCCTCTCCCAACTCTTCCTCCCACTTTGCTTTGATCCCTTCCAGTGGTGCCTTCTCCTCTCCTAAAATATCTCCGTAAACCGCTGACACTACCCTCTTCTCCAGTCCCCCTGTCGTCAGCACCTCCACCAGCAATGTGGAGGCTGGCTCCACCGGGATGCTCTGTATCTCCTTTCTGGCAAAATCTCGAACCTGCATGTATCTAAACGTTTCCCCCTGCTCCAGCCGATGCTTCGCTTCCAGCTCCTTCAGCCCTGCAAACCGACCCCTAAGAAACAAATCTTTTAGTGACTTAATCCCCATCTCCTCCCATTTCTGAAAATTTCCATCCCATCTCCCTGGCTCAAATTTGTGGTTCCCCTGAATCGGCATTTCCCTTGACCCTGCCCCCAACCCGAAGTGTGGGCGAAACTGCCTACAAATTCTCAATGAAGCTATTATTACCGGACTCCCTGAGTACTTCCCCGGGGCTATCTGGAGCGGCGCTGTCGCTAGTGCTTTCAATCCCGACCCCCTGCACAAACTCTCCTCCATTCTGACCCACTGGGAATGAACCCCTCTGACCCAGCTCCGCACCTTCTCCACATTTGCTGCCTAGTAGTAATACATCAGGTTCGGAAGACCCAAACCCCCTGCCTGCCTTCCCCTCTGTAGCAGCACCTTTCTAACTCTGGCCGTCTTCCCTCCCCATATGAACAAAGTAATCCTTCCCTCAATCGCTCTGAAAAAAGCCGTTGGCAGGAAAATCGGCAGGCATTGAAAAATAAACAGAAATTGCTGCAGCAGTTCATTTTAACCGCCTGTACCCGACCTGCCAGTGACAGAGGGAGACCATCCCACCTTGCCAGGTCAGCTTTCACTCTCCCCACCAAACTAGAAATGTTGTACCTGCGGAGCTCACCCCACCCCCGGGCAACCTGCACCCCCAGGTATCTAAAGTGAGTCCCTGCCCTATGGAATGACAGCCCACTCCTGCTCCCCACCCCTGGCCGAGACACCACAAAAATACTCACTCTTATCTAGATTTAGTTTGTACCCTGAGAAAGACCCAAACACTCGAAGCAGCTCCAATATTCCCCCTATCGACACAGTCGGTTCCAACACGTATAACAGCAAATCATAGGCATATAAGGACACCCTATGCTCTATCCCCCCGCGCATTATTCCTTTCCATACCCCTGAACTTCTTAATGCGATGGCCAGCGGTGGTGGGGTGGGGGGGGACGGGGACATAGAACATCCCTGCCTAGTCCCACGATGGAGAGAAAAGTATCTCGAGCTGATGTTGTTTGTGCGGGCACTTGCCCTAGTCTCCTTTATATAGTAGCTTTACCCAGTTCACAAATCTTGGTCCAATCCCAAACCACTCCAGAACTGCCATCAAGTACCCCATGCTACCCGGTCAAACGCCTTCTCAGCGTCCAGTGCCACAACCACCTCTGTTTCCTTCCCCTTTGCTGGTGCCATAACGACGTTCAATACCCTTCTAATGTTTGAAAAGAGCTGCCTCCCTCTCACAAACCCCGCCTGATCTTCACCTATCACCTTCGGGAGGCACGCCAGCCTACCCGCCAGTACCTTCGCCAATACCTTTGCGTCCACATTCAGAAGCGATTATGGGCCTATACGACCCACACTCCGTCGGATCCTTATCTTTTTTTAGCAACAGGGAAATCGATGCCTGCCCCAAAGTTTATGGCAACACCCCCTTCCCTATTACCTCTTCAACCATCCCCACCATCAGGGGTGCCAGCTTATCCTTGAATTTTTTATAATATTCCACCGGAAACCCATCCGGCCCCGCCACCTTCCCCGACTGCATCCTCCCAATCGCATCCTTTATCTCCTGCTCCACTATCGCTCCTTCTAATGTAGCCCTGTCCCCCTCCCCTAACCTCGGGTACTCTAACCCATCTAGAAATTCCTGCATCTCACGGTCTCCCCCAGGGTGGCTCTGACCTGTACAACCTCTCATAAAATTCCTCAAAAACCTTGTTAATCAGATCCGGAGCCACAACCAACTTCCTTGCCCAATCCCTCACCTGAACAATTTCCCTTGCCGCTGCTTCCCCCTGGAGCTGACCTGCTAACATACAACCCCGCCTTATCTCCATGTTCATAAACTGCACCCCTTGCTCGCCTCAGTTGGCACACCGCCTTCCTGGTAGATGGTCCCCATCTTCTGCATAACTACTATCTACCTCCAACATCTCATCCATTACCCTCTGCCGCTCCAACCTCTCCTCTTTGTCCACCCTGGCCGTAAACAAAATCACCTCACCCCTCACCACTGCCTTTAGAGCCTCCCAGACAACTGCCTTCGACACCTCACCCGTACAGTTGAAACCTACATATTCCTTAATTACCTTTTCAATTTTGTCACAGAACACTTGGTGCCCCAAAAGTCCCACATCTAATTTCCACCCCGGCCTCTGGCCTACCCCCTTCTCCAGCACCATATCCACCCAATGCTGAGCATGATCTGACACTGCAATTGCAGAGTATTCCGACCCCTTAACCCCAGCCAGCAAAGCCTTCCCCACCACGAAAAAGTCGATCCGCGAGTATACCTTGTGGACTGCTGAGTAAAATGAGTACCCCTGTTCCCTCGGGTGCAGAAACCTCCAAGTGTCCACCCCTCCCATTTCCACCATTAGCCCAGCCAATGCCTTCGCCCCCCCCCCCCGATTGGACCAGCAAGCGCAGCTGTGACCTGTCCAACCTTGGCTCCTGCACCAAGTTCCAGTCTCTCTTTCTTCCCCCCCCCCCCCACCCACCATCAGTTCGTGTGTGTCCAAGTCAGGGATGGAACCAAACACCTTTGCGAATCCCAATTGGGACTGTATACACTTTCCTTTTAAAAAAATAATTTTAGAGTACCCAATTCATTTTTTCCAATTAAGGGGCAATTTAGCGTGTTCAATCCATCTACTTTGCACATCTTTGGGTTGTGGGGGCGAAACCCACGCAAACACGGGGAGAATGTGCAAACTCCACATGGACAGTGACCCAGAGCCATGAGACTGCAGTGCTACCACTGCGCCACCGATCCTAGGGATCGTATACACTTAACAGCGCCACTAACCTCCCCTCCAGCACCCCTGTCACAATCACATATCTACCCCCCCTGATCTGCCACCACCTTCTCCACCTGGAAGCGTACTCTTTTGCTGACCATTACCGTTACCCCTCAATCCCTTCTGTCAAATCCAGAGTGAAACACCTGACTAACCCCACCCTTTTTAAGTCTCACCTGGTCCTTCACCCTCAAGTTAGTCTCCTGCAGCATTGCTGTAACAAAAAAGAAGAAAAAAACTCACATAGCAAGACATAAACATGGCAAATCAATATGATACAGAACTTTGTACATTGGATTCCTCCCGTACATATCAGTTTTCTGGATCGTTTTTGTTTTTCTTGCTCAGATACCCCCCCCCCCCCCCCCCGGAAGAACCACCCTTCCCTATCCCCCCACGCCCACCCCTGGGTTGCTGCTGCTGTCGACCGAGCTCCATCTAACGCTCCGCGAGATAGTCTAGGAACGGTTGCCACCGCCTGGAGAACCCCTGCACAGCAGACCCTCTCAGGGCAAACTTTATCCTTTCCAACCTGAGAAACCCTGCCATATCATTTATCCAGGCTTCCACACTGGGGGGCTTCGCATCTTTCCACACTAACAAGATCCTTCGCCGGGCTACCAGGGACTCAAAGACCAGAATGCCGGCCTCTTTCGACTCCTGCACTCCTGGCTCGTCCGCTACTCCAAATAGTGCTAGCCCCCAGCTTGGCTTGACCTGGACTTTCACCACCTTGGATACCGTTCTCGCAACTCCCCTCCAGAACCCATTGAGTGCTGGGCATGACCAAAACATATGGACATGGTTCGCCGGGCTTCCTGAGCACCTCCCACATCTGTCCTCCACCCCAAAGAACCTACTCAGCCTCGCCCCCGTCATATGCGCTCTGTGAACAACCTTAAATTGTATCAGGCTAAGCCTGGCACACGAGGAAGAGGAATTAACCCTACTTAGGGCATCAGCCCATAGACCCTCCTCAATCTCCTCCCCCAGCTCCTCTTCCCATTTACCCTTCAGCTCCTCTACCAAAGCCTCCCCCTCTTTCATCTCCTGGTATATCGCCGACACCTTGCCCTTTCCAGCCCATACGCCCAAAATCACCCTTACTTGAATCCCCTGTGCCGGGGGCAGTGGGAATTCCCTCACCTGCCGCCTCACAAACGCCCTCGTTTGCATGTACCTGAAAGCGTTTCCCAGGGGTAGCCCAAACTTCTCCAGCGCCCCTAAGCTCGCAAACGTCCCATCGATGAACAGGTCCCCCATTCTTCTAATCCCTGCCCGATACCAGCTCTGAAACCCCCTGTCCATCCTTCCTGGGACAAACCGATGGTTAGCTCTGATCGGGGACCACACCGAGGCTCCCATCACGCCCCTATGTCGTCTCCACTGCCCCCAGATCTTTAGCGTTGCCGCCACCACCGGACCCGTGGTGTACCTTGTCGGCGAGAGCGGCAGCGGTGCCGTCATCAGCGCCCCCAGGCTCGTTCCTTTGCAGGACGCCATCTCCAACCTCTTCCACGCCGCCCCCTCTCCCTCCATCACCCACTTACAGATCATCACCACGTTGGCTGCCCAGTAGTAGCCACCCAGATTCGGCAACGCCAACCCTCCTCTATCCCTTCTACGCTCCAGGTACCCTCTCCTTACCCTCGGGGTCTTGCTCGCCCACACAAATCCCATAATGCTCTTGCTCACCCTCTTAAAAAAGGCCTTGGTAATCACAATTGGGAGGCACTGGAATACAAAAAGAAACCTCGGGAGGACCACCATTTTAATCGACTGTACCCTGCCCGCTAGCGAGAGTGGCAACATGTCCCATCTTTGAAAGTCCTCTTCCATCTGTTCCACCAGCCGCGTCAAATTAAGTTTGTGCAGTGCCCCCCAGCTCCTAGCTACCTGGATCCCCAAGTATCGAAAGCTCCTTTCCGCCCTCCTCAACGGTAGGTCGTCTATCCCTCTTCCCTGATCCCCCGGATGCACCACAAAGAGCTAATTCTTTCCCACATTGACCTTGTAGCCCGAGAAGTCCCCAAACTCCCTTAGGATCTGCATGACCTCAACCATCCCCTCCACTGGATCCGCCACATACAGCAACAGGTCGTCTGCGTACAGCGACACTCTATGCTCCTCTCCCCCTCGGACCACTCCCCTCCATTTCCCCAACTCCCTTAACGCCATGGCCTAAGGTTCAATTGCTAATGCAAACAGCAGGGGGGGACAGGGGGCACCCCTGCCTCGTCCCTCGATACAGCCAGAAATACTCCGACCTCCGCCGGTTCGTGACCACACTCGCCACGGGGGCTCTATACAGGAGCTTAACCCAACTAATAAACCCTCCCCCAAACCCAAACCTCCTCAACACTTCCCAGAGATACTCCCACTCTACTCGGTCAAAGGCCTTCTCCGCATCCATAGCTGCCACTATCTCCGCCTCTCCCTCCACCGATGGCATCATAATCACATTCAGTAGCCTCCGCATATTGGCACTTAGCTGCCTGCCCTTTACAAATCCCGTCGGGTCCTCGTGAATAACCCCCTCACATTCAACGTGACTATCCTAACTGGGGGTCTCTCATACCCCCACCCTTCTTATCCACCATTATCATACCACTGGGCCCTGACCCGCCCCTATCTATTATTAACATAGATCCCCCCTACATTTCCACCGGAGTATTGTTTCTTAGAGGTTTTTCAAAACCAGGGGTAGACTGACTGGCCTGTAATTGCTGTGCTTGTTGTTAAATCCTTTTTTTTGAAAACAGGGTGAAATTTGCAATTCTCCAGTCTTGCTCCTCCTGATGCTAAGCAGGATTGGGAAATTGTGGCCCATGCCTCTGCAATTTGCACCCCTACTACCCTTCGTATCCTTGGATGCATTAATTTGGCCCTGGCAACATATCACCTTTAAGAGCCAGCTAGTCTCCGAGCTGACTCAAGTGCAACAGTTTTGTGCTTCAGCCACAAAATTGTAATCTGTAACCCAGTTTACTCTACCTCAAGGATTCACTTATCGCCCTTGAATCTGGGTGTTGACATGTTGTCATGCTCCTATTGGTAGCTCCGTGGGGAAGATCTGAGAGCTAATGTTCAGCTAGTGTTTGAAGGCGGAGGTGATTTCCCTGCTAGAGATGCATTTGCAGGTGAACGATCAGGTGCGGTTAAGGAAGTGCTGGGTGGGGCAGACGCTCCACTCTGGGTTTGATTCGAAGTCTAGGGGGGTTGCGATTGTGTTTGGTAAGAAAATGGTGTTTTCAGTGTACAGGGCGGTGTGGGACCCTGAGGGGGGGGGGGGGTTGTGATAGTGAGTGGGGTATTAGCGGGGGCACTGGTGGTGCCGGTAAATATGTACGTGCCCAACTGGGATGACGTGGATTTTTTTTTTTTTTTGTGGGGCAATTTAGTGTGGTCAATCCACCTACCCTGCACATCTTTTTTTTTTTGTGCGAGTGAGACCCCACAGACACTGGGAGAATGTGCAAATTCCACACGGACAGTGATCCGGGATCGAACCCGGGTCCTCGGCCGTGAGGTAACAGTGCTAACCACTGTCTCACCGTGCTGCCCCGATGTGGATTTAATGAGGAAGCTGTTAGGGTCTATCCCAGACTTAAACTCTCATCAATTGCTCACAGAGGTGTGGGCACTTTAATTGTGTACTGGAGCCCAGGGTGAATAGATGAAGTCCTAAATCAATGGTAAGGGAGTACTACTTGCACATCCATCGGGTGTCCTCCCGTATTGATTTTCTTGTTGTGGAAAAGGCGGTGTTGATGGGAGCGGAATATATGGGAATAGTGATCTTGGGCCACATGCCACACTATTTGGATGTTCAGCTGGCGGGTGGGGTTTGCACAGGGCAGAGGCTAGATTCAGCATTGTTGGGTGAACAAGGAGTTCTGTGGTAAAGTGGCACCGGGTTAAGAACTACATTGAACTGAATCAAAATGGGCAGGTCTCTGCGACCACATTCTGGGAGGCATTGAAGGCAGTGGCCCGGGAGGAAATTATTTTGTTTTGCTGCCCACGGAGACTGGGTGGAGAGGGTAGAGAGGCAGAGGCTGTTGGAAAGTATTGTGGAGGTGGATCAGAGCTACTTGGTGGCCCCAACTAGGGAGTTGCTGGCGGAGAGGAAGAAGCTGCAGGGGCAGTTCGATCCGCTGACAATGGGGAAGGCGGTGGGTCAGCTGCAACGGCTACGAGGGGTGCAATATGAGCACGGTGAGAAGGTGAGCCGCTTGTTTGCCCATCGGTTATGGCGGCAGGCAGCGGCAAAGGAAATTGTGCAAGTGCTGGCAGCAGGGGGCGGGAGCTTGAGGCAGGGAGGAGGAGACCGACATGGGTCAGTTTCTGGATGGATTGGTGTTGGTGTTCCCCTAGCTGGAGGAGGTGAAACGGCAGGCACTGGAGGAGCCACTGGGGCTGCAGGAGGTATTGGAATGATGCAGTTGGAAAGATGCCGGGGCCAGATGGTTTCCTGGCTGAATTTTATAAGCTCATCTTCTGAGTATGTTTAATGAGGTGGACAAAAAGGGGGAACTGCCGGTTACGTTGTCACAGGTGTCTATTTCGCTAATACTGGAAAAGGACAAGGATCCGATGGAGTGCAGGTCCTCCAGGCCCATCTCGCTGTTAAACACAGATGTTAAGGTGTTGGCAAGACGGCTGGAGGGGTGTGTGCTGGAGGTGCTGTCAGAGGATCAGACAGGGTTCATGAAGGGGCGGCAGCTCAAGTAATATTTGGAGGCTATTAAATGTGGTTATGACCCCGTCGGAGGGACGAGTCACAGGTGATCGTATCAATGGATGCAGAAAAGGCCGTTGACCGGTGAAGTGGCAGTATCTGTTCGAGATCTTGGGACGATTTGGGCTTGGACCAACGTTTGTGGCTTGGGTACATCTACTGTATGCACCCTCTATGGCAAGTGTGAGAACGAATTAGATAAACCTGGGGTATTTTGGGTTGCATTGAGGAACAAAGCAGGGTTGCCCTGTGTAGCCATTGTTGTTCACATTGGCGATTGAGCCCTTGGCGATTGCACTCTGGACGCCGGAGAAGAAACAGGGGATCACGGTTTGGGGTGGGGGAGGTGCGTAGGGAGCACAGGGTGTCTTTGTACACTGACCTCCTGTTGTAAGTGGCGACTCTGCTGGATAGTATGGAGAGAATTATTGGCCTGTTGGGGAAAGTTCCCAAATCTGCTACATTATTACTGGGCGACGAACGCCGAGAAGATGAGACGGTGGGATGGAAGGGGACGAGTGTGAGGGCTCTGGTGACAGTCCCGTTGATGTTTTCCTTAGGAAAGTATATGAGCAGCCCTGTGGGGGAATCTTCAATTAATGTTTGGAATCCAATAAGGACACAATATGAATTGGGGCACGTGTCGGTATTGACCTCACTATGTGAGGGTCATGGGTTTGTACAGGGGGTGGGGGTGTCTATGGAAGGTGGCGAGAGGAAGGGATGGTAAAGGTGTTTGGGGAGAGAAATTTGGAGGAAATGCAAGAGGTTTAGATTGCCAAGGGGAGCGAGTTTCCATATTGGCAGGTGCGAGGCGTTGTGTGGAAGAAGCTGCCCTCATTCTCTCAGTTGCTGGAATACATAATAATGTTGTTGGAGAAGTTGTTGCTCCTGGATGTGTGGAGGGAAGGGAGGATTGGGGATATCTATGGCTGGTTGGGAGGAAAGGGGTCGGCTGTGGTAAAAGTGACACAGACACGGGGCAAAAGTGCAAACTTCACATGGACAGTGACCCGGGGCTGGGATCGAACATGGGATACAATCCGGGTCCTCGCCGCCATGAGGCAGCGGTATTATTCACTGCTGCCCCTGGTCGTCTCTTTTTTTAAAAAAAAATATTTTATTGAAAATTTTTGGTCAACCATCACAGTACATTGTGTATCCTTTACACAATAATATAACCGTATAAATAACAATGACCTGTTTTATAAACAAAGAATAATTAATATATAACTAAAACTAAATGGTAACTGCCTTGTCTCAGATAAACACTCTCCAAAAATATGATTTAACAGTCCAATATACAATTATTTATAGCAACGACCTATACATATTATACATATATATTAATAACCCTGAGAGTCCTTCTGGTTCCTCCTCTTCTCCCCCCCCCCCCCCCCCCCCCCCCCGGGCTGCTGCTGCTACCATCTTTTCCATTCCCTCTATCTTTCTGTGAGGTATTCGACGAACGGTTGCCACCGCCTGGTGAACCCTTGAGCCGATCCTCTTAGGACGAACTTAATCCGTTCCAGCTTTATAAACCCTGCCATGTCATTTATCCAAGTCTCCACACCCGGGGGCTTGGCTTCCTTCCACATCAACAGTATCCTGCGCCGGGCTACTTGGGACGCAAAGGCCAAAACATCGGCCTCTCTCGCCTCCTGTACTCCCGGCTCTTGTGCAACCCCAAATATAGCCAACCCCCAGCTTGGTTCGACCTGGACCCCCACTACTTTCGAAAGCACCTTTGTCACCCCCACCCAGAACCCCTGTAGTGCCGGACATGACCAGAACATGTGGGTGTGATTCGCTGGGCTTCTCGAGCATCTCGCACACCTATCCTCTACCCCAAAAAATTTACTGAGCCGTGCTCCAGTCATATGCGCCCTGTGTAACACCTTAAATTGAATCAGGCTTAGCCTGGCACACGAGGACGATGAGTTTACCCTACTTAGGGCATCCGCCCACAGCCCCTCCTCAATCTCCTCCCCCAGCTCCTCTTCCCATTTCCCTTTCAGCTCATCTACCATAATCTCCCCCTCGTCCCTCATTTCCCTATATATATCTGACACCTTACCGTCCCCCACCCATGTCTTTGAGATCACTCTGTCCTGCACCTCTTGTGTCGGGAGCTGCGGGAATTCCCTCACCTGTTGCCTCGCAAAAGCCCTCAGTTGCATATACCGGAATGCATTCCCTTGGGGCAACCCATATTTCTCGGTCAGCGCTCCCAGACTTGCGAACTTCCCATCCACAGACAGATCTTTCAGTTGCGTTACTCCTGCTCTTTGCCATATTCCAAATCCCCCATCCATTCTCCCCGGGGCAAACCTATGGTTATTTCTTATCGGGGACCCCACCAAGGCTCCCGTCTTTCCCCTATGCCGTCTCCACTGTCCCCAAATTTTCAAAGTCGCCACCACCACCGGGCTTGTGGTGTATTTCTTCGGTGAGAACGGCAATGGGGCCGTCACCATAGCTTGTAGGCTAGTCCCCCTACAGGACGCCCTCTCCAATCTCTTCCACGCCGCTCCCTCCTCTTCTCCCATCCACTTACTCACCATTGAGATATTGGTGGCCCAGTAGTACTCACTTAGGCTCGGTAGTGCCAGCCCCCCCCTATCCCTACTACGCTGTAAGAATCCCTTCCTCACTCTCGGGGTCTTCCCGGCCAACACAAAACTCATGATACTCTTTTCGATCCTTTTGAAAAAAGCCTTCGCGATCACCACCGGGAGGCACTGAAACACAAAGAGAAATCTCGGGAGGACCACCATCTTAACCGCCTGCACCCTCCCTGCCAGTGACAGGGATACCATGTCCCATCTCTTGAAGTCGTCCTCCATTTGTTCCACCAATCGCGTTAAATTTAACCTATGCAATGTACCCCAATTCTTGGCTATCTGGATCCCCAAGTAACGAAAGTCCCTTGTTACCTTCCTCAGCGGAAAGTCCTCTATTTCTCTGCTCTGCTCCCCTGGATGCACCACAAACAACTCACTTTTCCCCATGTTCAGTTTATATCCTGAGAATTCTCCAAACTCCCGAAGTGTCCGCATTATCTCTGGCATCCCCTACGCCGGGTCTGCTACATATAACAACAAGTCATCCGCATGCAGAGATACCCGGTGTTCTTCTCCTCCTCTAAGTACTCCCCTCCACTTCTTGGAACCCCTCAATGCTATTGCCAGGGGCTCAATCGCCAGTGCAAACAATAATGGGGACAGAGGGCATCCCTGCCTTGTCCCTCTATGGAGCCGAAAGTATGCTGATCCCTGTCCATTCGTGACTACACTCGCCACTGGGGCCCTATTCAACAGCTGCACCCATCCAACATATTCATCTCCAAAACCAAATCTCCTCAGCACCTCCCACAGATAATCCCACTCCACTCTATCAAATGCTTTCTCTGCATCCATCGCCACCACTATCTCCGCTTCCCCCTCTGGTGGGGGCACCATCATTACCCCTAGCAGCCTCCGTATATTTGTATTCAGCTGTCTCCCCTTCACAAACCCAGCTTGGTCCTCATGGACCACCCTCGGGACACAATCCTCTATCCTCATTGCCATTACCTTGGCCAGAATCTTAGCGTCTACATTTAGGAGGGAAATAGGTCTATAGGACCTGCATTGCAGTGGGTCCTTTTCCTTCCTTAGGAGAAGCGATATCGTTGCCTCAGACATAGTCGGGGGCAGCTGTCCCCTTTCCTTTGCCTCATTAAAGGTCCTCATCAGTAGCGGGGCGATCAAGTCCACATATTTTCTGTAAAATTCAACTGGGAATCCATCTGGTCCCGGAGCCTTCCCCGCCTGCATGCTCCTAATTCCTTTCACTACTTCCTCTATTTCAATCTGTGCACCCAGTCCCACCCTTTCCTGCTCCTCCACCTTGGGAAATTCCAGCCGGTCCAGAAAGCCCATCATTCTCTCCCTCCCGTCCGGGGGTTGAGCTTCGTATAATTTTTTATAAAATGCCTTGAACACTCCATTCACTCTCTCCGCTCCCCGCTCCATCTCTCCTCCCTCATCCCTCACTCCCCCTATTTCCCTCGCTGCTCCCCTTTTCCTCAATTGGTGGGCCAGCAACCTGCTTGCCTTCTCCCCATATTCGTACTGTGCACCCTGTGCCTTCCTCCATTGTGTCTCTGCAGTACCCGTTGTCAGCAGGTCAAATTCTACGTGTAGCCTTTGCCTTTCCCTGTACAGTCCCTCCTCCGGTGCCTCCGCATATTGCCTGTCCACCCTCAGAAGTTCTTGCAGCAACCGCTCCCGTTCCCTACTCTCCTGCTTTCCTTTATGTGCCCTTATTGATATCAGCTCCCCTCTAACCACTGCCTTCAGCGCCTCCCAGACCACTCCCACCTGGACCTCCCCATTATCATTGAGTTCCAAGTACTTGTCGATGCTCACCCTTAGACACACCCCCTCATCTGCCATTAGTCCCATGTCCATTCTCCAGGGTGGGCGCCCTTCTGTTTCCTCCCCTATCTCCAAGTCCACCCAATGTGGAGCGTGATCCGAAATGGCTATAGCCGTATACTCCGTTCCCCTCACCTTCGGGATCAACGCCCTTCCCAAAACAAAAAAGTCTATTCGCGAATAGACTTTGTGGACATAGGAGAAAAACGAAAACTCCTTACTCCTAGGTCTGCTAAATCTCCACGGGTCTACTCCTCCCATCTGCTCCATAAAATCTTTAAGCACCTTGGCTGCTGTCGGCCTCCTTCCAGTCCTGGACCTCGACCTGTCCAGCCCTGGTTCCAATACCGTATTGAAATCTCCCTCCATTACCAACTTTCCCACCTCGAGGTCCGGGATGCGTCCTAGCATACGCCTCATAAAATTGGCATCATCCCAGTTCGGGGCATATACGTTTACCAAAACCACCGTCTCTCCCTGTAGTTTGCCACTCACCATCGCGTATCTGCCCCCGCTATCCGCCACTATAGTCTTTGCCTCAAACATTACCCGCTTCCCCACTAATATAGCCACCCCCCTGTTTTTCGCATCTAGCCCCGAATGGAACACCTGCCCCACCCAACCTTTGCGTAGTCTCACCTGGTCTATCAGTTTCAAGTGCGTTTCCTGTAATATAACCACGTCTGCCTTAAGTTTCTTAAGGTGTGCGAGTACCCGTGCCCTCTTTATCGGCCCGTTCAGACCTCTCACGTTCCACGTGATCAGCCGGGTTGGGGGGCCTTTTACCCCCCCCCCCCCCCTTGTCGATTAGCCATCCCCTTTTTCCAGCTCCTCACCCGGTTCCCACGCAGCTGTCCCCCCCCCCCCAGGCGGTGCCCCCCCCGACCATCCGACCCCATACCATCCCGCCTCTCCCCAGCAGCAGCAGCCCAATAGTTCCCCCCCCCCCCCCCCCCCCCTGCTAGATCCCCCACTAGCGTAGTTACACCCCCCATGTAGCTCCCAGAAGTCAGCAAACTCTGGCTGACCTCGGCTTCCCCCCGTGACCTCGGCTCGCACCGTGCGACGCCCCCTCCTTCCTGCTTCCCTATTCCCGCCATGATAATCATAGTGCGAGAACCGAGCCGGCGCTTCCCCCTTGGCCCCGCCCCCAATGGCCAACGCCCCATCATCTCCACCTCCTTTCCTCCCCCCACCACCTCCTGTGGAAGAGAGAAAAGTTACCACATCGCAGGATTAATAACATAAAACTCCTCTTTCCCCCCTCCTCGCCCCCCATACTCGCCCCACCACTTTGTTTCAAACGTTCTTTTTTTAAATTAAATAACCCGCTCATTCCAATTTTTCTTCCACGATAAAAGTCCACGCCTCATCCGCCGTCTCAAAGTAGTGGTGCCTCCCTTGATATGTGACCCACAGTCTTGCCGGTTGCAGCATTCCGAATTTTATCTTCTTTTTGTGAAGCACCGCCTTGGCCCGATTAAAGCTCGCCCTCCTCGCCACCTCCGCACTCCAGTCTTGGTATACGCGGATCACCGCGTTCTCCCACTTACTGCTCCGAGTTTTCTTTGCCCATCTAAGGACCATCTCTTTGTCCTTAAAACGGAGGAATCTCACCACTATGGTTCTCGGAATTTCTCCTGCTCTCGGTCCTCGCGCCATCACTCGGCATGCTCCCTCCACCTCCAGCGGACCCGCCGGGGCCTCCGCTCCCATTAACGAGTGCAGCATCGTGCTCACATATGCCCCGACGTTCGCTCCCTCCGCACCTTCAGGAAGACCAAGAATCCTTAGGTTGTCCCTCCTCGCGTTGTTCTCCAGCGCCTCCAGCCTTTCCACACATCGTTTATAGTGTGCCTCGTGCATCTCCGTCTTCACCACCAGGCCCTGTATGTCGTCCTCATTCTCGGCAGCCTTTGCCTTCACGACCCGAAGCTCTCGCTCCTGGGTATTTTGCTCCTCCTTTAGCCCTTCGATCGCCTGTAATATCGGGGCCAACAGCTCCTCCTTCATTTCCTTTTTGAGTTCTTCCACGCAGCGTTTCAAAAACTTGTGTTGTTCAGGGCCCCATATTAAACTGCCACCTTCCGACGCCATCTTGGTTTTTGCTTGCCTTCCTTGCCGCTGCTCTGAAGGATCCACCGCAATCCGGCCACCTTCCTCTCCTTTTTTCATCCGTATCCAGGGGGGATTCCCTTCTGGTTCACCGCACAGTACTTTTAGCCGTTAAAATTGCCGTTGGGGCTCTTATTAAGAGCCCAAAAGTCCGTTCCACCGGGAGCTGCCGAAACGTGCGACTCAGCTGGTCATCGCCGCACCCGGAAGTCCCTTGGTCGTCTCTTCACAGTCCTTTTGCAAGCAGCTCTGCTCCATGATTTGGCCCCCAAAGCATGTATATTGAGGGAGCTTGACACAGTGTATGTGCAGGGCATGAGATCTGCTCAGTGTTGTTGCTCCTGGCAAGTTGGATACAGAACTGGCTTCGGCACAGAAGATAGAGGGCAGCAGTAGAAGGGTGCTTTTCTGAATAAAAGGCTGTGACTAGCGGCGTTCCACAGGGATCAGTTCTGAGGCCTTTATTGTTCATGGTGTATATAAACGATGTGGAAGAAAATTTAGCTGGTCTGATTAGTAAGTTTGCAGACGACACAAAAATTGGTGGAATTGCGAATAGTAAAGAGGATACAGCAGGATATAAACTGGTTGGAGTCTTGGGCGGAGAAATGGCAGATGGAGTTTAATCCGGACAAGTGTGAGGTAATGCACTTTGGAAGGTCCAACGCATTTAGGAATTACACAATAAATGGTAGAATTCTTGTGAGTACTGACAAGCAGAGAGATCTGCGCGTGCAGGTCCACTGATCACTGAAAGTGGCTACGCATGCGAAGAAGGCATACGGCATGCTGGCCTTCATTGGTCGGGCATTGAATATAAAAATTGGCAAGTCATGTACAGGACCTTAGTTAGGCCTCATTTGGAATAATGTGTACAGTTCTGGTCAACAGGGTGTGGATGCTTTGGAGAGGGTATAGAAGCGGTTTACTAGGATATTGCCTGTATGGAGGGCATTAGCTATGAGGAGAGGTTAGATAAACTCGGTCTGTTTTCACCGTAACGACGGAGGTTGAGAGGCGACCTGACAGAGGTCTACAAGATTGAGTGATAAATATATGGAACGCGCTGCCTTTGGAGATGGTGGAAGCAGGTACGATAGCGGCATTTAAGAGACATCTTGACAAATATATGAATAGGGTGGGTATGGAAGGATACGGACTCCGTAAGTGCAGATGGTTTTAGTTTAGGCAGGTACCATGGTCGTCGCAGGCTTGGAGGGCTGAAGGGCCTGTTCCTGTGCTGTTTTGTTCTTTGTCCTGACCAGAATAGTGCACATAGCCTCATTTCCTCTCATTTAAAAGACTGCAGCAGCTACCATTCTCAATTTAATAGTCGATAGCGACCATTGGGCGCTTATCCCATCATCTGGACCACCGTAGGAACACCGCAACCAATCAACCCTCCCGCGAGCCACCCGGGGGCCACGACCCACATATTGGAAAAACCCTGGAATAGATTCAATATGTACGTTTAAAGATTATAAAGTGGGTAATCTGTGCAATATCAGTATATAGGATTAAGGACCAAGTGGTGGATAGGTCAGATTCCTTGCACATTAATCTTTATCATGTATAAAGTTTGTCTTTATCTACTTGTTCAAAAGAAAGGGATGTGTGAATGTTCTAGTTTTAGGACTTAGTACTGCATCCTCAGGTGCCCACTGACACTGTTAACTTTGAATATTTCAAGGTCATTTTTTGCACTGAGGTAGAATAATTGGAATAGAATGCCCGAATAGGTGCCACGGCGCTTTGCCAGATCCTCGCTGCTTCTTAAATTTGCGTGTTAAGATCAGCAAATTCTTGGTCGTCCACTGAGGGGGAAAGGGATCCACAGAGGTCTCTGCCATTTTCTCCTCTTCGGAAATTTGAGGGCCTTCTGAATCCGACATGGATCCCTTGCCCAACTTCTGCCTTATGTTGTATTCATCTCTAATTTCTTGCCAAAAATCGCCCGTTAACTGGGCAGAAAGGGCTAAAAAAAACAAATTCCCCAGGCAGGAGCCATCGTGTGTTCGACTGTTCACCTCATAACCGCCATTGGGAGTCGAGGTGCACTCTTTAGGTTAAGGATAATTGGACCAAAACTCTCATATTGGTCAAGGTTTGGATAGAAAGGAATGTACAGCTGAAATGTTGGATCGTAGGAAGGTAGAACGGTTGTTTGGAGAGTGGGTAGTTGGAATCTCGAAAGAGTAGTTGGAATCTTGAGGTTGAGGGAGAAAAAGCTGCTCGAGGATCTCAGAACAAGGTTTGAAGCTAAAAGTGGTGGCTACGTTGTTTTTAAAAAAATTTAGAGTACCCAATTTTTTTTTCCAATTAAGGGGCAATTTAGGCTAATCCACCTTCCCTGCACATGTTTGGTTATGGGGGTGAGACCCATGCAGTCATGGGGAGAATGTGCAAACTCCACTTGGACAGTGATTCGGGGCCGGGATCTAACCCGTGGCCTTGCTAAACACTGCACCACCGTGCTACCCCTGGCTACATTATTGTAACTGATGACAGAAGTCCGTTAGTGTGTAGAGGAGAATGGAGAAGTTTTTGGACATGCATGGAATAGAGGAGGAAGATGGGGTTGTCAAAAGTTAAAATGAATGAAAAGGGTAATGAATTTAAATCAGCCATAGACCAAATTGGTGAGGGTGCCATTAGTTAAAAAAATTAGTTAACAAAAGGAGGAAAAAATGAATTAAGTAAATTGGGCAAGAGCATTGAATTAATTAAGTAGTGGAACTAATGGATTGAAAGTGCCTTTTCACATTAATCAACAATAATTAAAGATCAACACTTTACTGGGGAAATTTGGATTGTTCTCCTTGGAGCAGAGAATGTCAAGGGGAGATTTAATAGAGATATTCAAGCTATTAAGTTAGTAAATAAGGCAAACCTTTTTGCACTGGTAGTTGACAGAGCTGCAGGGGAGAGAGGAAAGATGTTTACATACTGCAGTGAGTTGTTGCATTACTTGAACAAGTGGTGGAAGCTGTATTTATTGTCATCACAATACTGTTGTCCTTGCACTGAGAAATGTAGGAGCATTTTTGAAGCCAGATACAATAGACCATGATTATAGTGTCTGCATAAGATAATACTAAAGTGTGAACTGTCTGGAGGTGCAGTGAATTCATGCCAAAGCCTCTTGGGAGTATTAATGCTCTGTTATAGAGCACACCATGTTTCTCATCCATCTAATTCTTCACAGAATCATAGAAAAACACAGTACTACAGAAGAGGTCCTTCGGCCCATCAAGTCTGCACTGGCAGATGAACGACACCCTACCTACCTAATCCCATTTGCCAGCACTTGGCCCATAGCCTTGAATGTTAGGGCAGCACATTAGCATAGTAGTTAGCACAATTGCTTCATAGCTCCAGGGTCACAGGTTCGATTCCCGGCTTGGGTCACTGTCTGTGCGGAGTCTGCATGTTCTCCCCGTGTGTGCGTGGGTTTCCTCTGGGTGCTCTGGTTTCCTCCCACAGTCCAAAGATGTGCAGGTTAGGTGGATTGGCTATGCTAAATTGCCCTTAGTGTCCAAAATTGCCCTTAGTGTTGGGCGGGGTTACTGGGTTATGGGGATAGGGTGGAGGCTTGGGTAGGGTGCTCTTTCAAAGAGCCAGTGCCGACTCGATGGGCCGAATGGCCTCCTTCTGCACTGTAAATTCTATGGTATTATGATGTACCAAGTAATCATCCAGGTACTTTTTAAAGGATGTTAGGCACCCCGCCTCTACCGCCCTCCCAGGCAGTGCATTTCCGGCCGTCACCACCCTCTGGGTAAAAAGTTTTTTTTGTCAAATCCCCCCTAAACCGCCTGCCCCTCACCTTGAACATGTCCCCTCGTGACTGACCTTTTTAACTAAGGGGAACAGCTGCTCTTTATCCAGCTTGTCCATGTCCCTCATAATCTTGTACACCTCGATCAGGTCGCCCTTCAGTTCGTTCTGCTCCAGCAAAAATAACCCAATCCTATCCAAACTTTCTTTATAACTTATATGTTCCATCCCAGGCAATACCCTGGCTCAAACATGACCTCCCTCCTTTTGTAATCTATGCCTCGATTGATAAAGGCAGTGTCCCATATGCTCTTTTCACCACCCTATTAACCTGCCCTCTCACCTTCAGAGATCTGTGGACAAACATGCCAAGGTCCCTTTGTTCCCCAATGTCATGCCATTCATTGGATATTTCCCTTGTCAAATTGCTCCTTCCAAAATGTATCACCTCACACTTTTGTGGGTCAAAGTCCACCTGCCACTTTTCTGCCCACTTGATCATCCCCTCTATATCCTCCTGTCACCCAAGACACTCAACTTCATTGTTAACCACCTGGCCAATCTTTGTGTCATTTGCAAACTTACTGATCCTACCCCTCACATGGTCATCCACGTCATTTATATAAATGATGATAATAGGGAACCCGGCACAATTCCCTGTGGTACGTCATTGGCTTCTAGTAACTAAAGCAGCAATCTATCATCACCCTCTGTCTCCTATAACTAAGCCAATTTTGAATCCACCTTATCAAATTACCCAGTATTCCATGTGCGACCTTGTGAAACCTTTAATGGATGGCACAGTGGTTAGCACTGTTGCTTCACAGCACCAGGGGCCCAGGTTTGATTCCCGGCTTGGGACACTGCCTGTGTCTGTGTGGGTTTCCTCCGAGTGCTCCGGTTTCCTCCCACAAGTCCCGAAAGACGTGCTGTTAGGTGAATTGGACATTCTGAATTCTCTCGCTCTGCACTCTTTACTGAAGTCTCGTTCATCTCTCTCGTACTCTTTACTGAAGTCTCGCCTCTCTTGCGCGCACTCTTTACTCCAGTCTCGTCTCTCTTGCGCGCGCTCTTTACTCCATTCTCGCCTCTCGTGCTCTACTCCACTCTCGCGCGCTCTTTACTCAAGTCTCACCTTCATTCTTGATTTCATTGCAGAAAGCTTTAAGCAGATGTGTGATTTCATCACAGAAAACATAAGAAAAGTTTAAATCTTGTACCAACTAATGGTTGCAAAGTACAATTGATTAATTGCTAGGTGCAGATATACACCTGTCTCCCATTCAGATCGCCATAGTATATGTAATTGAAAGATGTTCCCAAGGAACTGCAATTAAAGCAATGTTTGGTCTATTTTTTCTTTATGCCAACAAGATCCTTAAGGGTAAAAGAGATTGCGCTATTTTAAAAGGGCTGGATTGTTGCTTTTTCGCATAATGTATTTTGCTAAAGCGTAGTTAGATTTCTCTTTAAACTTAATTGCTCTGCATTCTTGAAATCACGTGGATTCTGATCAGCAGCTGGTTGGGTCAGTTAGAGGTTGCAGACATTTTGAGTCCTGGATCAATAAAGTATATCATTGTGGACTGCAAATGATTGAAATTCCTTAATGTTTCTTTTTTTTTTAGAAAATATTTTATTGAAGCATTTGTAATTTTCACAATTTACATTTTAACACTTTAACATTCCTTAAACAACCACGCAGGCCGACACACGCAAAAAACCTAAAACCAAAGTCCCCCTCCTACCCCCACCCTATTTCTTAATTACCCATGTACTAAGTTCCCTGTCCTTGTCTTACACTACCATGCCTCCCATTTCCCACCCCCCTTGCTGTTGACGTTCAATTTTCCTTGAAGTCAATGAACGGCTGCCACCTACGGGTGAACCCCTGAATTGAGCCCCTCAAGGCGAACCTACCATTGGCGAACTTTACCAGCCTGGGAAACCCTGCCATGTCGCTGACCCACATTCCTGACTTTGGAGGCTCCGAGTCCCTACATCCCAGCAGAATCCGTCTCCGGCCCCCGGATCTTCCGATACCCCAAATATTGCAAATTCTGGACTCTGAGTCACCCTCCTTTCCAGGACCTCTGACATAACGTCCGCAAATCCATGCCAGTATCCCCTCAACTTCGGACACGCCCAGAACATATGTACATGGTTCATCGGGCTTCCCCCACAGCGCCCGCATCTATCCTCCACTTCCTCAAAAAACCTGCTCATCCGGGCTACCGTCATGTGGGCCCTATGAACCACCTTGAACTGGATCAGGCTAAGTCTGGCACAAGACGAGGATGAATTAACTCTCGTCGGAGTCTTCCCATAATTCAATTCCCAACTCTCCTCCCAGCTCTTCTTCCCACTTCCTCTTCACCTCCCCGATAGGGACTCCTTCCCACTCCATCAACTGCTTGTATATCTCCAAGACCCTCCCCTCCCCAACCCCCCCCCATTTTTGACATCACCTTATCCTGTAGTCTCCTCGGGGAGGTGAGGAAAGCTTGGAACCTGCCTCAGATCAAAGTCCTGAACCTGTAGGTACTTCTTTAATGTTTCTAAGTACCATGCAGCATCAGGTGTGATGAATGCTCACCAAATATTTATCTCGTGAATTAAAATGCTGTTTTCCCCATGTCTTCTAAAAAGCCACTGAGCAACAGTACGTCTGTTGTATATTTCTGGTCCATCCTAGTCCTCCCTACGTGTCACACAACAAAGATAGCCATCTGACCCAGGAGGCAGAATGTCTTGTTGACAGACTGACTTAAGATTCTGTTCGCTGTACACTGTCCCCATCCCTCTACACTGTCCCCATCCCTCCAGGTTCTGTTCAGCAAATCAAATTATTCAGACTTAAAACGCTCAGAAAGCCAATCTGTCCTGCAAGGAACTCCAGTTAGAATAATTCCCAAACTTTTTTTAAAAATTCTTGTTTTCCAATTAAGGGGCAATTTAGCGTGGCCTGTCCACCTAGCCTGCACATCTTTGGGTTGTGGGGGTGAGACCCAAACAGACACGGGAAGAATGTGCAAACTCCACATGGACAGTGACCTGGGGGCCAGGATCGAACCTGGGTCCTCGGCGCCATGAGGAAGCAGTGCTAACCAATAATTCCCAGTCTTTATGAAACGATACATCCTCCAACTTAGAACAATGTAACAGGAGGAATATTAACCAAAAGATTAAAAGGTTATTGTGCAAGATTGTGTAATCAAATCAGACAGCATCTATACACAGAGGTAAGTAACCCACAGCTGAAGAGAAAGGTCAAGCCTTCGACATTTTAAAATCATAAAGTGGTGGTAGACATGGTTAGAGTAAACACTCAATATCACCAAGATATCGAATCATGAGTGGATTTGAAACAAAGGTGGAGTTACATTATGTGGAATGAGCTGGAGTGGAGCAGTTGCTGAGAGGAAATTTAATTATGAAAATGACTAGTCAACATGTGATCAAACACAAGATGGAAAATGGATTGCAGTGGAGGTAAAGGGGAGAAGAAATAAAAATCATGCTGAAGAGAAGACTGTCTTCAAAATGATGAGCAATCCTGACAGTGATGGGGCAGTGAATTAAACAAAACCGAAAAGGAATGAAATTCTTTATTAATGTCACAAGTAGGCTTATATTAACACTGCAATGAAGCTACTGTGAAAATCCCCCAGTCGCCACATTCTGACACCTGTTCGGGTACACACAGGGAGAATTCAGAATGTCCAATTCACCTAACAAGAATGTCTTTCGGAACTTTTGGGTGGAAACCCACACAGACACAGGGAGAACGTGCAGACTCCACACAGACAGTGACCCAAGCCGGGAATTGAACCCAGGTCACTGGTGCTGTGAAGCAACAGTGGTAACCACTGTGCTACCGTGTCACCAATAAGGAAAATAATGCAGGCACAGAAAATCTAAAGTAGAAAATAGAAAGATGTAGCCGCTTAATCAACATCTGTGGAAAAGACAAAAGAAAGACAAAAGTAGGATTAATGTTTCAGATGTCTGTTGTCTTTATTGAATTTTGATTATGCATCCAAAGCTGGTTAGTATTCAACAGCATACTACAAGTTTATTTTTGATTTAAAGTAATCTCACCTCATGGAGTCAGAAGCATAACATTTTTTGTCAGGAAACTGCAGCTGCGGTTCTCATTTTAAATCCGATGTCACTGATAATATATTAGCGTGCGGTTTGTGCACTCTTATGCTTGTTGCATTGAGGCTTGACTATGTGATGAACCTGGCAATGAACTGACAAAATCATGGTTAATCTCAGCATCTGGAAGTTGTTGAGATGGTGGAAGATAAGAATGTGGCTCTACTATATCGTATTACTAATTGTGGCACTGTTGGATGTATACGTAAATATTGTCGATTTTCGCGTATTTTTACTCTTAAGCAATGCTTTTGAAACAGCTCTCCTTGGCATACAATTGTCAGAACAAATACTGATTTACTGCCATACACTGTTTCATAGTTTTAAATTAAATTTAAGTCTTGTTACAGAGTCTATGGGGACCTCTTTTACAGCTGATTTCTGTTTTGTGCCAAACTTAAAAATTTGCCTTTCACCACCAAGGTGCTCAGAATTTGGACTCGGTTTAATAACTAGATTTGTCAGGAATCCATTATGTACGGAATATTTTTAGCTTTTTACTATGGAGAAAGCCTGAGCATAAAGGTGTAAGTGGTCACATGATAATTATCTCGACAGATATTTGTGTGAAGTATAATGAATGCTATGTCATCAAAATCTCGTAATGTATAATCTAAATTTGTAATGCATAAAGATTGCATTTGTATGGTGCTTTTTTCTTCAGGTCGTTGCAAAGTGCTTTGCAGCTTTTTAAGTGTAGGTTGATTTCCATTCAGCAAGGATTTACCATCAGCAAACAAACTAATGACCTCATTCCCTCCTTTTGGAACTACTGACGGGCAGGAATGTTGGCCAGAACACTAGGAGAGCACTGCTCTTTTCTTAAAATAATGCCACAACATCATTTAGGTCCACTTCAACAGGCAGTCAAGGCCTCTGCTAATATCTCATCCAGAAGACTACACTTCAGAAATATAACTCATTTGGTCAGCCCAGCTCAAGCCTAAAATGGAGCTTGAACCTCTATATCTGAGATGTGACTTGTGATAAGCTGATACTAAATAAATGTTTGTGCTTTGTGGCGTTGGAGTTATTTTTGTCATACTCGGGGGGGGGGGGGGGGGGGGGGGGTTGCATTTGAAAGTATACTCCCCGGTATTTCTGCTTTCGTTTTGAAATTCTTTACCGCTTACTCCTTAGGGGACTGTGCCGTTGGATACTCCAAATCTGACATTGGTCCTGATAGGTGCAGCAGTGTAATTCATGGTGACTCATGATATCTTCAAAATTATATTCCTTAGCATGATCCCTTTTTACTACCCCATCTTCAACATGGGAAGTGCCGCAATTTCATCTGATACCCCAGAAAAGCTGAGTTTAGAGAGTAGCACATGCACTTGCGTGACTTTTGGTTTCATCTCCTAAAACTAATGTATATGCAGAATAAACTACTGAAAAAATGTTAGTGACTCGCAAGTGAGGAAATAACAAAGGTGAATTGAGAGAAGCAGAGGGGTATGGGGCAGAAAATAAGGTGTTTCAGTGGTTTATGTTCTTATCGAAAACAGCATCTAAAACAATCCGATCTTGAAACTCCTGACAAGTCAGATTGGAGGTTTGCAACTTTTCAGCTGTGGTTCTCTATTTATCCTTAAATACAAATTGCATTTGTGTATTTTAGTTTTGATACTAACATTTTTTTAAAAATTACCCACCTAGTTCGATCTGAAACAAAAATGTGTTTGTGTATGAACTTCAATCATGTTATTAGAAAACCTATCGGGATAATAATGCTGCATTAGCATGAGATGGCATTGTTTTCACATAAGTTTCTCAAAGTACCAGTGTTATTCATTTGTGGAGGGGCACCACAGATGAGTGTGAATCCGATCTCTCCAAGTGCATTTCTGGCAAGGATCATTGGATCAGGCGGCAACCTCAGCTAATTTCCTTGCTCGACTTCCAATTTGTGCACACCGCTCTGAATATAATTTGTGTGTCAGATCAACATGTCAGTATGTGTCGCATAGCTGCATTAGCAGCATTGTTCAATGGTACCAACATTTCCTAACTTGTAAGCAGTTCCTTTTCCATGGGTGTCACTGCTTCCAGATAGTCCACGATTTGTGACCTATCAATTTAAGTACATGAGGAAATGAAAGACAATAAGACAAATGTTGAAAGAAGTGCTTGGCTATATAACATGTCAGTGCTTCCCAGACTTTGCTGCTGAGAGTCCAATTTAAGGTTTCACGTTTGGTGCAACCCCAGAGTTTAAAAACTGGTGGCGTGGGGGACAGGGGAGAAACTTGTTGAGTGGGGATGGGGTTCAAATAGCAGGGATACAGGCACAAAAGATACTAAGACGTGTACTATTTTGCAGGCTATGGTGTCCGTAATAGGGCCTCAGAGTTCATTTGGGTTAGGCTAAAAAAAACAAATTGTGCATATTTACAGGGACCTCGCCGCCAATCCCAGGACAGTCAAATCTGAGTCTCAACTGGGGGATTGTGATCAGGACCCTTCACAAAATTTTGACACTTTGTAATTAAACAGATCTTGGAACAACTATTTGATGCTTAAATGGAAAATGTTGGAAACGGGGCAGGCAGCATCTTTGAGGAGAGAAACGGTCAGCGTTTCGTGTTGACGACTTTTTGTTACATCTGGAAAAAGTTACAGATAGAACAATTTAAAGATACACAGTAAGTACACAGCCAGAAAAAGAGCAAGGTTGAGTCAGAAGGGAGTAAAAATCAAAAGATACGGTCTGTGATAAGATGGATGGCAGGACATATTAAATGACAAATGGGGTATGATGGTGCAAGACAAAAGGCATTGATAATGACACAAGTAAAGAAACAAAAGCTAAGTCTGCAGGAACTATAATGACATTACCCAATTGTGTGAGGGGGTAAAAATAGGATCTTGTATGAAAGATGTGTTATGAACCCAGTTGAATTAACTGAACGGGAAGATCCCAGACTGGAACCCTGGCTCAAAAGACCGTAACCGTTATTTTTTTAAATAAAAGGTGGAGGAATAGAGTCACAGTATCACTGAAGTTTTAATAAGAAAAAAACATTTCGTAAACATGAAAAAATTGGATAATACAACATACCTTTCTTCCCCTAATCTTAACAATTACACAGATTTTAGGATTAACGCTGATTACAAAACGCATTAATCTACAATTATCTCAACACAAAGTCCCTTTTAAGCACACAAGACTGGGAAAATGCACTCTCCACTCAACCCCAAGTGAATGTTTGTGTATTCCTCCTCGGAATCCCCTCAGATGACTGTCACATGAGAGTTTCTAAACTCCACTCCCAAAAACAAGCTTTAAAATCTTCTCTCATAACAATGCTTTCCCTTGGCATTTTGCTTCCGAAATCGAGACCAGGTTTTCTGAATGAAACTTTTAAACAAAGCTTCTGCTCCACTTTTAACAGCGAATGCAGTCCAGGATTTTACACCAACCCCTTTAGATTTCTTTGTCTTGACTGCTGTGCAAACTGTTCACACTTGCTTTAACTCTCTATTCCCACTGTATTAAAATGGCATTAGATGTTTGTTTTAACTTTGAAGGCTGAGGGTGGCATGGTGGTGCAGTAGTTAGCACTGGCACTTCACAGCGCTGAGGACCCGGGTTCGACCCCAGCCCCGGGTCACTGTCCGTGTGGAGTTTGCACATTCTCTGTGTCTGCATGGGTCTTATCCAAAAACCCAAAGATGTGCAGGTCAGGTGGATTGGCCACCCTAAATTTCCCCTTAATTGGAAAAAATAATTGGGTGTTTTAATTTTATTTTTTAAAAACTGCTATCCCATTTTAAATCTGGTTACTGGAATTGTCTCTAATGCAGAACACTGTTTAATCTTCCTTGAATTCTTCTGAAAGATACCTTGGTCTCTGTTCACTACTTAGACTTCTTGGACACTTCTCTTAATTTCTCTGGGTTCCTTAACTAGCAGCTCTTTAGATCTCTGCACTTGTTTTCTTAACCATCATGTCATGCCATGGCTTTTCTTCTCGCAAAGCTGAGGGAGATGGTCCCTCTCTAGCCTTCTAAACCAACTGCTTCTGGCAGAGCTATGAGAGCTGCCTGCTCTCTCACTAATCTCCAACTGCCATGAAATTAATTGAACTAAAATTTAAAAGCTTTACCTTTTATAAGACCCCAGTTTCTGGACAACACCTACATGCTTGTGCCTTTTATTTATTCTTCATGAGTAGCCCTCTTCCATCATGAATCTAACTATAGGGTCTACCCTTCCAGACAGAAACATTAAATTAAACACACTTAAACCTATACCTTATTTCTAATGTTTACCAATACAATATTAATTTCCCTTAAAACTCCCTTTGTTTTCCCAACTGCCACTGCTGACAGTGCAGTACTCCCTCAGTACTGCATTGATAGAGTCAGCCCAGAATTTGTTCTCCAGGCTCTGGAGTCGGGTTTGAACCTATAACCGATGAGAAATCTTAACTCTTTACCCGTCAGTCTGGCCTTAATAAAACTCGAGATGGATTTGCAGGCATAGCATTAGTTATTTTTATTTGACTTGCAAGCCTGACTCGTTTCACAGAAACCTAGGACACAACTAGTCTCCTAGCTATCTAGAATCGAGTGATTCTGTAGAACAAATAAATCTCTACTGATACATTCAAATGGCATCAAGTTTCACATACACGATTCCCATAGGTCATCCTATACCCCTCCTGACCTGGCCAGGCATCCTAATTGGCTCACTTCCCATCCCTTCCTCTGGCCCCCTATTACCCAGCATACTTTTCTCCTCCTTAGCTGGACACCCCTCCCCCTTGCTTTGACGTGCGTTCTGAAATCCTTTGTCTGTGAACTAACCTGAATTAGACCCGCCTACATCTACATTACAGTAACTAATATCTTTAAAGTAACTATTTTATATCATATTCTTCACCTGTTGGCTCGGACATAAGAGTACTAACCACTGAACCAAATCCGATGCCTAATACCATGTCTCAGTTCTGTTTTTCATGGGTGTGGTGGTGTTGATTCTTTTGATAAAGCTTTTTGATCTTGAGCTGTATTTGACTTGATTTCTCACTTGGAGATTTTGACCAGTTGTTTGGCTGATATGATGTTATAGATAAATTGTTTGAGATATATTTCTCCATGTTTAAGAAATCAAATTTATTGCATTTTAAAAATCTGAGAGCCTAAAACCAGTGGTTAAAAAAAATCAAGTTTACTGAATATTGGAAACAAGTTAGAAATTAAAAGCAATTTTAATTTGTACGTATGGACTAATTTGTATCTAAAACTTGATTTCAAAACTAAGTGAATAAACAGTAACTTACTCAAATCATTGCTGATATTAGCTTATAATCAACACCGAGGTGGAGGCAGAGAAAGCTGTAGGGTTTTAAAAGGGGATTAAATGTTGACATGTGGGGTATAAACTGAATAAATACAGCACAGGAACAGGCCCTTCGGCCCTTAAAGCCTGCACCGGTCACGAAACCACCCTTGGCCAAAACCCTCAGCACTTCCTAGTACCATAATCCTTTGAGGGGAAACATTTTTTGCCCCAGTTACTAATTTACATTCATTTGATATGTTTTGTATTTGTGCCACTGGTGTGTGAGTTTTAAAAAAAATTTGAAATGTTGCTTCTGATTTTGTCCATTGTATTTTTGCATACCCTGTGACCTGTTAGTGGTGAATGCAATGCAAACTGGGTGTTATTGATATTGGCGGGCCTTGTCTGTGTTACGTGTTAGTTATTTGCTGTAATTTTTCTGCTGCAGGCATCTGTATGCAAACTGTATTGCTGGTGTGTATTTATGTATTTTAAATCTGTTGTTTGAATGCTTTTCATGTTAGTGGCTGTCCATGATACCTGGTGTGTGTGTGGATGTCAAGAAGCTCCCCAAAATAGCAAATCCAGACATAATGAAAAAGGTGGCAAGCTGTGAAGCTTAATATACTAGGCAACAAGTGCAAATAAATTGAGGCATCAGGTAGACTGATCTCATTAGTGTCTAAAGTCAAATTAAAATAATTTGCATGTTAAATTTACCTCCATCAGATGTGCATTAGAAATGTTGACTCGTCACACGTCTGACATTTCAATCATGTGCACAGATTTTTGCAAAATCATAAATCCAGTAGAGAGCTCAGGAGAGACATTGCCCAGGGAGTAGTTACAAATGGGAACTTGCCACTAGTAGTTAGGGAGATTTGTTTAGATGCAACTAAAAGGAAGCCAGGCAAGCACGACTGAGAAATGAGTCAGGAGGGAGAAAGAAATTTTGCTGATAGGGTGGAAGGAGGCGCATAAATGCCAGCATATACCAGTTCACAGAATATTTACAGTGCCGAAAGGGCCATTCGGCCCATTGAGTCTGGAAAAAGTCACCCCACTCCCCTGCATTATTCCAGTAACCTTGCACATTCATCCTTTTCAGATAGCAGTCCACTTCCCTTTTGAATACCTCAATCAAGCCTAACTGAAAGAACAGGTCCACAAAAAATTATAATCCCTGGATTATTACCCAAACCACGTGCAAATTGGCATAGGAATGAGAGAATTAGGGAATAAACAAGTGGTAGAGGGGTTCCATTTCATGGGGCACTGGCCATCTGTATGGGACAGGAGGGATCTGTACCGTTGGGATGATCTCCATCTGAACCGATCTGGGACCAGTGTTTTAATGGATAGGATAAATAGGGTGGTTACAAGGACCCTGGAACTGCAGCTAGTGGCAAAATTGCAAGTATACTGGTTAAACCAAAAGAAAAATAATCAACAAGCAAATAAAGCATCAGTGCTGAGAGACAGGTTAGGGGGAATAGTCCAGTTATGAGTCCTATATACTAATGCACAGAATGCAAGAAATAAACTAGAGGAGATGCAGGCGCAAATGCAAATTGAAGATTATGATGTAGTTGTTATTGCAGAGACATAGCTGCAGGATGGTCGGGACTGGGAACTAAACATACCTGTTTATAAAGTTTCCAGGAAGGGCAGGGAAGATGGCAGAGTGGGCGGAGTAGTCTTACTGATTATATTCTCCCTCCCCATTGAGGTGAAAGTATTTCTAATGAGAGGAAAGCATCCAGTGGAGACCATGTGGCTGGAACTGAGGAACAAAAAGGATCTAAAACTGTAATCAGTATTGTGTATCAATCCCCTGGTGTGGTGATATGCGCATCGGCATATCTATGTGTAACTGTATGTAGATGTATGTATATATTTGTATATAACAGCACCAGTGTACACAGCCACTGACCAACACATGTGGGGACAGTTATGACCTCCCGCCAGCAGGTGAACCAGACACCCATACAGACAGACATACAATATACGCGCGCGCGCGCACACACACACACACACACAAGGGGCCGGACAAGATGCAGCCACTTGGCAGTAGGACGGACAAGGGGACATTCATCTTCCACCTTAGTTTCACAGTAATCTAGACAGAGTTTTTTTTTAAATTTAGAGTACCCAATTCATTTTTTCCAATTAAGGGGCAATTTAGCATGGCCAATCCATCTAGCCTGCGCATTGTTGGGTTGTGGGGACGAAACCCACACAAACAAGGGGAGAATGTGCAAACTCCACACTGACAGTGACCCAGAGCTGAGATCGAACCTGGGACCTTGGCGCCGTGAGGCAGCAGGGTTAACCCACTGCGCCACCGTGCTGCCCTGACCTAGACAGAGTTGTTTGTACATAGAAATGCATGGTGACCATCCAGCGGGTCAAGAATAAATACTTATAGTAATCATATCTTCGAGTTCTATGTGTACTGTCATGATCAGGGAAGCCATAGAACACAACACCTGGTAGCAGTTCTGCAGTGTGTAGCCACCTAAATTGGCCAACTCCCGATTTAAAATGGCGAATGGCAAAGGCTGAAGGGAAATTCAGCCAACGCCAGCAGAAACCAGCAGGTGCAGGTTTGCTGTGTATTAAAACTCTGCAAAAGCCCAGACAGCATCGATACCAGCGGCCATCAGCATGATGATAATGTAGCAGCCATCTACATACTAATGAGCAATCCCCGGGAACAATAGCAACATTTGGGACACATAAAACTAAGCCAAACTCCCCGGCGCCAGCAGGAGCCAACACAAAAGAGGTTAACGGACACCTCAAGACCGCCCATCGATCAGGGAACCGCTCCAGTATTGGAGAAATCGAACCAAGCGATTGGAACAAAGTCCAATCACCTAGAACCAGGTACAGGGTCCGCCCCGAAAGACGGGATGCCCCTGGGGACTATAAAGTTAAGTCCCCAAGTTCAACTCGCTCTCTTCGTCCTGCCCGGGTCACCCAGCAATGCGAACCAACCTTGACTGTGACCGGTGCAGTGACCACCGAAAGAAGTAAGTCTTAACTTAATGCTCGCTACGAGATAGGCGCTCCTAGCTACCAATCTGTACCAACTTCGAATCCCGCAGACTCAGAACCCGAACGAAAGGCCATTTGTTCCCCTGACCTGGTGGGCCACTCCGAAGTTAAGTATAGGCCTGTTAGTTGTAGAAGTAGCTTAGACGTAGAATTTGTGCATGAGTAGCGATTACTGTGCATAATAAATGTGCTTTGATTTGAATCTTACTAATCGGTGTATTGAGTTATTAATCATTACTTGGACTTGAACCTCGTGCCGGTACCTGGCGACTCGAGAGCAAAAAGGTAATAAAACAGAGCAATTGAACCAACCGAAAAGTTAGCAACAAGTGTTGGGTCATAGAAATGCAGAAATTAGGCAAGTGTGTAGCAAAGGCAGAGTAGTATTAATGGGGAATTTTAATTTGCACATAGATTGGGAGAGGTAGACAAGCACCTGTCAGAAAGGTAGTGAAATTCTGGAATGTGACCAGGTGAGTTTCCTGCGGCAATATGTTCTGGATGCAACAAGGGGACAGGCAGTATTAGTTACGAGTAATGAACCAAATTTAATTAGTAGCTGAACTGCACAAACATTTATCAGATAGTGATCACAACATGATTGAATTTGTAGCGTTTGAAAGTGAAAAACATGATTCAGTACTAGAATTTTAGACTTGGGTACGGCTGACTTTAACAGGATGAGACCGCATGGAGCACAAGTGGCTAGCACTGTGGCTTCACAGCGCCTGGGTCCCAGGTTTGATTCCCTGCTGGGACACTGTCTGTGCGGAGTCTGCACGTTCTACCCCTGTCTGTGTGGGTTTCTTCTGGGTGCTCCGGTTTCCTCCCAAGTCCAAAGACGTGCAGATTAGGTGGATTGGCCATTCTAAATTGCCCTTAATGTCCAAAAAGGTGAGGTGGGGTTATTGGGTTACGGGGATAGGGTGGAAGTGAGGGCTTAAGTGGGTCGGTGCAGACTCGATGGGCCAAATGGCCTCCTTCTGCACTGTATGTTCTATGTATGAGACCGAGACTGTGCACAATAAACTGGGAAGATCTGTTAATGGATCAAAAGACTGAAGATCCGTGGAGAATATTTAAAGAAACATTTAACGAGATACAGAGCAAGTATATACCCCTGAGAGGAAAAGGCTCCACTTCACAAAAAACAGCCATGGACAACTAAAGAGGTTATGGACAGCATAGAACTAAAAGAAAGGGCAAACAAAAATGCAACATATTGCACAGATCTGGATGAATGGAGCAAATGCAAACGGTCACAAAGCAGCTTATAAGAGCTACTAAAAGGGATTTTTAATAAAAATGTTTTTGGTAAAGTTTTAGCATTTTATACAAAATTACAAAGTACAAACAATAACAATTAACCAAACACAAACACCAAAAACCCCCAAAACGTCCCTTCAATCCGAGAAACAAGAACCCCATCCCAGTTTAACAGCTATCAGTGACCAACTCTCTGAAATACAATATAAAAAGCTGCCATCTCCAGTAGAACTCTTCAATTGACCCCCTCACGGTGTAACCTGCTCAAGGTGCAAAAACTCCATTAAGTCCCCCAGCCGCACCAAAGCACTCTGTGGTGTTGCTAGCCTCCAGCCTAGCAGGATCCGGCTCCATGTCACCAACAAGGTGAAGGCAAGGACATCTGCCCCCGCACTCATTCGAGGTCCAGCGTACCCGAAACTCCAAATATTATTATTTTTTAAAAATTTGGAGTATCCATTCATTTCTTCCAATTAAGGGCAATTTAGCGTGACCAATTCACCTATCCTGCACATCTTTGGGTTGTGGGGCAAAACCCACGCAAACACTGGGAGAATGTGCAAACTCCACACTGATCCAGAGCCGGGATCAAACCTGGGACATCGGCGCCGTGAGGCAACAGTGCTAACCACTTGCGCCATCGTGCTGCCCCCGAAACTCCAAATATAACCGCCAAAGGACAAGGCTCCAGCTCAATATTTGGGATCGCTGACATGTTAAAATGGACCTCAAAAATCCACCAGCTTGGAACAGGCCCAGAACATGTGTGTGGTGCGTAGGCCCTCTTGAACATGCCAATCCTCCAGCCCTCAAATAAATGACTTATCCGAGCCTTAGTGAGGTGTGCTCAAAACGCTACCTTTAGCTGGATCTGGATCAGGCTCAGTCTCGCACATGACGACGTGGCATACACCCTCCCCAGTGCCTCACTCCATACCTCCTCCGCCAGTATTGGCCCCAATTCCTCCACCCATTTAGCCTTTACCCCTTTCACCGAACTCCATTCTTCCCCAACGATTTGTTCGTACATGCTGGACGTACTGCCCTCCGGCCCCTGAACAGGAGAGAATCCTCTCCAATAAGGATGATGACAGTACCACTGGGAACTCTAAGAACATCCTCCTAACAAAGCTCCATACCCGGAGGTACCTAAACATGTCTGAGCTGGAGAGCCCAAATTTCTCATCCAGTTCCTCCAGGCTGGCAAACCTAGCAAATTACTCGCTCTCTCCAGCCCTTTTTCTTCCTATGCACCAAATGTGGCATCCGGCCGTGCCGGCTCAAACGGGTAGTTAGCACAAATGGGAAGCAGCCTTGAGTCTTGCACCTGGAGCACATCAATATACCGTGAGGGGGTCAATTGAAGAGTTCTACTGGAGACTTAAAATGCTGGCAGAGTGACTTCCG
Source organism: Scyliorhinus torazame (assembly GCF_047496885.1). Classification (NCBI taxonomy): domain Eukaryota; kingdom Metazoa; phylum Chordata; class Chondrichthyes; order Carcharhiniformes; family Scyliorhinidae; genus Scyliorhinus; species Scyliorhinus torazame. Next base: position 49,812,873 of record NC_092709.1, on the reverse strand, counting down.
GGTGCGGCTATGCAGAGCTAGGTCGCATATTCGGTAGCTCCTGCTTGGAACGGACTTTTGGGCTCGTTACAGGGCCCCCACGGCATTTGTTTGCCATTTCCCGGTGTGGGAAGAAGGCTGCAACATTCCCCCGACAGTGTCCCCCAGGAATGGTATGTCTCTTGGTTGCCAGACACGGCAGAAACAGTAAAAGATTTGGCTGCAACTGCAGGATAAACAGGGCCTCTTCCAGCATGCAGGCGGGGGAAGGGCAAGCTTAAAGCTGCAAGCTGACCTGAGGGCCTGTATCAAAGGTGAATTCTAGCAGCAGAGGGAACAACTGTGAAAAGATCTCATCAAGGCCACTGAAGGGACTTCCGGTTGCGGTAATGCTTAGCTAGCCGCACGTTTCGGCGGCTCCAGCTCCGACGGATCTTCGGGCTCTTTTAAGAGCCCCAACGGGGAATTTTTCAACGACGCAACCCGGTGTGGGGTGTGTGAGAAGGGAGTCGTCCCCCCCCCCCCAAACGAAGGAGGAAAAAACCGGCGGCGGCGGCTGCAGCGCGAGGAATCGTCGACCAAAGGGTCAGAAAGAGAGAAGTACAAGATGGCGGCGGAGAAAGCGCAGGCGACATGGGGGGCCTGAGCAGGATGAAATCGTGAGATGGTGCGTGGAGCTGCTGAAGAGGGAGGTGCTGACCCCGATGCTACAGGCAATTGAGGGGCTCAAGGAGACATTAAAGACCCAGGAGACAGAGCTCCGCGTGGTGGAGCAGAAGGTGACAGATATTGAGGACGAGATCCTGGGCTTGGCGCTTAAGACACAGATGCACGAGGCACTTCATAAAAAGTGTACTGAAAGGATCGAGGCCCTAGAAAACGGAGCGCGAAGGAAGAACCTTCGGATACTGGGTCTCCCTGAGGGTGTGGAAGGAGTGGACTGTGGAGCGTACGCAAGTACGATGCTGAGCTCACTGATGGGTGCTGAGGCCCCTACGGGCCCCTTGGAGGTGGAGTGGACAAATCGGATTCCGGCGAGAAGACCAAAAGCGGGAGAACCACCCAGGGCGATAATCGTGCGATTTTACCGCCTTAAGGATAGAGAAGAGGTCCTGAGATGGGCTAAAAAGGTGCGGAGTAGCAGATGGGAGAATGCAGTGGTACGGGTATACCAGGATTGGAGTGCGGAGGTGGCGAGAAGGAGGGCGAGCTTCAACCGAGCCAAAGAGGTGTTGCATAAAAAGAAGGTTAAGTTCGGGATGCTGCAGCCGGCAAGACTATGGGTCACGTATCAGGAGAGACACCATTATTTCGAGACGGCGGAGGAAGCACGGACCTTCATCAAAGAAGAGAAATTGGATCGGAACTGAGGGACTGATGCTGCAGGAAATGTTATTGTTAATGTTATGGTTGAAGTAAATTGGGAAGGGGGGAGACATTGGGGAAATGTGGGCGCCGGTGAGGGGGGGAAAGACGGGACATAGTTGGAGAAGGGGAGGGGGAGGGGAAAGGGAGCTGCGCCATAAGAGGCGGGTCAGGTAAAGGGATGTTCCCGGGCCAGAAAGAATAAGGCGGGAAGACAGGCGCAAGGCGGATGGGAGTTCCCCACACGGGGGGGTCGAGGAGTGAGCAGGAGTAGCCGGGGTCAGTTGAAGTCACCTGACTTGCGGAAGTAATATGGGGGGACCAATCATGCTAGAAAGAGATCTAGCGGGGGTGGGGGGAGGGAGGGGGACAACTGGGTTGCTGCTGTGGAAATCCAAAAGGAAATGGCTAAAGAGTGGGTGGGCGGGGATGGTGTGCGACACTGGGGGGGGGGGAGCGAGCGGGAGCGCGGAGGCGGGATATGGGACTGGCCTAGAGAAGGTAATGGCTAGTCGACACGGGAGGGGGGCAGGTAGCCCCCTAGTGAGGCTGATCACGTGGCACGTGAGAGGCCTGAACGGACCGATAAAAAGGGCCCGAGTGCTCGCGCATTTGAAAGGACTAAGGGCAGACGTGGTTATGCTCCAAGAGACGCACCTAAAGGTGGCGGACCAAGTTAGGTTAAGGAAAGGATGGGTGGGACAGGTGTTCCACTCCGGACTGGACGCAAAGAATAGAGGGGTGGCCATTTTGGTAGGGAAACGGGTAGCATTTGAAGCAAAGAACATCGTAGCAGATAGCGGAGATAGATATGTAATGGTGAGTGGCAGGCTGGAGGGAATGGAGGTCGTGTTGGTTAATGTGTATGCCCCAAACTGGGACGATGCGGGATTTATGAGACGGATGCTGGGGCGTATACCGGACCTGGAGGTAGGAGACTTGATTTTAGGAGGGGACTTTAATACGGTGCTGGACCCGGGGCTAGATAGATCCAGCTCAAGGACCGGAAGAAGGCCGGCAGCGGCCAAGGTACTTAAGGGGTTTATGGACCAAATGGGGGGAGTGGATCCATGGCGATTTCTTAGACCTAGGGCTAGGGAGTTTTCCTTCTTCTCCCATGTCCATAAAGTGTACTCCCGGATAGATTTTTTTTGTTTTGGGAAGGTCGTTGATCTCTAGGGTGGAAGAAGCTGAGTACTCAGCCATAGCGGTTTCGGATCATGCCCCACATTGGGTGGACCTGGAATTAGGAGAGGAAAGGGAGCAGAGAACACTCTGGCGATTTAGATGTGGGACTGATGGCGGATGAGGGAGTGTGTGCAAGAGTGCGGGGGTGTATTGAGAGATACCTGGAGGTGAATGACGACGGCGAGGTCCCTGTGGGAGTGGTATGGGAAGCACTAAAAGCGGTGGTCAGAGGAGAGCTGATCTCCATTGGGGCCCACAAAAGGAAAACAGAGGCCAAGGAAAGGGAAAGATTACTGGGGGAGATTTTAAGGGTGGATAGGGAATTTGCAGAGACCCCGGAGGAGGAATTGTACAGGGAGAGGAGACGACTCCAGACGGAATTTGACCTTCTGACCACCAGAAAGGCGGAGGTACTGTGGAGGAAGGCACAGGGGAGGAGGTATGAATATGGGGAAAAGGCTAGTCGCCTGTTGGCTCATCAATTGCGAAAGAGGGCAGCAGCGAGGGAGATAGGAGGAATTAGAGACGAAAGGGGAGACACGGTGCGAAGGGCAGGAAAGATAAATGAGGTGTTCAAGACCTTCTATGAGGAACTGTATAGGTCTCAACCCCCAGAGGGAGAGGAGGGGATGCGGCAGTTCCTGGACCAATTGAGGTTCCCGAAAGTGGAGGAGCGGGGGGTGGTAGGCCTGGGGGCACCGATTGGGGTGGACGAGGTTATTAAGGGACTGGGAAGCATGCAAGCAGAGAAGGCCCCGGGACCAGACGGGTTCCCAGTGGAATATTACAGAAAATATGTGGACTTGTTGGCCCCGTTGATGGTGAGGACGTTCAATGAGGCCAGGGAAGGGGGACTCTTCCCCCCCGACGATGTCGGAGGCGACGATATCGTTAATTTTGAAGAGGGATAAAGATCCGTTGCAGTGCGGGTCCTATAGACCCATTTCATTATTGAACGTGGACGCCAAATTGTTGGCAAAGGTACTGGCATCGAGGATAGAGGACTGTGTCCCGGGGGTGGTGCACGAAGACCAGACAGGGTTCATAAAAGGGAGACAACTGAATGTTAACGTGCGACGACTATTAGGGGTGATAATGATGCCCCCAGTGGAGGGGGAGGCAGAGATAGTGGCGGCAATGGACGCATTTGATAGGGTGGAGTGGGAGTATTTATGGGAAGTGTTAAGGAGGTTTGGGTTTGGGAACGGGTTTATTAGCTGGGTTAGACTTCTTTATGGGGCTTCAACGGCAAGCGTAGTTACAGGTCGACATAGATCGGAGTATTTCCGACTATATAGGGGAACAAGACAGGGATGCCCGCTGTCTCCATTGTTGTTCGCGTTGGCAATTGAACCTCTGGCCATGGCGTTGAGAGACTCCAGGAAATGGAGCGGGGTGATTAGAGGGGGAGAAGAACACCGAGTCTCGTTATACGCGGATGACCTATTGTTATACGTGTCGGACCCAGCGGGGGGGGGGGGGGGGGGGGATATGATCGAGGTTATGCGAATTTTGAGGGGGTTTGGGGATTTCTCGGGGTATAGGCTAAACATGGGGAAGGGTGAATTAGTTGTGATACATCCAGGGGACCAGAGTAGAGAGATAGAAGGCTTGCCTCTAAGGAAAGTGGAAAGAAACTTCCGATACCTGGGTATTCAGATCGCTAGGAGCTGGGGAACCTTGCACAGACTTAATCTGACACGGTTGGTAGAACAAATGGAGGAGGACTTCAAGAGGTGGGACATGCAGCCTCTATCGCTGGCGGGCAGGGTGCAAGCAATTAAGATGATGGTCCTCCCGAGGTTCTTATTTGTATTTCAATGTCTCCCTATACTAATCACTAAGACATTTATTAATAAAATAGACAGGAGCATCACGAGCTTCGTGTGGGCAGGGAAAGTTCCGAGAGTAAGGAGGGGGTTCCTTCAGCGTAGTAGGGACAGAGGAGGATTGGCACTACTGAACTTGGGCGATTACTATTGGGCCGCCAATGTGGCAATGATACGTAAATGGATGATGGAGGGTGAGGGAGCGGCGTGGAAAAGACTGGAGAGAAAGTCCTGTAAAGGGACGAGTTTAGAGGCGCTGGTGACGGCGCCGCTACCGATCTCACCTAAAAGGTTTACCACGAACCCGGTGGTGGCCGCAACATTGAATATCTGGGGACAGTGGAGGCGACAGAGAGGGGTGCGGGGAGCCCTGGTGGGATCCCCAATCAGGAACAACTATAGGTTCGCCCCAGGAAGAATGGATGGAGGATTTCAGAGCTGGTACCAGTTGGGAATTAGGAGGGTGGGAGATTTATTTATAGATAGGACTTTTGCGAGCTTGGGAGCATTGGAGGAAAAGTATAAGTTGCCCCGGGGAAATTTCTTGAGATATATGCAGGTGAGGGCGTTTACTAGAAACAGGTGAGGGAATTTCCGTTGCTCCCGACACAGGGGATACAGGACAGGGTGCTTTCAGGGGTGTGGGTCGGAGAGGGCAAGGTGTCAGAGATTTACCGAGAGATGAGGGAAGAGGGGGAGGAGTCGGTGGGCGAACTAAAAGGAAAGTGGGAAGAAGAACTAGGGGAGGAGATAGAGGAGGGTATGTGGGCTGATGCCCTAAGCAGGGTAAATTCCTCTTCCTCACGCGCCAGGCTTAGCCTGATTCAATTTAAGGTGCTACATAGAGCACACATAACGGGAGCAAGATTGAGCAGGTTCTTTGGAGTGGAGGACAAATGTGGGAGGTGTGGCGGGAGCCCGGCAAACCACGCACATATGTTTTGGGCGTGCCCGGCACTGGAAGGGTATTGGAAGGGAGTGACGGGAGTGATTTCGCGGGTGGTGAAGGCCCGGGTCAAACCAGGCTGGGGGTTAGCTCTATTTGGAGTTGCGGAAGAGCCGGGAGTGCAGGAGGCGAAAGAGGCCGACGTTGTGGCCTTTGCGTCCCTAGTAGCCCGGCGCAGGATCCTACTCATGTGGAAGGAGGCGAAACCCCCCCGGACTGGAGGCTTGGGTAAATGATATGGTGGGGTTCATTAAACTGGAGCAGATAAAGTTTGCCCTGAGAGGATCGGCTCAAGGGTTCACCAAGCGGTGGCAGCCATTTCTCGACTACCTAGGGGAACGTTAGAGGGAAGACAGGTGACCAGCAGCAGCAACCCAGGGGGAAGGGGGGGTTAGTTTAGTTTAGGTCAAAGATAATGGGGTTTTGTTACTTGTGTGTTGTTAAAAATTTCTGTATTATTGTTGCGTTTGCTTTGTAAAAGGGGAAAAATTGTTGTTTGGGGAAAAAAATTCAATAAAACATATTTATTAAAAAAAAAATGCTGGCAGAGTTGCCTCCATATTGTTAACATGGAAGTCATCACTGGGTTCGCTGAATACCTTGCCGGTGCCAACAGAAGTGGTGCCCTAACCAATGCCCCCATGCTTGTCCCTCTACATGACCCAGATTCCATCTGAACCGAGAGAGCCCCTGGATCCCCACACCATCCCAATGCCTTCTCCGCGTTGGCCGGCCAGTAATAGAATAGCCAATTTGGCAGCGCAAGACATCCTACCTGTCTGTCCCTCTGAAGGACCCCCTCCGAATCCTCGATGCCTTCCCTCCAAATAAAGTCTAAGATGTTCATCTTAACCGATTGGACCTGGCCCGTCAAAAATAATGGGAGACTATCCCATCTCTGTAGGTCCTCTTTAACTCTACTCCCCAAGCTCGCATAATTCAACCTCCAGAGCTGCTCCCCTCCCTGACGCACGGACCACAAAATATTCACTCTTCCTTATGTTCAACTTGTAACCAGAATAGGCACCGAAGCTCTGCAAAATACCCATAATATTCCCTGTAGACACCCCCGGGTCCCTCACATACAGCAGCAAATCATTTGCATATAATAATACCCCATGTTACACAGACGCACAAACATCCGAATACTTCCTATAGAATCCCATCCGGCCCTGCCTGCATATTCCTCCCCCACCTTGGGAAACTCCCAACGCACTCCCAGGAACTCTGCCATTCCCCATTCCTCCTCCAGCGGCTCTGGATCTATACAACCTCTCATAAAAGGCCCTAAGCGCTCCATTCACCTTATCCAGCTCAGAGACCAGCCTACCCTCAATCCATAACCTGAACAATCTCCCTGGCCACCACCTGCCGCCTTAGCTGCTGAGCCAAGAAACTACTGGCCTTCTCCCCATACTCATACACCACCCCTTTTTCCCGCTACAGTTGGCACACAGCCCTGCTTGTGGACAGCAGGCCAAACTGCATTTGCAGTATTTTCCTGCACGCCACAAACTCTGGATTCGCGTTCTTTGCATATCTACCATCCACCCCTAGAATCTCATCCAGTTTCTTTCACTCCTCCCTCATTTCCCCATCCACACATGCCTTATATCCTCTGATTTCTCCTCTGATCACCGCCATGAGCGCCTCCCACAAAGTCGAGAGCGAGACCATCCCGCTATCGTTATCTTCTATATACTCCCATAAGGCCCTCAAAATCCTCACATAGAACCCCAAGTCCGACAGCAGCCCTATACCCAACCGCAACACCCTGCGATGCTCCCGACTGGCTTCCAGCATCATGTCTATCCAATGTGAAACATGGTTTGAAGTAATCGCTGTCAAGTACTCCACCTTCTTCACCCCAGCGAGAAGAGTTCGACTCATAATAAAATAATCCTCGAATATACCTTGTATGCTGAAGTAAAAAGAGAACTCCTCCCCAGGATGCATAAACAGCTATGCATCTGCTTTTGACATTCCTCTGTCGACTATCCATTATCCACACCAACCTGCTGGGTTGGAACACCCAAAACCAGGCTAAAAGGATCAAAATACAAAACCCTGGCAGACGCCACCTTTTGTACGACTTGCTCTCATATCTCGTCACTGGAAGTATTAGAAGGGATTATGAAAGGACACTTGCAAGGGACATAAAAGTCAAAAGTAAAAAACTTAATAGTTATATAAAGGTAAAGTGGCTGGTTAAGAGCAATGGAGGCCTATTAAAGGCTGAAAATAGAGCTTTGGTCTGCGATAATGGAGATATGGCAGACATGTTGAACAATTACTTGGCCTCGGTGATTACAGTTGAAAAGGAAGATAACCCCTTGTTGGAAGTTCCGAAAAAGATTAATAGTCAATAGAGGACAGGGACTTAATACAATTAATGTAACGCAAGTACAGCATCAGTAACTAGGAAATTGATGGAACTAAGAGTGACAAATCCTCAATTTGTTTTCATCAATTCAATTGATCTATTGTTTGCAGTTCATAGGTGCCTCAACAGCCTCTGGAATAATTAATATGTTTTATTACGTTCTCAGCAGTCGTTTTTGAGTCAAAGTACCACTTGCAACTGCTGAGCAAACCTAGAAGTTACATTAAATTGCATTATATTAGATAAATTAAAGTCAGAGTTTGGAACTATGTTTAAAAAGAAAAGACTACAGTAAAAAGTTTTACACCGAACATTGGTAGATGTTTAAGTGAATACATGAAGTATATTTATCTGTTTTCTTTATCATGTGGCCAAAATAGGGCCACCATTGCCAAGTCTGTGGCAAATCAACAATTTCTGATGAACACCCTGGTATAGAAGAAAGTTTAATTTAATAAGGCAATCCTTCCATACCGGGGATCATCCTAGTGAACCTTCTCTGAAGTGCTCCAGTGAAATAATATCTTTCCTTAAATAAGAGGACCAAAACTGCTCAAAAGTGCTCTAGATATGGTCTCACCATTAGCTGGTACAGTTGCAGCAAGATTTCCCTACTCTTGTACTCCAACTCCCTTGAAATAAGGGCTAACATTCCATTAGCCTTTTTAAAAAAAAAAAAAAAAATTTAGAGTACCCAATTCATTTCTTCCAATTAAGGGGCAATTTAGCGTGGCCAATCCACCTACCCTGCACATCTTTGGGTTGTGGGGGCAAAACCCATGCAAACACGGGGAGAATGTGTAAACTCCACACGACAATGACCCAGAGCCGGGATCGAACCTGCTAACCACTGTGCCACCGTAATGCCCGTCCATTAGCCTTTCTGATTATCTGCTGCATCTGTGTGCTAGCTTTTGTTTTGTGCGTAAGTACCCCCCCCCCCAAGTACCTTTGTGTTGCAGCTTTGTGCCGTTTTCTCGATTTAAATGATACTTTGCTCTTTTGTTCTCCCATCCAAAATGAACAACATCACATTTTCCCACATTGTACTCCATTTGCCAACTTTTTACCCGTTTACTTAATCTATCAGCATCTCTCGCAACTTGCCATTGCACCTATTAGTGTCGTCTGCAAATTTGGCTACTGTACATTTACTTCCTTTCTCCAAGTCATTAATATATATTGTAAATAGTCACAGTTCCAGCACTGATCCCTGTAGAACCCCAATGGTTACAGGTTGCCAACCTGTAAAAACTCCTCCCCTATTGTTTCTTGCTCATTTGCCAATTCTCTATCCATGCCAGTATACAAATTCCAACACCATGGGCTTTTTCTTTACTTATGACGTAACCTTTTGTGAGGTACCTTATTGAACACCTTCTGGAAGTCCAAATACAAACACTGGTTCCACTCTGGTGGATACTTCCTTGAAGAACTCCAATAAATTAGCCAGACACAATTTCCCTTTTATGAAACCATGCTGACTTTGTTAGATTAGATTATGATTTTCCAAATGTGCTGCTATTACTTCCTTAACAATTGATTCCAACATTTTTCCAACACTAGGCATTGGGCGAATTGGCCTATAGTTACCTGCTTTTTGCCTCCTTCCATTTTTAAATAGGGGGTCACATTTTCCAATTCTCCGGTACTTCTCCAGAATCCCAAGGCTTTTTGGAAAATTACAACCGATGCATCCACTATCTCTGTAGCTACTTTTTTAAAAAAAATATTTTATTGAAAACTTTTGGTCAACCATCACAGTACATTGTGTATCCTTTACACAATGATATAACAGTATAAGTAACAATGACCTGTTTTATAAACAAAGAATAAATAATATATAACAAAAACGAAAACTAAAACTAAATGGCAACTGCCTTGTCTCAGATTAAACACTCTCCAAAAATATGATTTAACAGTCCAATATACAATTATTTATAGCAACGACCTATACATATTATACATATATATTAACAACCCTGAGAGTCCTTCTGGTCCCCCCCCCCCCCCCCCCCCCCCCCCCCCCGGGCTGCTGCTGCTGCCTTCTTCTTTTCCATTCCCTCTATCTTTCTGTGGGGTATTCGACGGACGGTTGCCACCGCCTGGTGAACCCTTGAGCCGATCCCCTTAGGACGAACTTAATCCGTTCCAGCTTTATAAACCCTGCCATGTCATTTATCCAGGTCTCCACCCCCGGGGGCTTGGCTTCCTTCCACATCAACAGTATCCTGCGCCGGGCTACTAGGGACGCAAAGGCCAAAACATCGGCCTCCCTCGCCTCCTGCACTCCCGGCTCTTGTGCAACCCCAAATATAGCCAACCCCCAGCTTGGTTTGACCTGGACCCCCACTACTTTCGAAAGCACCTTTGTCACCCCCACCCAGAACCCCTGTAGTGCCGGACATGACCAGAACATGTGGGTGTGATTCGCTGGGCTTCTCGAGCATCTCGCACACCTATCCTCTACCCCAAAAAATTTACTGAGCCGTGCTCCAGTCATATGCGCCCTGTGTAACACCTTAAATTGAATCAGGCTTAGCCTGGCACATGAGGACGATGAGTTTACCCTACTTAGGGCATCCGCCCACAGCCCCTCCTCAATCTCCTCCCCCAGCTCTTCTTCCCATTTCCCTTTCAGCTCATCTACCATAATCTCCCCCTCGTCCCTCATTTCCATATATATATCTGAAACCTTACCGTCCCCCACCCATGTCTTTGAGATCACTCTGTCCTGCACCTCCTGTGTCGGGAGCTGCGGGAATTCCCTCACCTGTTGCCTCGGAAAAGCCCTCAGTTGCATATACCGGAATGCATTCCCTTGGGGCAACCCATATTTCTCGGTCAGCGCGCCCAGACTTGCGAACTTCCCATCCACAAACAGATCTTTCAGTTGCGTTACTCCTGCTCTTTGCCATATTCCAAATCCCCCATCCATTCTCCCCGGGGCAAACCTATGGTTATTTCTTATCGGGGACCCCACCAAGGCTCCCGTCTTTCCCCTATGCCGTCTCCACTGTCCCCAAATTTTCAAAGTCGCCACCACCACCGGGCTTGTGGTGTATTTCTTCGGTGAGAACGGCAATGGGGCCGTCACCATAGCTTGTAGGCTAGTCCCCCTACAGGACGCCCTCTCCAATCTCTTCCACGCCGCTCCCTCCTCTTCTCCCATCCACTTACTCACCATTGAGATATTGGCGGCCCAGTAGTACTCACTTAGGCTCGGTAGTGCCAGCCCCCCCTATCCTTACTACGCTGTAAGAATCCCTTCCTCACTCTCGGGGTCTTCCCGGCCCACACAAAACTCATGATACTCTTTTCGATCCTTTTGAAAAAAGCCTTCATGATCACCACCGGGAGGCACTGAAACACAAAGAGGAATCTCGGGAGGACTACCATTTTAACCGCCTGCACCCTCCCTGCCAGTGACAGGGATACCATGTCCCATCTCTTGAAGTCGTCCTCCATTTGTTCCACCAATCGCGTTAAATTTAACCTATGCAACGTACCCCAATTCTTGGCTATCTGGATCCCCAAGTAACGAAAGTCCCTCGTTACCTTCCTCAGCGGAAAGTCCTCTATTTCTCTGCTCTGCTCCCCTGGATGCACCACAAACAACTCACTTTTCCCCATGTTCAGTTTATATCCTGAGAATTCTCCAAACTCCCGAAGTGTCCGCATTATCTCTGGCATCCCCTCCGCCGGGTCCGCTACATATAACAACAAGTCATCCGCATGCAGAGATACCCGGTGTTCTTCTCCTCCTCTAAGTACTCCCCTCCACTTCTTGGAACCCCTCAATGCTATCGCCAGTGCAAACAATAATGGGGACAGAAGGCATCCCTGCATTGTCCCTCTATGGAGCCGAAAGTATGCAGATCCCCGTCCATTCGTGACCACACTCGCCACTGGGGCCCTATACAACAGCTGCACCCATCCAACATACTCATCTCCAAAACCAAATCTCCTCAACACCTCCCACAAATAATCCCACTCCACTCTATCAAATGCTTTCTCGGCATCCATCGCCACCACTATCTCCGCTTCCCCCTCTGGTGGGGGCATCATCATTACCCCTAGCAGCCTCCGTATATTCGTATTCAGCTGTCTCCCCTTCACAAACCCAGTTTGGTCCTCATGGACCACCCTTGGGTCACAATCCTCTATCCTCATTGCCATTACCTTGGCCAGAATCTTAGCGTCTACATTTAGGAGGGAAATAGGTCTATAGGACCCGCATTGCAGCGGGTCCTTTTCCTTCTTTAGGAGAAGCGATATCGTTGCCTCAGACATAGTCGGGGGCAGCTGTCCCCTTTCCTTTGCCTCATTAAAGGTCCTCATCAGTAGCGGGGCGAGCAAGTCCACATATTTTCTGTAAAATTCAACTGGGAATCCATCTGGTCCCGGAGCCTTCCCCGCCTGCATGCTCCTAATTCCTTTCACTACTTCCTCTATTTCAATCTGTGCTCCCAGTCCCACCCTTTCCTGCTCCTCCACCTTGGGAAATTCCAGCCGGTCCAGAAAGCCCATCATTCTCTCCCTCCCATCCGGGGGTTGAGCTTCGTATAATTTTTTATAAAATGCCTTGAACACTCCATTCACTCTCTCCGCTACCCGCTCCATCTCTCCTTCCTCATCCCTCACTCCCCCTATTTCCCTCGCTGCTCCCCTTTTCCTCAATTGGTGGGCCAGCAACCTGCTCGCCTTCTCCCCATATTCGTACTGTACACCCTGTGCCTTCCTCCACTGTGCCTCTGCAGTACCCGTTGTCAGCAGGTCAAATTCTACGTGTAGCCTTTGCCTTTCCCTGTACAGTCCCTCCTCCGGTGCCTCTGCATATTGCCTGTCCACCCTCAGAAGTTCTTGCAGCAACCGCTCCCGTTCCCTACTCTCCTGCTTTCCTTTATGTGCCCTTATTGATATCAGCTCTCCTCTAACCACTGCCTTCAGCGCCTCCCAGACCGCTCCCACCTGGGCCTCCCCATTATCATTGAGTTCCAAGTACTTTTCAATGCACCCCCTCACCCTTAGACACACCCCCTCATCTGCCATTAGTCCCATGTCCATTCTCCAGGGTGGGCGCCCTCCTGTTTCCTCCCCTATCTCCAAGTCCACCCAATGTGGAGCTTGATCCGAAATGGCTATAGCCGTATACTCCGTTCACCTCACCTTCGGGATCAACGACCTTCCCAAAACAAAAAAGTCTATCCGCGAATAGACTTTGTGGACATAGGAGAAAAACGAAAACTCCTTACTCCTAGGTCTGCTAAATCTCCACGGGTCTACTCCTCCCATCTGCTCCATAAAATCTTTAAGCACCTTGGCTGCTGCCGGCCTCCTTCCAGTCCTGGACCTCGACCTGTCCAGCCCTGGTTCCAACACCGTATTGAAATCTCCCCCCATTACCAACTTTCCCACCTCTAGGTCCGGGATGCGTCCTAGCATACGCCTCATAAAATTGGCATCATCCCAGTTCGGGGCATATACGTTTACCAAAACCACCGTCTCCCCCTGTAGTTTGCCACTCACCATCACGTATCTGCCCATGCTATCCGCCACTATAGTCTTTGCCTCAAACATTACCCGCTTCCCCACTAATATAGCCACCCCCCTGTTTTTTGCATCTAGCCCTGAATGGAACACCTGCCCCACCCAACCTTTGCGTAGTCTCACCTGGTCTATCAGTTTCAAGTGCGTTTCCTGTAACATAACCATGTCTGCCTTTCTTCATTTCCTTTTTTATCTCTTCCACGCAGCATTTCAAGAACTCTTGTTGTTCAGGGCCCCATGTGAAACTGCCACCTTCCGACGCCATCTTGGTTTTTGCTTGCCTTCCTTGCCGCTGTTCCAAAGGATCCGCTGCAATCCGGCCACTTTCCTCTCCTTTTTCCATCCGTATCCAGGGGGGATTCCCTTCTGGTTCGCCACACCGTACTTTTAGCCGTTAAAATTGCCGTTGGGGCTCTTATTAAGAGCCCAAAAGTCCGTTCCACCGGGAGCTGCCGAAACGTGCGACTCAGCTGGTCATCGCCGCACCCGGAAGTCCTCTGTAGCTACTTTTAGGACCCTAGGATGCAAGCAACAGGGCCGGGGACTTGACTATCTTTAGCCCCATTAGCTTATCTAATACTAAAGCATATAACTGGACTTTGGAGGAACCCTTGGTTAGGATTTTACCTGTCTAGTGGAATACCTGGAAGTTTGGCTCTGTCTGCACTATGGTGTTGAAGTATATGCGTTTCACTTTGGCTGGACTTTGCTTGACTTTCTGGCTACACTAATAATTTGTGGTGAAAACTGCAGGCAAGTTAGTGTTCAGCACAAACACTGCTTATTGTTTCTGCACTTTATTAATTTTATCTTGCTTATCTCAGAATAGTAAGAAACCTTTCCTTAAATCAATTGGTTTTAAAAACTGAGCTATAGAACAATAAGTCTTTCTCCTATTTGTCCAGTTGTAAGTTATGGTTATCTGCAATAATTTCTTACATTATAGATCATGGTGTGTAGAATTTTCATTTGCAATTGGAGGGGTGTTAAATAGTTTTCCCCAATAAAATGTAGAATTTGTAGCTCAGACAAGATTTTCCAATTGCTAACATTTTTATAATCTTGTAATACTGAGCAGCAAATCCGGCAAAGACCCAATTGTGAAACCTGTAAAAATGACTCAAAGCTGAGTTCCAAAGTGGAAGTGCGGTGTTTAAATAATAGTAGCCACCCTGGACAGTATGTTGCAAGCTAGTAACCCTGAAGACTCAGACTTTCCAAACTAAGTAAAGCTTAACTGATTTATTAAATAGTCAACTTGGATTGTGCTGTGTTGTAATTTACTATCCAAGGCAGCTGCTATTACTTACAATATATATATAATCTCCCATTTCGTAGGTTTGTAATTAACTGTTGCAGTTATTATACGGCAAAACCCCGTGAGGATGAGAAGAAAAGGTAAGTTGGACTACTTTTTTTGCCACAAAGTATTGAATACCCTGTATCTAGTTGATATTTCAATGAAAAGAAACTGAAAAGGCAGCTTTTGGTCATATCGCATTGTTTATATTCCATTTGGGGCCTGTACTTGTTTAGGCTGGACATCATGATTAAAGACAAAGTTACATCTGTTTGTGCTGTGACGTTTTCAAAGGCAATAGAACCATACACATAACCAAGAAGGAGGCTATCTGTTGTATTACATCCGTGCCAGCAGCTCTTCACAGTTCAGAACTGATCCAACTGCACTACTTTCTCCTCATAGTTATTGCTGTGTCAACCATTTCCTGTAGAAGGGCAGCACAGTGGCGCAGTGGTTAGCACTGCTGCATCTCATGGCACCTAGAACCCGGTTCTGATCCTGGCCCCGGGTCACTGTCTGTGTGGAGTTTGCACATTCTCCCTATGTTTCATCCTCGCAACCCAAAGTTGTGCAGGGTAGGTGGATTGGCCACGCTAACTTGCCCCTTAATTGGATTTTCAAAAAGAACTATTCCCTGTAGCGAAGCCTTCCATGTCCCAACATAAACTTATATTTTTCTTCACCCTGTATGACTTTTTTTTAAATTCAAATTTTTAGCATTTTAATGTTCTATAAAACAAAACAAAAACATTAACCCCCACCCTCCTCACTAACAGTTTTTTAAATAAAAATTTTATTGAGGTATTTATGGTTTTAAAACAACAAAATAAACAATATACATGAATTTATAAACATAGTGCAAAAGCTGTCGTCCTCCCTTACAGGTCCCACCTTTACTAACCCCCTACTCTAAACTAAGCTAACACCCAGCCCCCCCCCCCCCAACCTGCTGACGGTTAATTTTCCGCAAAGAAGTTGACGAATTGCTGCCACCTTTGGGCGAACCCTAACATTGGCCCTCTCAAGGCGAACTTGATTTTCTCCAAGCAGAGAAAGCTAGCCATATCAGATAGCCAGGTCTCTGACTTCGGGGGCTTTGAGTCCCTCCAAGCTAATAATATCCGTCTCCGGCTACCAGGGAAGCAAAGCCCAGAACGTCTGCCTCTTTCTCCTCCTGGATTCCCGGATCTTCCGACACTCCGAAAATCGCCACCTCTGGACTCGATGCCATCCTTGTTTTTAACACTGTGGACATGACATCCGCAAACCCCTGCCAGAATCCCCTCAGCTTTGGGCATGTCCAGAACATGCTGGCCCTTCCGCACACCTTGCGCACGTATCTCCTACCCCAAAGAACCTGCTCATCCGGGCCATTGTCATGTGGGCCCGGTGAACGACCTTAAATTGTATCAGGCTGAGCCTGGCACATGTTGTGGACGCATTGATTCTACTCCATGCGTCCGCCCAAAGACCATCCTTTATCTCCTTTCCCAACTCCTTTTCCCACTTGCGCTTCTGCTCCTCAGTCTGCGTCTCCTCTGACCCCATGAGTTCCTTGTAAATGTTAGAAACCCTCCCTTCTCCCACCCACACTCTAGAAACTACCCTGTCCTGTATCCCCCCTTGGTGGTAGGAGCGGGAAGGTTGAAACCTGCCTGCGTAGGAAGTCTCTCACCTGCAGGTACCTGAATTTGTTTCCCCGCCAATCCAGATTTCTCCTCCAGCTCCCTCAGGCTAGGAAGCTGCCCTCTATAAACATGTCCCCCATCCACTCAATCCCTGCTCTCTGCCATCTCCGAAATCCTCCATCCATCCTTCCACGGGCAAACCGGTGATTATTACAGATTGGAGACCACGCTGATGCTCCCTCTGCTCCCACGTGCCTCCTCCATTGCCCTCAGGGCCGCCACCACCACGGGGCTGGTGGAGTACTGTGCCGGCGGGAACGGCAGAGGCGCTGTTATCAACGCTCCCAAGCTGGTGCCCTTGCAAGAAGCTGCCTCCACACACTCCCACAACTACCCTCCCCCCACCACCCACTTCCTGATCATGGCTATATTCGCCGCCCAATAATAATTACTGAGGTTCGGCAGCACCAGCCCGTCCTCCCCCCGGCTCCGCTCAAGCATCCCCTTTTTTATTCGCGGGTCTTGTTCGCCCATACAAAGCCAGTGATTACCTTGACCCGTTTAAAAAAGGACCGTGGAATAAAGATGGGGAGACACTAAACACAAACAGGAATCTCGGGATGACTGTCATTTTCACTGTCTGCACCCTCCCAGCTAGTGACAACGGGAGCACGTCCCATCTCCGAAAATCGTCCTTCATTTGGTCTACTAGTCGGGCCAGATTTAGCTTGTGCAGCCATTCCCACTCCCGCACCACCTGGATGCCTAGGTACCAAAAGCTTCCCCCTACCACCCTAAACAGCAGCTCCCCCAATCGCCTTTCCTGCCCCTCTGCCTGGACCACAAACATCTCACTTTTCCCCATATTTAGTTTATACCCCGAAAACCGGCCGAATTCCCCCAGAATCCTCAATTTCTTCCATCCCCTCCAGTTGGTCCGAAACATACAAACCGTCCCAGTACCTACCACAGATATTCCCATTCTGCCCGATCAAAAGCCGCCTCTGCGTCCATTGCAACCACTACCTCCACCTCCCTACCTTCCGGAGGCGTCATGATCACATTTAACAACCTTCTTACATTGGCCACCAACTGCCTTCCCTTAACAAATCCCGTCTGGTCCTCCCTAATAACGTCCGGGTCACAATCCTCAACCCTAGAGGACAAGATTTTGGCCAGCAGTTTGGCGTCCACATTCAATAGGGATATCGGCCTATAGGACCCACGCAGCTCCGGGTCCTTATCCCGCTTCAGGATCAATGAAATTGTGGCCTGTGACATGATCGGGGGAAGCACCCCACGCTCCCTTGCCTCATTGAATGTCCTCATCAACAGCGGCCCCAATATCCCAGAGAACGTTTTATAAAATTCCATTAGGTACCCGTCCGGCCCCGGGGCTTTACCCGACTGCATGGCCTTCAGACCCTCCGCTAACTCTTCCAACCCGATCGGAGCCCCCATCCCCTCTACCAACCCCCCGTCCACCTTCGGGAAATTCAGCCCCCCCTATGAAGTGCCTCATCTCCTCCGGCCCCGCTGGGGCGACCCATACAGCCTACTGTAAAACTCCTTGAACGCCTTATTCACCTCTGCTGAGTCTCCAACCAGGCTCCCGTCCCCATCCTTTACTTTTCCTATCTCCCTGGCTGCCTACTACTTCCTAAGCTGCTGTGCAAGCATTCTGCTGGCCTTCTCCCCATGCTCATAAATCATTCCCCCCCCCCCCCCCGCCTTCCTCAGCTGCTCTACCGCCCACTCTGTAGTTAACAAGCCAAACTCCGCCTGCAGCCTCTGTCGTTCCTTTGAAAGCCCTGCCTCTGGGGTCTCCGCATACCTCCTGTCGACCTGCAATATCTCCTTTATCAGTCGGTCCGTCTCTGCTCTGTCTGCCTTCTCCCTGTGGGCCAGTATCGAGATCAGCTCCCCTCTAACCATCACCTTCAATGCCTCCCAGACCACCACTGCCGAAAAGTCACCCATGTCGTTGACTTCCAGGTAGTTCTGAATACATTTCCTCAGCTGCCCGCGCACCTCTTAAAAGTCCCACATCCAGCCTCCAGTGCGGGCGCTGGCTACTGTCCGTGCTGATCTGTAGGTCAACCCAGTGCGGGGCATGATCTGAGAGTGTGATCGCCGAATACCCCGTGTCCACCACCCCCGTCAGTAGAGCCCTATTGAAAATTTAAAAAATCAATCCGGGAATACACTTTATGCACGTGTGAGTAGAAGGAGAACTCCTTCGCTCTCGGCTGCCCAAATCTCCATGAGTCCACCCCCCCCCCAATCTGCTCCATGAACCCCTTTAGCTCCTTTGCCATTGCTGGCACCCTGCCCGTCTTTGAGCTCGACCTGTCTAAACCAGGGTCAATAACTGTGTTGAAGTCCCCTCCCATGACCAACTTATGCAAATCTAGGTCCGGGATCTTCCCCAGCAACCTCTTTATGAACTCCAAATCATCCCAATTTGGCGCATACACATTTACTAGTACCACCTGCACCCCCTCCAGTTTCCCACTGACCATAATGTACCTGCCTCGCACATCCGTAACTATTCTTCCCACCTCAAACACCACTCGCTTATTAATCAGGATCGCGACCCCTTTAGTCAAGCCCAGCCCCGAGTGAAAAACCTGTCCGACCCATCCCTTCCTTAATCTCATCTGATCAGTTACTCGAAGGTGCGTCTCCTGGAGCATTACCACGTCCGTCTACAGTCCCCTCAGATGCGCGAACACACGTGCCCTCTTAACCGGTCCATTTAGTCCTCTTACATTCCAGGTGATCAGCCTAGTTGAGGGGCTCATCACCCCCCCCCCCCCCCCCCCGATCAGCCATCACCTTCTTGGGCCAGTCTCCAGTCCGCGCCCCATGCCTCCACTGGCCTGCCCCCAGGCAGTCTCCGCCCCCGACCTTCTTTCTGTCCTCAGCAACAGACCCTCCCTCGTCAGCAGAACCCCCCCCCAAGTAACAGCACAATGTAAACCGACCCCTTTGACGAGCATAACATCTGCTCACCCCCCCCCACTGCGCTTCCGTGAGAGAGCCCGCCCAGCTAGCTTGGTGACCCTCCGCCCATGGCTCATGCATACATACTCAAACGAAAAACCAGTCCCAACGCAATTGCCCCAGAGAAAAAAACGATAAACAAAGAAAAGATCAAACAGAAGATCCAGCATCTAACAAACACACCTCTATTCCCCCATCAGTGCAAATGTAAACTATCTCGCTCAGCTCTGCAACTGGCCCCAAATCAATACAGCAGGCATGTCCAGAAAACAAAAAACAAGAAAACTTTTTTCATGTGAATGTTGCAGCAAAGTCTTCAATCCGCCACCAGTCCTTTCCTTTTTGTGAAGTCCATCGCTTCCTCGGGCGACTTAAAATAAAAATGTTGCTCCTCGTACGTGACCCAGTGACAGGCCGGACACAGCAGCAGTCCAAACTTCACTTTTTTTGTAAAAAGGGTTGACTTTATCTGATTGAACCCCGCTCTTCTCCTGGCCACCTCTGCACTCAGGACTTGATAGATCCGCAGGACACTGTTCTCCCATTTACAACTCCGTGACTGCCTGGCCCACTGTAAAATACGCTCCTTGTCCAAGTAGCTGAATCTCACCACCATTGCCCTCGGTTGGGGGGGTGGAACACAGAATTTTCCCACTCGCGGCTTCCTCGCGAGTGCTCTCTGAGCCCTGTCCTCCTCCAAGGGTCGGGAGAACGTCCCATCCCCCAGCAACATTTTGAACATGCCTACCATGTATGCCCCAGCGTCCGCTCCTTCGGACCCCTCCGGGAGATCGACGATTCTCCGGTTCTGCCGGCGGGATCTATTCTCTAGGTCCTCCACCTTCCCCAGGAGCCTTTTCTGCTGGTCTCTCAGCATTCCCACCTTCAACTCCACCGCAGTTTGATGTTCTTCCTGCTCAGCCAGAGCCTTCTCTACTTTCTGGATCGCCTGATCTTGGGCATCCAATCTGAGCTCCAGCCGCGCAATTGATTCTTTAATTGGGTCCAAGCATTCCTGCTTCTGCCTTGGCGAAGCCCTCCTGGATAAATTGCATCAGCTGCTCCGTTGACCATTGGGTCGACAAACCCGGACTCCGGTCATCTGCCATGCTTTCCCCCGCTGCAGCTTCAGCCCAAGCCTTCTCTGTCCATCTGTTTCTTCCTTTGCGAGCACTTCTAGACCGCATCTCCATGCACCGATGTGGGAATCCAATCAACAATTGCCTCTACCATCAATTTTCCAAATCAAGTCCGGTACAAAATCGAGGGAAAAGGTCCAAAGGTCCGACCTGAGCGGGAACCACCAAATGTGCGACCTACTCCTTCATCGATGCCACCGGAAGTCCCTGTGTGACTATTTAAAATTAATGTCTTCCACTAACGAGAAGAAATAGTATTTTCCTATTAATACTTTCAAACCCCTTCATAATTTTAGTAATCTCCTCTTAACCATCTCGGTCCACTCCAGTGGAAATAGTTTATTACTTCTCGAATCTCTCCTCATATCTACAGTTTACCTCTCTGATGAATTAATGCTATATGTCTTCTCTATTTAAAACATTGAGGTATCTATCAGGGCTGGCAAATTGGGAGCACAGCTGGCCGTTGACCTCAATTCCACTTCTCCACTTGATTCTCGTAGTGCACAAAAATCCATTGATCTCAACCGTGAATAAACTTGACTTGGCATCCAGACCTCTTGGGGGCAGCAGATGGGGTTATGGTTAGAGAATTCCAAAGATTCACAACTTGGTGAATGATGGGATTTCTCCTTTGCCTAAAATGGCAATCCCATCCTGAGCCAACTCTTGGTTTTATACACTCTCCCAGATGAAAGAGCCTCTCAGCATCTACTATGTCATAGCCTCCCAAAATATAATGTTTCAAAGCGATCACCTCTCAGAGACAACAGCTCCATTCTACTCAATTTCGCCTCAAAACCCTCTTGCCCTGGGAATCAATCAAGTAAATCTTCATTGCTCTCTCTCTCTCTCTCAGGCAAGTGGAATTGCAGCAATAGTTCTCACTTTTGTATTCCCATCCCCTTCAATAAAGGCTATTTAACCATTTGCTTTCCTAATTGGTTGTTGTACCAGCATGTTAACTTATGTTCCTTTTATTAGGTCCCTCTGAATTCTCTTTTTAAGAAAAATCTGCTTTTCTATTTTCACCAGCAAAGTACATTTCCTTGCATTACACTTTTGCCATCTTCTTGCCCACTCACTTAATCAATTTCCCTTCACAGACACTTTGCGTGCACTTCACAACTTGTCTTCCCATCTAGCTTTGTAACATCACATTGTAATGTAATGGGTTAAAGTATTATTGTAAACAACTTCAGCCCCAGCACCGATCCTTGCAGCACCCCTGCAATAACAGCTTGCCAACCTGAAAATGCTTATTTATTCTTATCCTGTTTTCCGTCCTTTAACCAGTCCTCTATCTGTGCTAATATATTACCTACCCATAAGACCATAAGATATAGGAGTGGAAGTAAGGCCATTCGGCCCATCGAGTCCACTCCACCATTCAATCCTGTCTGATTTCAACTCCATTTACCCGCTCTCTCTCCATAGCCCCTAATTCCTCGAGAAATCAAGAATTTATCAACTTCTGTCTTAAAGACACTCAACGTCCCGGCCTCCACCGCCCTCTGTGGCAATGAATTCCACAGACCCACCACACTCTGGCTGAAGAAATTTCTCCTCATCTCTGTTCTAAAGTGACTCCCTTTTATTCTAAGGCTGTGCCCCCGGGCCCTAGTCTCCCCTGCTAATGGAAACAACTTCCCTACATCCACCCTATCTAAGCCATTCATTATCTTGTAAGTTTCTATTAGATCTCCCCTCAACCTCCTAAACTCCAATGAATATAATCACAGGATCCTCAGACGTTCATTGTATGTTAGGCCTACCATTCCTGGGATCATCCGTGTGAATCTCCGCTGGACCCGCTCCAGTGCCAGTATGTCCTTCCTGAGGTGTGGGGCCCAAAATTGCTCACAGTATTGTAAATGGGGCCTAACTAACGCTTTATAAAGCTTCAGAAGTACATCCCTGCTTTTATATTCCAAGCCTCTTGAGATAAATGACAACATTGCATTTGCTTTCTTAATTACGGACTCAACCTGCAAGTTTACCTTTAGAGAATCCTGGACTAGGACTCCCAAGTCCCTTTGCACTTCAGCATTATGAATTTTGTCACCATTTAGAAAATAGTCCATGCCTCTATTCTTTTTTCCAAAGTGCAAAACCTCGCACTTGCCCACGTTGAATTTCATCAGCCATTTCTTGGACCACTCTCCTAAACTGTCTAAATCTTTCTGCAGCCTCCCCACCTCCTCCATACTACCTGCCCCTCCACCTATCTTTGTATCATCGGCAAACTTAGCCAGAATGCCCCCAGTCCCGTCATCTAGATCGTTAATATATAAAAAGAACAGCTGTGGCCCCAACACTGAACCCTACGGGACACCACTCGTCACCATTCCGAAAAAGAACCTTTTATCCCAACTCTCTGCTTTCTGCCTGACAGCCAATCGTCAATCCATGTTAGTACCTTGCTTCGAATACCATGGGCCCTTATTTTACTCAGCAGTCTCCCGTGAGGCACCTTATCAAAGGCTTTTTGGAAGTCAAGATAGATAACATCCATTGGCTCTCCTTGGTCTAACCCTTGGTCTACCCACTACCCCATAGGCCCTTATCTTTGGTGACACCTTATTGAATCCCCTTTGAATATCCATCTGTAGTACATCTACTGATTTTCTCTTTATCTGCCCTGCTAGTTACGATCTTAAAGAATATAATGTATATCAAGTTCTGTTTTTCTTTCCTAAAATCATGTTGATTCTGTCTAATTCATACTGTGACTTTCAAATGTCCTGTTCCACTTTCCTAATGGATTCCAACATTTCCCTTATGACCCATGTCAGCTAACTTTCCAGTGGCTCCCTTTTATTTTCTCTATCCCTCCCTCCTTTCTTGATTGGCTGTTTTATATTTTGCTGCCTTACAATCTTCTGGTACTATTCCAGAAACTGGAGATTTTTGGGAGATCATCACCTGCGCATTCACTATCTACAGCATGGCATTTTAGAAACCAAGGATTTGTTGATTTTCAGTCCCAGTAAAAAATTAATTGCTAATTGCAGCGCTAGCAAAAGTAAATATTTCAAGAAATGGAAGTAAATGGAAAAATGAACAGAATGGAACCTGGGGAATAAAGTCACTGAAAAGTCTTGTGTATATTTTACAAGATTTTTGATCCTTTTTCGGAAGGAGCAACCTCCATGCATCAAGATCCCTATTCTGCAGTCTCTATTGGGTGGTTTGTCCCTGTATTGCTGTTAGTCTGCTTTTCATACCAAAGGAGACCTAGAATTCAAATGTGAGAGCCCAGTTTTCCTATTTAAATGAAGCTGGAAATCATAGCCTAAATATTTAGGTGCCTACCTGTTTATTAAACTGACAGCCTTGTATTGAGGATTACTTTTGGTGAAAGAAACTTGTGTCAGCATTTGGTTACTTCTGCAGAAGTATACGTTATAGTTTTATAGTTCTACAGCTGAAGATATGGACCCGATTCTGCAGAGTGAGGCGTGTCAAGTGGAACAAGTGTCATTCGAAGATCATTCAGGGAGCAATGGTCATAGTCTAATAAACTTTAGATTAGTTTTGGAAAAGACCATGACCAGTCTGGACTATAAATACTTAACTGGAGGAGGACCAATTTCAGCAGGTTGTGTGGATCTGGTCCTGGTAAGTTACAAAGATTAGCAGGCAAAAATATAATTGAACATTGGGTAGCCATTAAAAAGGAGTTGGCTCTGTTACAATCAAGGTACACTCCCACCAAGGGTGAAAGTAAGACAGCCAAAGCCAGAACTCCCTGGATGATGAAAGAGATAGAACATAGAACAGTATAGCACAGTACAGGTCCTTCGACCCACGACGGTGTGCCGACCATTTATCCTAATCCAAGGTCAACCTAACCTACACCCCTTCAATTTACTGCTGTCCATGTGCCTGTCCAAGAGTCGCTTAAATGTCCCTAATGACTCTGACTCCACCACCTCTGCTGGCAGTGCATTCCACACAGCCAACACTCTCTGTAAAGAACCTACCTCTGACATCTCCCCTATACCTTCCTCCAAACACCTGAAAATTGTGTCCTCCTCGTGACAGCCATTTCCGCCCTGAGGAAAAGTCTCTGGCTATCCACTCTATCCACGCCTCTCATCACCTTGTACACCTCTATCAAGCCACTTCTCTGCCTTCTTCGCTCCAGTGAGAAAAGCCCCAGCTCCCTCAACCTTTCTTCATAAGACATGCCCTCCATTCCAGGCAGCATCCTGGTAAATCTCCTCTGCACCCTCTCCAAAGCATCCACATCCTTCCTATAATGACGCGACCAGAACTGGACACAATATTCCAAGTGTGGTCTAACTCTGGTTTTATGAAGCTGCATGTTATAACCTGCCTGCTTACCATTGGCTGGGGACTAATGACAATCCTACAATGCTGTGGGAGTATGAGCTTCCCCAATGAGGGGGGCGGAGAAATCATTAGCAGACTCCCTGTATAAATAAAGCTGGCCAGTTTGGAACCAGCAGGAAGGAGTAAGCAGTAAGCGAGGTTGCTGCTGTTATGTTATTGTAAATAAATGTTATTTCTTGTATCCATGAAACTCGCGCTGGATTCTTCGTGGCCCTCACAAAATTGCAGCAAAGCCTTTGTTGCACTCCCTCAACGACCAGTATATCCCTCCTTAGGCAATGAAGCAAAATGGCATGCAGCACACCAAGTAGGAGGTTTAGAGGATGTAAAATGAAGCAAAAAAGAATGTGTTAGATAGAGGTTAGGTTGATCATACTAGTGAGAACCAGACTGAATAAAAGGAGTTAAGAGATGAAGGGAAATGGTAAACGAAAAGAGCAGACGAGCAACTAACATAATTGGGAATCCAAGGGTCTTCTGTAGACATACAAGCAGTAGAAGCATAGTAAGAGGGGAGGGGAGCCAATTAGGAATCAAAGGAGACCTATGCATGAAAATAGAGGTGAAGTATTAAATGGGTACTTTGCATCTGTCTTTACCAAGGAAGAAGGTACTGTTAAAGTCACAGTGAAAATAAAAGAGGGGTTATTGGGACATTCAGTGTGCTAAAAACTGATAAACAGGTACTGGAAAGGCTAGCTGTAGTTCAAGTCTGGATTGGATGCCTGCTAGGTTGTTGAGGAAAGCAAGGATGGAAATGAAGAGATACTGACCATTCTCTTCAAATCCTCCTTGGACACAGGGTGGTGCCAGAGGATAGAAGAATTGCACCTGTTACGCCCTTGTTCAAACAAAGGGCGTGAGGATAAACCAGCATCTAAGGACCAATTAGTTTGACTTCAGTGTGGGAAAGCTTTTAGAAATAATAATCCAGGGGAAGCTTTTGGAAACAATAATCTTGGACAAAATTAACATCAGTATGGATTAATTAAGGTAGTTCTTGATAACAGATTCCTTTATTTTCTTGTGATTGCCAGGCTAACTGTCCCCTTTGTTCCCTCTCCCTCCTTTCTGGAATAAGTGTTTTATTTGCTTTCTTCCGATCGAGAGTCGAGGAATTATGGGGAGATCACAACCAATTCATCTACTTCTTTACAGTTTTGACTTTAGAACCCACGGATGTGTTATTAAAGGCTTTTTAAAGGCATATTGGGCGGAACTAACTTGATTTAGTATTTTGATTAGGGAAGAGAGAGGGTTGATGAGTGTGATGTGATTGTGTGTAACATTCCAAAAGCTGTTTGATAAGATGACAGCATGATGTCAGCAAAGTTGTAACCTACAAAGCTATGGCCAAAGAACTAAAACATGGGTAGGCTGGTTAGCTCTTTTTTCAGCCCGCAGGTGGGCTAAATTGCCTCGTGCCATAAATTTCTCATGTTCCATAAGACTGTATATACAATGTTTAAAATTTTAGCGCTATCATTGG
This sequence comes from Scyliorhinus torazame, assembly GCF_047496885.1. NCBI lineage: Eukaryota > Metazoa > Chordata > Chondrichthyes > Carcharhiniformes > Scyliorhinidae > Scyliorhinus > Scyliorhinus torazame. The sequence continues at coordinate 49,786,709 of NC_092709.1, read as the reverse complement.
TGATAAAGTGTTATAGCATGACCAATTTATAATGGGTAGTTTCCATCATAAATGTGAGCAGAAGAATCAGTAATAGGAAAAGTTGACCAAGTGTGTTGTAGGATTTTGAATTGTTTTTATATTTAAAATAAAACATGTCTGAAGTAGATTTATTGTTAAATGCCAGTCAGGCCCTTCTAAAGGTTATCAGGAGATGATAGATTTGTTAAATGTTTTCATGCCATTTTGCAGCAGACATGGTACTTCGATTGGAATGGACAGATTCTTAACATTTTGTGGCCAATTTAGTCCATATCTACTCTGCAAGTACCAGAATGTCATGCTTGTCAAGAATTTGTCTGGGGTGCTGGGCAGCAAGATGCTATTTTCACGCAGCTCACGGGGCAGTGCATGTCAGCCAACAGCTTAGGTTACCACTGTTAAGTGTGTGTGCACACTTGCTGCAAGTTGCTGTTCTATTTGCGTATGAATTGCTCACCATTATTTTCACAGGAAAATCCAGTTTTATGAGATGTAGGCAGCAGGATTACTTTGAGGGACGCACTTGATTGTGGAAATATATATCTCCCATTTGTTGGTACACTGGTGAAAACAATCCCAGACTTCATAACTGACTCCTAACAGGCCCTAAAAATAAGGGTCTGTGATTCTGAATGCTACCCGCTGCCACTAGACTGGCTTAGATGCATTTAAGGCAAAACTGAATAGATGCACGGGGCAACATGGCAGCATAGTGATTAGCACAGTTACTTCACAGCTCCAGGGTCCCAGGTTCGATTCCTGGTTTGGGTCACCGTCTGTGCAGAGTCTGCACGTTCTCCCCGTGTCTGCGTGGGTTTCCTCCGGGTGCTCCGGTTTCCTCCCACAGTCCAAAGATGTGCAGGTTAGGTGGATTTGCCTTGCTAAATTGCCCTTAGTGTCCAAAAGGATTGGGTGAGGTTACTGGGTTACGGGGATAGCATGATGGTGTGATGGCTTGGGTAGGGTGCTCTTTCCAAGGGCTGGTGCAGACTCGATGGGCTGAATGGCCTCCTTCTGCACTGTAAATTCTATGAGTGAGAATGCATATGCTTCCATTTCTAAATGGAAGGCTGGGAGGAGGATCTAACCTCAATGACCTGTTTCTGTGCCAGTAATGCAACGTGAATGTAAAATAGTAATTTTAGTTAACTAAATGTGGCATTTGAAATATAGCCAAGTGTTCTTGGAGTGCTTTGCTTAAAGTTGGAGCATCAAAGCAGAGCAGCAGGTGGACAGCTCTTCTGCAATAGAATACAGGAAGAATTTATGTATAAGCACTTAGCCTTGAACTTTCTGGGAAACATGCATGTTGTACTCAAAAGAATATATCTACAAGGCACTTGGAGCAGGTGCGAATCACTTTGTAATCTTCAAGAAGGTAGGTGAGGCGTTGATCAATATTTCTTGGATTTGCATGTGTATGAGACTGTGTGTAATGAAGATAATGTTCAAAAACAAAAGACACATTAATTGGAGAACAGCAAATCAGGAGCATGGCTAATGCAAAAGAACATTCATTTTAATGTCTGGAGGCCACAAAGTGCAATTGACATGATTTTAGAAGCATGTTGTGCACATCTTTTTGAATCCCTTCTGATGAGATAGCCAATTGAATTGCAATCATAGGCTGCCCGTCTACAGCTTCTAACTGACTTGGATTTTCAGAAGCAGACCAGCATGTAATGCTTTTATGTGGATTGGTTAGGCAAATTGAAAATTGGATCTAAAAACAAAACTGGTCTCCTCAGAACGTGTAATGGTCTTAAAGCTTTTACCATTTTCACCTTAAGTACTGATGATGTTGAGGGTAACATTTCACTGTTATAAAACTTCTATCCAAGCTGCAATCAGCTGGCTAGGGAACTGGTTGATATTTGACAATATTTGGATAAATGAAATGAATCAACAAAGGAATCACTGACTTTAATTTGGATACCAGAGTACTCTAGTAAATATTCAAGCGCCTTGACAAAAATGGAATGTAACTTGGGTATCCTTCTGAAAATAAAATTCACTGTGAAGCTGACACAGTACTGAGCAATTGATTGGTTGGTGCAAGTATTATTTTGCTGTAGCTGGATGTGTACTATTGTGCATGGTTATATGGCCCTATTTTCCATTGGATGATTCATAGTGTTTGGTGAGAAGTTGCTAGGATAATTTCTAAGACTTAAAACGTTGTTATTAAAAGAAACTCAATTCAAAAGACAGAAGAAAGGGTATTATCCATATTGTTAACAATTGCTAAAAACAATGAACTAATATATTTTATTGAAATCGATGATTGAACTAGAACACAAATATAAAAGCGAACCATCCCTGTGTGATTCAAAATGGTGGAATTCTACAATTCCACCTCCAACCAACCTACAGAATAGCAGCTGTGAAACAGACCCCAATCATGATCAAATAATGCCGTGTGAAGTAATTAATTTGTGGGGGTAAAAACTCAGGAATTAATACGGTTAGGAATAGAATTGAAATAGGTGGCACGGTGGTGCAGTGGTTAGCACTGCTGCCTCGCGTTGCTGAGGATCCAGGTTGGATCCCGGCCCCGGGTCACTGTCTTGTGGCGTTTGCACATTCTTCCCGAATCTGCGTGGGTCTCACCCCGGCAACCCAAAGATGTGCAGGGTAGGTGGATTGGCCATATTAAATTGCCCCTTAATTGGAAAAAAATAATTGGGTATGCTAAATTTATTTTGAAAAAGGAATAGAATTGAAAGTGAATACCTAAAGAGAGTTTCTTTTGAATACCTTGTCCCCCTGCCGCTAACGTCATCTAGAAAAATAACTTTCTAATTTAGCTGTTGGTTGATAATGTACAAATGTTGTTGACCACTTGTCAGCTCAAACCTAGATGTTAACCAACTAGGTTGATACGAACTGCTTCAAGGTACTTGTTGAAGCAGCTGAAAATGGTTGGGCAGAGAAAGCTTCATGATGGAATTCCTGCAGTGATATCCTGGCCTGAGATTGGCCTCCGACATCAATTACTCTGATCGCATCACATCTACTGTAAAGGAACTTCTGTGAAACAGTTATCTATAGATTGAGCCTTGGAAAAATGATCCGCGAATTAACTCAGTACATCACAAGTTTTGTGTATGCATGTTGGAAACTGGACAGATTCTGCATAAGCATGTACTGACTATCCCATTTGTATAGCCTGTTGCAGCCATGTAGGCTTTCTCCAGCCAGGGGGATTTTTTTCCCATTGCATTGCTTAGATATCCTATTCTATTTTCTGAACTCACTTGGATGTTCACCCATTCCTCAAGATTTCTTTCATTTGTTGTTTTTAATAGTTCTGTTTTGATGCTGAGCTTCAGTATTGCTTCGTGAGCATGCTGAACCAGTTCAGCATGTTTTGTATATTAGGGCAACAGCTTGCTACTGTGGCAATTTGTCTGACCTATGAAAAATAACTCGTCTTCTCTCAACTGCAATCCAAAGCTAAAATGCATTCTTGGGATTGAGAAAAATTAAATTCCTATTCTCAATCCCTTTTGTTTTTCAGGCCTTGAAACCAAATGTAGTGTCAATACATTAGCATTGATCTGCCCTTTCCCTTTTAGATTTCTTTCAGCCATTTTGGTGACATGTCTTTGGCTCTTCATCTTTGTTTTTCTCAATTGAAAGTACATTCCTACAAGGAGTTGGGTCAATAGTCTAGTCCTTCTGTGTTCTATATGCCAATTAAATTGAGTAATAGCAATATGTTAATACTTTCCAGTTAACTGATCAAGTAAAAGATGGAAATATTCAGGAAGGTCATCTAAGGGCTGTAAAAATGAGTTCAATTTGTACTTCTGAGGAATTAAATTAAGGATTTAATTAGTAAGCATATGTGTGAGGTTGGTTTATTTTAAAAAGAAACAAGCCTATTAATCATAATGGCCTTTTTATATTCCCAAGTAGCAACTTATTCATGTTAAATTGCAGAGAGGTGTTATTTATTATTAGACATTCTTTAATTTATTTTGTCAAACACTATTTATAGAAACTTGGGACAAAATCAAATATTAGTTGTCAGCTGCCAATTCATTGAGTTTCTAATCTATTTCTGAAACTTTTTTTAAACAGATGGTCCCTATGGCATATTTGCTGGCCGAGATGCCTCTAGAGGTTTGGCTACCTTCTGTCTTGATAAAGAAGCTCTGAGGGATGAATTTGATGATCTGTCTGATTTAAATGCTGTACAAATGGAAAGTGTTAGAGAATGGGAGATGCAATTTCTGGGTAAGTATTTGACACCTTGCATTAGTTGCATTTGACATGCTGAAATTGATGCTATTACTGTGAAGAATGTATTGGGACTGTTGTATTGCAAGGGTTTTGTTTAAAATTCCTATTTCCATTTCATTTGTACTGTAACATTCTAAAATTCAAATTACATGTAATTTTTGTGCTTCCAGAAAGAGAGCGAGGGATTCTGAAAGCTTGGGAAAAGAGGACCCTAAATCTGAAACGTGTTTAGGGAGGGAATTTCAGAGTGCAGGACTTAGATGGCAGAAGGCACGACCACTAAATAGCAGGACAAAGAACTGCACAAAAAGCCAGACTTGGAGAGGATTTCAAGGGAGGAGACTTTGGGACTGTGGAGGGGGTTACAGAGATTGGAAGGGATGAGATAATTAGGAATTTAAACACTGATCAGAGTTTTAAATTTCCACTGTTGGGAGACCGATGGCCATAGTAGGGTAGTGAGGACTGAGGTGAAGACTGTAGGATAGAATGAGCTGCAGATTGATGGACAGAATGAGCTGCAGATTGATGAGTACACTGAAATTTAGAAGACGAAGGTTGGGTGAGGCCACCTTGTTGGAATAACCTAACTTAGAGTTACCAAAAGTATGGATGAAGATTTCAGAAACAGATGGGCTGAGGGGTGATTATATCGATGTGGGAGGTAGGATGTCCCGGTTATGGAGGTAAATCAGGTTCAGGAGCCCATCCTGAGATGCAACATATAGTTGTGATTAGAAACTGTCATCTTCACCCCTGATAAAGTGGTCCAGCTGGGGGATTGTATCAGGGCCAGAAATATTTTTTTATTCTACATTTTCTGATATCCCCCACCTCCCCCCCCCCCCCCCCCCCCAAACAACGGCCCACCTGTCAATATATGCATCCAATAAACCAAACCCTCCCACGGTGGAAACAAAAAACAAAGGAGAAAAAGAAAAAGGAGACCGGGACTGCCTATGGTCACCATTGACCTATAGAGTCCCCTCCCCCTCCCCCTCCCCTACACTCAACGCCATCCAGCCTCTGAAAGAGTACCGTACATGATACCCAAGAGTTGTAAACCCCCCCCCCCCCCCCCCAAGTCTCCAGCTCCTCCCGTCCACTGCCTCTTGTAAAACTCCTCCTCCCAACCTCGGTTCCTTCCCCTCTAACTTTCCACCCCGGCTAGAACTCTCGGACCCTGTTCCGTCAGGCTCCGATGGCCACAGCCCCTCCCCCCACCTCACTCCCGTTCACTGGCCGGCTTAAACCGTCCAGCGTGGAGGCCCCCGCCCGGGTCCCTTTCCCCCTTGCCCAGCCCTAGGCAAGCCCAGAAATCCCCTTTTAGCACACAAACCCGCATATCCACCTACACCCCAAAGAGCCCTCATTTCGAGTGAAAGTCCCATCACTTCCCTTGTCCAAATATATACAACATTGGCTCCTTTAGCCCCTACACCCGCACGCAGTGAAACAAAAAAGAAGAAAATACAGTCATGCGGTTACATCGGCACATGGCCATTTCTCAATTTGTGAGCTCTGCCACAGTCCTTCTGCCTTCGCAAACTCCTCCGCTGCTTCCGCTGTTCCAAAATAAAAGTCCCTGAGCTTATAAGTCACCCTCAGCTTCGCTGCATATACAATGCCGCACTGCACCTTGCTAATGTACAGTGCCCTCTTCACCCGGTTGAAGGCAGCCCGCCTCCTCACCAGCTCCACCGTAAAGTCCTGGTATACACGTATACCAGCTCCAGCCCACTGCACCACCCACTTCTGCCTGGCCCAGCTCAGGATCTTCTCCTTCACACTGTACCTACGGAAGCACAGAGTCACTGCCCTTGGCGGCTCACTCGCCTTTGGTACAGGCCTCCACGACCGATGAGCTCGATCCAGTTCATATCGGGAGGGATCCTCCCCCTCCCCCAATAGTTTTGCCAGCATCTGCGCTCGCCACCGCCTTCATCACCGGGGAAATCGCCTCCTCCACCAGAACACTCAAAACCTCCCTCATCTCCTTCCTCATTGTCTCCATGTATTTTGTAAACTGCCTTTCGAATTCCGCAGCCATCACTTAGTTATTTCTTCAGCCGTAAGCAATGCGGCCTCCCCTGGTGCTCCAGCCTCCATTTTCTTTACTGACCCCGCGGTGACCTTTCCACTCCCCGACGGACTTTCAGCTGCTTTTTTCACGGCCGTTTCTTTTGCTGGTCTTCGACATTCCCCTCCTCTGTGCTGTCTCCCGACTTTTTCTGGTCTTCGCTGGCCCTAGGACCGGGCATTAACCCCTGACAATGCCGTTCCCGAACGGGAGCCCTCCAACGTGCGGCTGCCTCCCACCCGCCGTCACCGGAAGTCCATCAGGGCCATAAATGATGGCTTTCGTCATCCCAGTGTTTAATTGGGGGAAAGTTGGGACATTCAAAACTGGAGAAGCAGTCCGAGCCCTGAGGCGATCATGGGCTCAAGAGGAGTAATGGAGGGATGGAACAGTGTTTCATCATTGTCCAGGTGGGAATAGAAACACGCATGTATAGGAAATAGAAGCAGGAAACGGCCATTCAGCCCTTTGAGCCTGCTCCACCATTCATTATGATCATGGCTGATCATTGGGTTTAATACCCTGGACCCCCTCCCCTTCACACACACACACCACGCACACATCCCTTGATCCCGTTAGCCCCAAGAGCTACATCAAATTCCTCCTTGAAATTACCCAATGTTTTCACCTCAGCTACTTTCTGCGGTAGTGAATTCCACAGATTCACCACTCTCTGGGTGAAGAAATTTCTCCTCACCTCAGTCCTAAAAGGTTTACCACTTATCCTCAAACTATGGCCCCTAGCTCTGGACTCCCCAACCATCGGGAACATTTTTTCTGAATCTACCCTGTCTAATCGTGTTAGAATTTTGTAAATTTCTGAGATCCCCCCTCATTCTTCTAAACTCCAATGAACTGGACAGTGGATGAGAGGAAGATCATGTGGTCAAGTGTGTCAAAAGACTGCAGAAAGGTCAAGGAGAGGTAGTACATCATGATCATAAACACAGAAAATATAATTTATCACTTTTATTTAGGGCAGTTTCAGTGCTAGTGCTGTTGCATGACAGAAACTTGGAGAGCTTCAAACAGTTATCAGAAAGTTGGGCACGAATCTGGGCGGCTATAACAAGTTATAGAACTTGAAAGAGGAAAATTAAATTGAAATGGGGAGGTAGTTTGCAAGAAGAGGGAGATGAGTATGGATTTTGAGTAGTTGGTGATGGTAATTTTGGAAGAGAGACAAGCAACCTGAGAACATGGAAACTGTTTATACTGGTAGCTGGCATGGGTGCCAAAAAAGGAGGTTGAGGAGGGAGCAGGAGCTGAACATTTGAGAAAGATATAGGTTTAAGACTTCAGTGGCCAAAGGGCCATGACTGGAATGCACTGCTTGAAAGGTAAGTTGGAGCAGGTTCAATAATACTTTCCAAAAGGGAATTGGAGAAAAGGTAGTGGGGAGAGTGGGACTAATTGGATAGCTCTTTCGAAGAGATTAAAATGTGCGAAACCAGCCAGGAGGGAGTTACTGAAGTCTGGAAGTATGAAAGGCATCAATGAGGGTTTCAGCAGCAGAAGAGCTGAGACAGGGTGGAGTTAAGTGATGTTATGGAGGTCCAAAAGGAGGTCTTTATGATAAAATGGATATGTAGTTGATGCCTCATCCTGGGACCAATGTTTTGGACCAACTGGGGCCCTGGGTTTGCAGCAGGGACCAATGTTTTGTTGGAAATTTATTCTCACTCAATACTGGATGTCGGACAAGCAGCCAGACCGTTTTGGAAATAGTGAAGGGCTTGATACAGGCAGGTGGCAGTGAGGTAACGCTGAGTGTCATAGCCAGACGTATGTGAAATTGCTGTTTTCAAGCGATATCACCGAGGAAGATGCTATGCACCAATTCTGTCATGTTTGGATCTGTATGTTGTCGAATTTTCTTTTTAAAAAAAAATATATTTCATTGAAATTTTTCAAACAAATATTTTTCCGTTTTTACAACTCAACAAGGGATTATACATTAAACATTATTTAAATAATATAGTGAGCTTATAACAAAAACTAGAAAAGAAAAACAAATAGCAAAAACACAGAATAGTGCTCCCCCTCCCCCCTGGGTTGCTGCTGCTGTCATTTCTGTCTTTTCATTATCGTTCCGCGAGATGGTCAAGGAACGGTTACCACCGCCTGGAGAACCCCTGAGCCGATCCTCTCAACGCAAATTTTATTCGTTCCAATCTTATGAACCCTGCCATGTCGTTTATCCAGGCCTCCACGCCCAGGGGCTTCGCTTCCTTCCACATGAGTAGAATCCTACGCCGGGCTACTAGGGACGCAAAGGCCAAAATGTCGGCCTCTTTCGCCTCCAGCACTCCCGGTTCTTCTGCAACCCCAAATATAGCTAACCCCCAGCCTGGCTTGACCCGGACCTTCACCACCTTTGAAATTACCCTTGCCCCACACCCCCAGAACTTGTGCAGTGCCGGACACGACCAGAACATGTGTGTGTGGTTCGCCGAGCTTCCTGAGCACCTCCCACACCTGTCCTCTACCCCGAAAAACCTGTTCAGTCTAGCTCCCGTCATATGTGCTCTATGTAGAACCTTAAATTGAATCCGGCTAAGCCTGGAACACGAGGACGAGGAATTTACCCTACTTAGGGCATCCGCCCATAGCCCCTCCTCGATCTCGTTCCCCAGCTCTTCTTCCCATTTTCCCTTCAGCTCCTCTATCACCGCCTCCCCCTCGTCCCTCATCTCCCGGTATATTTCGGACACTTTGCCCTCTCCAACCCATGCCCCCGAAATCACTCTATCTTGGATCCCTTTCGTCGGGAGCTGCGGAAGTTCCCTCGCCTGTTGCCTCGTAAATGCCCTCACTTGCATATATCGGAAGGCGTTTCCTGGCGGCAACTTATATTTTTCTTCCAGCGCTCCCAGACTTGCAAACGTCCCGTCTATAAACAGGTCCCTCAGCTTCCTAATTCCTGCTCGCTGCCAACACTGGAACCCCCCATCCATCCTCCCTGGGACAAACCTGTGGTTATTCCTTATCGGGGACCACACCGAGGCACCCGTCACTCCCGTGTCGCCTCCACTGCCCCCAGATCTTCAAGGTTGCCACCACCACTGGGTTTGTGGTGTACCTTTTCGGGGAGAATGGCAGCGGCGCCGTCACCAGCGCTTTTAGGCTTGTTCCCTTACAGGACGCCATCTCCAACTTCTTCCACGCTGCTCCCTCTTCCTCCCTCATCCACTTACAGACCATCGACACATTGGCGGCCCAATAGTAGTCGCTCAGACTCGGCAGCGCCAGTACCCCTCTGTCCCTACTGCGCTGCAGGAACCCCCTCTTTACTCTCGGGGTCTTTCCCGCCCACACAAAGCTCATAATGCTCCTATCTATTTTTTTTAAAAAGGCCTCTGTGATCAGAATGGGGAGGCACTGAAACACAAAAAGAAACCTCGGGAGGACCACCATTTTAACTGCCTGTACTCTGCCCGCCAGTGACAGCGGCACCATATCCCACCTCTTAAAGTCCTCCTCCATCTGCTCCACCAGTCGCGTCAGGTTAAGTCTATGCAGGGTTCCCCAGTTCCTGGCCACCTGGATCCCCAGGTATCGGAAATACCTTACCACTCTCCTCAGCGGCAAAGCATCAATCCCCCTGCCCTGTTCCCCGGGGTGCATTACAAAAACCTCGCTCTTCCCCATATTTAGTTTGTATCCCGAGAACTCTCCAAACTCCCTAAGTATCTGCATTCCCTCTGGCATCCCCTCTACCGGGTCCGCAACATATAGCAGTAGATCATCTGCGTAGAGCGACACTCGGTGTTCCTCTCCCCCTCTAAGCACCCCCCTCCACTTCTTAGAATCCCTCAGCGCTACGGCCAGTAGTTCAATTGCCAACGGGGACAGGGGACACCCTTGTCTTGTACCCCTATGTAGCCGAAAATATCCCGATCTTTGCCGGTTTGTAACTACGCTTGCCATCGGGGCCCCATATAAGAGTCTGACCCATCTAATAAACCCCTCACCGAACCCAAACCTCTTCAGCACCTCCCACTGATAGTCCCACTCCACTCTATCGAATGCCTTCTCTGCATCCATCGCTGCCACTATCTCTGCCACTATCTCTGCCTCCCCCTCCGGTGGGGCGTCATCATCACCCCCAGCAACCTTCGTACATTAACATTCAGTTGTCTCCCCTTTACAAACCCTGTCTGATCGTCATGCACCACCCCTGGGACACAATCCTCTATCCTTGTCGCCATCACTTTGGCCAGCAGTTTGGCATCTACATTTAGGAGTGAGATAGGCCTGTATGACCCGCATTGCAGCGGGTCTTTATCTCGTTTCAGGATTAGCGATACCGTCGCCTCCGAAATTGTCGGGTGTAGCATCCCTCTTTCCTTAGCCTCATTAAAGGTTCTCGCCAAAAGCAGGGCCAACGGGTCCATATACTTCCTGTAGAATTCCACCGGAAACCCGTCTGGTCCCGGGGCCTTCCCTGCCTGCATGTTCCCCAGTCCTTTAATCACCTCCTCCACCTCGATTGGCGCCCCCAGACCTGCCACCTCCTGCCCCTTCACCTTCGGGAACCTTAGCTGGTCCAGAAAGTGTAGCATTCCTTCTTTTCCCCCCGGGGGTTGGGACTTGTATAGCCTCTCATAAAAGGTCTTGAACACCTCGTTCACTTTCCCTGCTCTCTGCTCCATATTTCCCGTTTCGGCCCTAACTCCCCCGATCTCTCTCGCCGCCATCCTCTTCTGAAGTTGTTGGGCTAGCAGCCGGCTCGCCTTTTCCCCATACTCATATTGCATCCCCTGTGCCTTCCTCCACTGTGCCTCTGCCTTTCCAATGGTCAGCAGGTCAAACTCCGTCTGTAGTCTTCGTCTTTCTCTGTATAGCCCTTCGTCTGGGGCCTCCGCATATTTTTTATTCCTCCTCAAAATTTCCCCCACTAATCTCTCTCTCTCTTTGCCCTCTTGTTTCCCCTTGTGGGCTCTGATGGAGATCAGCTCTCCTCTAACCACCGCCTCCAGCGCTTCCCATACTACCCCCACCTGAACCTCCCCATCGTCGTTGACCTCCAGGTATCGCTCAATACACCCCCTCACCCTTCCACAGACCCCCTCGTCCGCCAGTAGTCCCTTTTCTAGTCGCCAGAGTGGGCGCTGCTCCCTTTCCTCTCCTAGTTCCAGATCCACCCAATGCGGGGTGTGGACTGAAACGGCTATGGCCGAGTACTCCATTCCTGCCACATGCGGGATCAGTGCCCTTCCCAAAACGAAAACGTCTATCCGGGAGTATACCTTATGGACGTGGGAGAAGAAAGAGAACTCTTTAACCATCGGCCTGGCGAATCTCCACGGATCCACTCCCCCCATTTGTTCCATAAATCCCTTAAGCACCTTGGCCGCTGCCGGCCTTCTCCCGGTCCTGGATCTGGACCGGTCTAGCCCTGGATCCAGCACTGTGTTAAAGTTTCTCCCCCGCCCCCCCCCCCCATTATCAAATTTCCCACCTCCAGGTCCGGGATACATCCCAGCATTCGCTTCATTAATCCCGCGTCATCCCAATTCGGGGCATATACGTTCACCAGCACAACCGCCTCGCCCTGCAGTCTGCCACTCGCCATCACATATGTGCCCCCACTGTCCACCACTATGTTCTTAGCCTCGAATGATACACGTTTCCCCACCAATATTGCCACCCCTCTGTTTTTCGCGTCCAACCCTGAGTGGAATACCTGTCCCACCCATCCTTTTCTTAGTCTAACCTGATCCGCCAACTTCAGGTGCGTCTCCTGGAGCATGACTACGTCCGCCTTCAGTCTCTTTAAGTGCGCAAACATCCGTGCCCTCTTAATCGGCCCATTTAAGCCTCTCTCATTCCACGTGATCAGCCGGATTGGGGGGCCATGCACCCGCCCCTCGTCGACTAGCCATCCCCTTTTTTAGGCCATCTCCTCACCCCCCCCCCCCCCCCCCCCCCCCCCCCCCCCCCCCCACCACCACCACCACCACCGCCGCTAGATCCCCCTCTAGCTTGATTACTCCTCCCATATTGCTTCCAGAAGTCAGCTAACTCTGGCTGAACTCGGCTTCCCCCGTTCACTCTTTGACCTCCCTGCGTGTGAGGCTCCCTTCCTTCCTGCGCCCGTTTTCCCACTATAATTTCCATAGCGCGGGAAAATACCCGCGCTTTTCTCTCGTCCCCGCCCCCTATGGCGCAGTTCCCTCTTTCCCCTTCCCTGTCCTTTTCCCACCGCGCCCACATTTCTTCGTGCCCCCCCCCCCCCCCCCCCCCATCGGGGGGAGAAAAATTCCCCGTCCAACATTGCTGTACAGTAGCCCTCCCCTTTCCCCACTTTACATTTCTGTACCACCACCTCGCTGCTTCTCTCCAACATCAAACTCTCAAATCTAGTCCAGTTTCTCTTCTTGGATGAATGTCCATGCCTCCTCCACCGTCTCGACGTAGTGGTGCTTGCCCTGATGCGTGACCCACAGTCGCGCCGGCTGCAGCATCCCAAATTTAATTTTCTTCCTATGGAGCACCGCCTTGGCCCAGTTAAAGCTCGCCCTCCTTCTCGCCACCTCCGCACTCCACTCCTGATACACACGTATCACCGCATTCTCCCATTTGCTACTCCGTGCCTTCTTGGCCCAGCTCAGGACCATCTCTCTGTCCCTGTAGCGATGGAACTTCACCACTATTACTCTTTGTGTTTCACCTGCCTTTGGTCTTCTCACGAGGACCCGGTACGCTCCCTCCACTTCCAGGGGGCCCGTTGGGGCCTCAGCTCCCATTAGTGTATGGAGCATCGTGCTCACATAAGCCCCAGCATCAGCTCCCTCTGCTCCTTCGGGGAGACCTAGAATCCGTAGGTTTTTCCTCCTCTAGCTGTTCTCCAGGGCTTCCAGCCTTTCTATGCACCTCTTGTGTAGTGCCTCGTGTGTCTCCGTTTTTACCACCAGGCCCTGTATCTCATCTTCATTCTCGGCTGCCTTTGCCTTCACTCCATGGAGCTCCATCGCCTGGACCTTTTGTGTTTCCTTCAGTCCCTTGATTGCCAGTATCATCGGCGCCAGCACCTCTTTCTTGAGCTCCTCCACACATCGTCAGAGAAACTCCTGCTGGTCCGGGCCCCATACCATCTGGGCTCCATCCGCCGCCATCTTGCTTCTCCCTTCTCTTCTCTGCCACTGCTCCAAAGGATCCTTCGCAATCTGGCCACTACCACCGCTCCTTTCCATACACACCCGGGGGGGACCCCTTCCTTCGTCACCCCACACTGGGTTAGGTTGAAAAAAAATTCCGTTGGGGCTCCCGGTAAGAGCCCAAAAGTCCGTTGTAATGGGAGGTGCCGAAACGTGCGGCTTAGCAGTGCATCACCGCAACTGGAAGTGTTGTCGAATTTTCTTTTGTGTTGGTCTGCAATTGTGTTGTAATTTTCAACTACAAAAGCAGAAGAATTGTGTTGTGCTCAGTCTTTCCAAGAAAATTTGAGCATAAATTACATAAGACGAGCGAACACTGGTTTCCTGCATTAAGTAAGACCCAACACATTAAAAACTTTATTTCTCACAGCTGAAACCTGTACTGTCTTTTCAAGAGGGCTGCATTTTCTATGCGGTATATCTTGCAGGCAACAGAACCTTTTACATGAAAAGAAAAGCTTTCACAGTTGTATTTCTTTAATGCCGTGCCTAATATGAATAAATAATGGTTTGATGGTTTCAGACTTCAATTTTTATAACATAGATTGCACTGATTTCCAACATTTTTTTGTGATGCGTATGTTAATGAACTGTCCAGGAAATTTCAGTGTAAGTCTGTGATTGCAATATCGGCAGAAGTTTTGTGATAATTTGTAGCCAGATCAAGGACATTCTTGACTTAACTGTATTTAATATTCCTTTTGATGCTACAGTCCTTGTGCATTAGTGCAGAGCATTGATTTGGAACAGTATCCAGCAGCACATATTAAAGCAGTGTCATCAATGCCCTGGCTATGCTGTGATGATAGCAGAGGGAAAAAGAAACAGTAACAGGATTGATGGAAGTTATATGGTTGATATGGTGTACGTGCATTTCCAAAAGGCATTTGATAAAGTGCCACATAACAAGCTTGTCAGCAAAGCTAGAACTCATGGAATAAAAGGGACAGTATCCGCATCGATACAGAATTGGCTGAGTGACGGGGAGCAGAGCAGTAGTGAAAGGTTGGTTGTTTATTTGGACCAGAGGAAGTTATATAGTGGGTTCCCCACGGGTCGTTGTTAAGATCCTGCTTTTCTTGATGTATGTTAATGAGCTAGACTCTGGACACATTCTCAAAATTTGCAGATGCCAAAACTTGGAAATATTGCGAACTGTGAAGAGGATGGTGATAAACCTTCAAGAGGATATAGACCGGTTAGTGGAATGGATGGGCAAATGGCAAATTAAATTTAATGCGGAGAAAAGTGAATTGATTCATTTTTGTAGGAAAATGAATAAAGACAAAATAAAAGGGGCAGCAACGGTAGCCTTGTGGATAGCACAATTGCTTCACAGTCCCAGGTTCGATTCCGGCTTGGGTCACTGTCTGTGCAGAGTCTGCACATCCTCCCCGTGTGTGCGTAGGTTTCCTCCGGGTGCTCTGGTTTCCTCCCACAGTCCAAAGATGTGCAGGTTAGGTGGATTGGCCATGAAAAATTGCCCTTAGTGTTGGGTGGGGTTATGGGGATAGGGTGGCGGTGTTGACCTTGGGTAGGGTGCTCTTTCCAAGAGCCGGTGCAGACTCGATGGGCCGAATGGCCTCCTTCTGCACTGTAAATTCTATCTATGAAAGGGTACAATTATAAAAGGGGGTGCAGGAGCAGAGGGATCTTTTTTTTTGGAAAATATTTTATTAAGGCATTTATAATGTTAACATTTTAGACAAAGTGATCCAACAAATACACAAACCCCACAATATCATACCCATCACCCCCCCCCCAAGCATAAACCCTAAATATCATGGTCCATGTACCTATTCCATCCCACGGTTCTCTCTTCATTATAGTTCCTACCCTTATTCGTCACTTCCATGCCCCCCAAACCTGCTGACGGTCAATTTACCTTGGAGAAGTCGATGAACGGTGAGCAAACCCCTGTAGTGAACCCCTTAAATCCCCTACCGTGAATCCCTACCGGCCTCCCCAAACAGGCGCCGGAATGTGGCGACTAGGGGCTTTTCACAGTAACTTCATTGAAGCCTACTTTTGACAATAAGCAATTATTATTAAAATTAAACTTAATTTTCTCTAACCTAAGAAACCCTGTCATGTTGCTAACCCAAACACCCGACTTTGGAGGCTCTGAGTCCCTCCTTCCCAACAGAATCCGTCTCCACTGGGCAGCACGGTGGCCTAGTGGTTAACACAGCTGCTTCACAGCACTGAGGTCCCAGGTTCGATCCCGGCTCTGGGTCCCTGTCCGTGTGGCGTTTGCACATTCTCCCCGTGTCTGCATGGGTTCGCCCCCACAATCCAAAAATGTGCAGAGTAGGTGGATTGGCCACGCTAAATTCCCCCTTAATTGGAAAAATAATTGGGTAATCTAAATTTATATAAAAAAAAGAATCCGTCTCCAGGCCACGAAGGAGGCAAAGGCCAAGATGTCAGTCTCTGTGGTCCGTCTCCCCCCCCCGCCCCGGATCTTCCGACACTCCAAATATTGCCACCTCTGGACTCCTGAGTTGCCCTCCCAGCATAACTTGACATGACATTCGAAAATCCCTGCCAAAATCCCCTCAGTCTCGAATACGCCCAAAACATATGCACATGATTCGCAGGACTTCCCCCACACCACCCATACCTTTGCTCCACCTCCTCAAAAAAACCTGCTCATCCGGACCACAGTCATATGAGCCCTGTGGGGCAGCACGGTGGCGCAGTGGTAGCACTGCTGTCCCACGGCGCTGAGGTCCCAGGTTCGATCCCGGCTGTCCATGTGGACTTTGCACATTCTTCCTGTGTTTGCGTGGGTTTTGCCCCCACAACCCAAAGATGTGCAAGGTAGGTGGATTGAACACGCTAAATTGCCCCTTAATTGGAAAAAATGAATTGGTTACTCTTAAATTTTTTTAAAATATGAGCCCTATGGACCACCTTGAACTGGATCAGGCTAAGCCTGGCATGTGTTCGCTCTCCGTAGGACCTCCTCCCATAACCCAACTTCCAGCTCCCCTCGCAACTCTACCTCCTCACCTCCCCTATTGGAATCCCTTCCTTATACATTTCCGAGACCCTCTCCTCCCCAACCCCTGTTTTTGACATCAGTTTATCCTGTAGAGGAGCTTGATGTACCAATCATTGAAGGTGCCAGGGCAGGTGAGAAAGTGTTTAATAAAGTGTGCAGGATCCTGGACTTTATAACTAAGGGCATAAGAGTACAAAAGCAAGGAAGTTATGACAATGCTGTTTAAAACACTGTTTCGGTCTAAACTGGAGTATTGTGTCCACTTCTGAGCACAACTTGGGAACATAGAACATAGAACGATACAGCGCAGTACAGGCCCTTCGGCCCACGATGTTGCACCGAAACAAAAGCCATCTAACCTACACTATGCCATTATCATCCATATGTTTATCCAATAAACTTTTAAATGCCCTCAATGTTGGCGAGTTCACTACTGTAGCAGGTAGGGCATTCCACGGCCTCACTACTCTTTGCGTAAAGAACCTACCTCTGACCTCTGTCCTATATCTATTACCGCTCAGTTTAAAGCTATGTCCCCTCGTGCCAGCCATTTCCATCTGCGGGAGAAGGCTCTCACTGTCCACCCTATCTAACCCCCTGATCATTTTGTATGCCTCTATTAAGTCTCCTCTTAACCTTCTTCTCTCCAACGAAAACAACCTCAAGTCCATCAGCCTTTCCTCATAAGATTTTCCCTCCATACCAGGCAACACCCTGGTAAATCTCCTCTGCAGCCGCTCCAAAGCCTCCACGTCCTTCCTATAATGCGGTGACCATAACTGTACGCAATACTCCAAATGCGGCCGTACCAGAGTTCTGTACAGCTGCAACATGACCTCCTGACTCCGGAACTCAATCCCTCTACCAATAAAGGCCAACACTCCATAGGCCTTCTTCACAACCCTATCAACCTGGGTGGCAACTTTCAGGGATCTATGTACACGGACACCTAGATCCCTCTGCTCATCCACACTTCCAAGAACTTTACCATTAGCCAAATATTCCGCATTCCTGTTATTCCTTCCAAAGTGAATTACCTCACACTTCTCTACATTAAACTCCATTTGCCACCTCTCAGCCCAGCTCTGCAGCTTATCTATATCCCTCTGTAACCTGCTACATCCTTCCACGCTATCGACAACACCACCGACTTTAGTATCGTCTGCAAATTTACTCACCCACCCTTCTGCGCCTTCCTCTAGGTCATAGATAAAAATGACAAACCGCAACGGCCCCAGAACAGATCCTTGTGGTACTCCACTTGTAACTGAACTCCATTCTGAACATTTCCCATCAACCACCACCCTCTGTCTTCTTTCAGCTAGCCAATTTCTGATCCACATCTCTAAATCACCCTCAATCCCCAGCCTCCGTATTTTCTGCAATAGCCTACCGTGCGGAACCTTATCAAATGCTTTGCTGAAATCCATATACACCACATCAACTGCTCTACCCTCGTCTACCTGTTCAGTCACCTTCTCAAAGAACTCGATAAGATTTGTGAGGCATGACCTACCCTTCACAAAGCCATGCTGACTATCCCTGATCATATTATTCCTATCTAGATGATTCTAAATCTTATCTCTTATAATCCCCTCCAAGACTTTACCCACTACAGACGTGAGGCTCACCGGTCTATAGTTGCCGGGGTTGTCTCTGCTCCCCTTTTTGAACAAAGGGACCACATTTGCTATCCTCCAGTCCTCTGGCACTATTCCTGTAGCCAATGATGACATAAAAATCAAAGCCAAAGGTCCAGCAATCTCTTCCCTGGCCTCCCAGAGAATCCCAGGATAAATCCCATCAGGACCCGGGGACTTATCTATTTTCAGCCTGTCCAGAATTGCCAACACCTCTTCCCTACGTACCTCAATGCCATCTATTCTATTAGCCTGGGTCTCCGCATTCTCCACAACATTATCTTTTTCCTGAGTGAATACTGACGAAAAATATTCATTTAGTATCTCGCCTATCTCTTCAGACTCCACACACAACTTCCCAGCCCTGTCCTTGACTGGTCCTACCCTTTCCCTAGTCATTCGCTTATTCCTGACATACCTATAGAAAGCTTTTGGGTTTTCCTTGATCCTACCTGCCAAATACTTCTCATGTCCCTAGGGAAGGATGTGAAGGTATTGGAGAGAGTGCAGAAAAGATTGAAAGTGATTCCAGGGATGAGGAAATTCTGTTTTGGGAATAGATGGGATAAGTAGGGGCTATTCTCCTTGGATAAGAGGAGATTTGGTAGGAGTTCAAAATCATGATGGGGCTGGACAGAGTAGATGGGGAGGAACTGTTCCTGTTGGTAGAAGGATTGAAAATGAGAACACCAATTTAAGATGATGGCAAAAAAAAACGACTTACCTGAGGAGAACCTTTTTATACAGTGAGTGGTTAGGATCTGGAATGCACTGAGTGTGCTCAATTATAAAGAGGTACAGGAACAGGTTCCAATAAGGCCTTAAAAGAGAATTGGATAATCATCTGAACAGAAAAAAGTTGAGGCCATGGGGAAAAGGTGGGGGAGGCTGACTTGGGGAGTTACCCTTGCAGAGGAGAGCCAGCATGGATATGATAGGACAAATGACCACCTGTACTATAACAATTCTATAATATATTCCGATGTCTGCATATTTCATATTAGCCGGTATAAAATTTGCGTGACTTGTGATGTTCATCAAAGTTTCTATCAAACTATAATTTTCATCAATTTGCTGTAAACGAGGGATTTAATTTAAAATGGAATTAATGTAACTTTTGAGTGGAAGTACAGGCTTATGTTTTTTTTTTACAATTCGGTGTTCTTGATCTGTTTTAAAATTATTCTATAAAAATGCGTTGCCAATTGGGTAACTATTTATTATCAAATTCTGTTCTCCGTGATTTTGCAGTGGTTCACTCAAGTTAAAAAGATGGGGCTGCCAAATACCTATGTTACCAGGAAAACAAAACTGGCATGCATTGGCATTCTAAGTTGTGAAGAAACTAAAGAATTGGTTTATTTTAAAAGCATGATGTAACACTGAATTAAAATCTTGGTTATTTAATTTGCAGAAAAATATGACTACATAGGCCGGTTGCTGAAGCCATGGGATGAACCGTCAGAATATACAGATGAGGAAGATGTTAAGGAGCACTCGAAGCAGGACTAAAACTGTTCAGCAACCAAAGCAAGGGCCTTCCGTGCTGCAATCCACTTTACTCCGATTTCTGCAGCTTTCTTTTTCTTCACAAGCTACAAATGATTGAATGCAAAATATATTTTGTAAAAAGTGATGAATACCCTTGTGTGGAGATTTTAATTAAAATGTCCGGTATATGCTGCCAACATTGTTTTGCAGTTGTTATGTTACGTCCACGTTAGCAAAAAAGAAGCACCCAGGAGTTGGACCTTTTGTTTGCCCATGGAGGTGAGATGGGCTTAAACTATCTGATGTCACTAATGTTTCAAGATTCTTTAAACTGGGTGGAATAAGACATGGCCTCCTTATATTGGGATCCTTGTTTTGTGCAATTTTTAATGTACAGCAGCATTACAAACAATCACCAGTGATCTTGCTTTTACAGTAAAACAGTAAGTAGTTTGCACTATTGACAGCTGGGGTTCAGAGATTAATTTTGAATTCTCTGCACAATGTGGTTTTAAAGGCTTTTTTCCTATAAAACTGCACTAAATCAGTATATCGTAATCAAAGAGGGGGTACTGCTAACTGATTGTGCTGACTCAGTTTCAAAATGTTATGTGGTTTATTCCCACTGAATGTTACGCAATTATATTTCTCTGCAATGATGTAACACTGAAGTCTGGTTCCCCTCCATTTATCGAAATGTAGGTAATATTCATTGTGCCTTATTTTGATTACTTTTCTACTTCAACTTGAAATATTGTGAATCAATTTCCCCAGACCTGAGTCAATGCTGTAATAGTGTTCAAAGAAGAAAAGCAGTCATTTCCTGTAGACCTCAGTTTATCATTGCCTGTAGAATGATATTGCCATTGGTAGAGTGGGAGGAAAAGCCCACTCGTGCTAATGTATGTGTAGCTAGCATAACCACTGATACTGCCATATTTATGTAGTGTATAATTTAGTGTTGTCATTTTTTTTCCTCCTTATTTGGAGTAGCTCCTCTTTTCTGTGGGAGAGGAGAGTACCTTTACTTAGCTTGCGTGAAATAGGAAAGGAAATTGGGATGGTAAGGCAATGTGAAATTTGTAAATATGTGTGCAACTCTTTTAATGAAAAATACTACAACCAGACAGAACTGATTTCATGTAGAGTATCAAATCTTGAATCAGAGCTATAGGTTATGGTGAATCAGATGGATATTGCACAATAAACAATTGGTTATTAATCTGGTCTGATTTTGTGATTTATTTTGAAAATCTTTGTTAATGGAACAGGTAATAGAAATTACAAAGTAACAAATGGAGTTACATTTGCTGAAGTATTAAATCTTTACCAAAGGTTATTTATGTGAGGCGTTACCATTTAAATACTTGCAGTCTCCCAACATAGTACTTGTAAATTTGGGTAGAGCACTGTCATTGTGTTTACATTTTGCATCTACTTGTTTTAATGGATGGGAACCAATTAAATCCCAAAACTAGGACATACAGTCCAAGTGTAAGAGCGGCTGAGTATCAAAATCCTTGTGGCTTTTAATTAGTGCACTCTCCAGCTATTTGTTTAGGGGTGCAAACCTGTTGTGTTTGCAATATAATATCATCCAGATACGCCTGTAACAACTTTGGGAGCCTTCCCAGGTGTTTGTAAACTCAAATGTTTGACTTTAAAAACTTGATATGTGAATTCCTTTTTTCTGTCCGATCTGTAAATAATCAATCCTTCTTAGCTACTACAATCATCATTTTTTTTTTTAAAGTGCTTTTAATTGCATAGTTTCTGAACTTTTATTTCATCTGACACTGTTAATTTTGAAAACCTCCATATGTTTGTTAATGCCTTTCTAAACCTCTCTGCCGCTCTCTATTTTATTTAAGACACTCCTTTAAAACTTATCTGCCCAAATATCTCCTTGTGCGGCACAGCGCTAAATTTTGTTTAACCTTCCTGTGAAACACCTTGAGATTTATTTTGTTGAAGGCACTATTTAAATGGAAGTTTTAAAGTTATATGCTCACTGAATTTTATTGGGAACCCAAGAAACCCCATATTCACATATAAATGTTGCCATGTTTGGAGACTCTTTTAATGTGTAAACCACATCCAGAAAAAGAACAGAAGCTGCCTATAGGAGCATTTCAACTTCGAATTACAATAATATTCAATGGAAACATCACATCTGTAAGCCACAACAAATCTGTTTTGATGCATTAGCCTAACAAGGTTATTGTAGCATCAATATGCCGTAATGCAATATATGTGACAAAGCTCTTGCTGATTTTTCAGCTCATGCCTTCACTTCACATTTGGAATGCCTTCAAATAATTTTCAAATTATTATCAAACATATTTTGATCAGTTGTCTTTCACAAATATTTCTGCTACAACCTTTTTGACATGTGGCCATTCATTCAATAACTTGTATTTTAGGAGAGTAATGAGCTTAATGTTTCTGCGTCACCTGACTAAAATTGGTAGGGATCGTACCTGCTGACTAATGAGGAAGTATTGTCCATTTCCAAGTGAAAATTATTTAACCGAGCAGATCTGTGAAATGTTTACATGTATCATTAAGAGTTAAGAGTCTTGTAAAACCTCAACTTACAACCAAGTAAATTGTGGTACTGGCTCCAATAATGAGCAGTGAAAAAAATTGTAGGACTTCAGGGACTAGATATTTACCAATGTTGGGATCTGTGTCAAATGAGTTTCAGTTCAAGCTTTGTACTATTTGAGAGAGATGACAAAATCCATTCTAATAGGGGAGTAAGATCGGAGTCCTGTGAATATGAGTGAGCCTTTGTTCTATGGAATTTTGTTGGAAAGTGGAAATATGTTTTGGTTTTGCCATTTGTGTTTCCCTTTAGAAAACATAAATTCCAGGAGTTTAATAGTATTTTAATCATGTCACTGGATTGATTATTATTTTAACATTGGGCAGAAGTAAGAAACCTTGTACCGCTTGTGTTTTGATGTATATATGTGTGTAATATATATATATATATGGTGATGTCTACAAATTAATTAAAGTTGACCGTCTTTTCTATTCGCAATTGCCTAAAATTCAGTGGAAATTTCCCACCATACGTTTTCTTTTCCAGTTTGGACCACAGAACAGATTCTGAAATTCATGTATAATTTTTAAAATTCCAGTCATTAGACGTCATAAATGTATTTGTGATATTCAAAAACTAGTCCCTAATACTAGTCTCCAGTTTTGAAGCGTTTAAATATGTAACATTTCTTGTTACAGGTATGATCACTAATTGTAACTTCAAAAATAGATTTTTTTGAAGCATTTTTCTATCATCTGGGTGACCATTCCTAAGGAGCTACCTTGATCCTTGGTGTTTTTTGTAACACATTCATGTCTTCGTCCTAAAGACATAATTTTACTTCATCTTTTATGGTTTTGGTGTACAGGAAATATTTGAGCTGCACTGTGTATTCTAGCAAATCTATGAACTACTGTACTGAGAAAACAAAATCTGAATTTTGCAACATTGACTGAATTAACATTTAAGCAAAATGGACAATGGATTCTTCATCGTCTTCCACAACTTCTTGTGATTTCTTGGCTGACCTGTGTGGTAAACCACTGTAGTATATTGTACTTACTGTTCTTACTTATTGTACTTGCTGTTCTTACTGTTTGTTACATGTCTGGGTTTGTCCCTGCTGGCTCCGCCCTTCAGGCTCAAGTATAAAGGTGGCTAACCTCCAGCCCTGCCCTCATTCTGGGACCGGCTGGCAGTCTTTTAGCTGATTAAAGCCCTAGTCTCTTCCGACTCTCGTCTGTTGTCATTGATGGTACATCAATTAAATCAGCTAAAATTTAAAGATGGATCCATCGCTCAAGCTTGATCGCCTGGAGCTCGACCCCCAAGCAGCCGACGCCACTGCCACGTTTGCACACTGGCTAAGCTGCTTCGAATCTTACATTGATTCCTCTGCCGTCGCTGAGACCCACAAGCTGCGAGTCCTCAACTCCCGGGTGAACCTGCAAATTTTCCTTCTTATCAGGGACGCTACCTTGTACGAGGGTGCGATAAAGCTGTTGAAGGGGCAGTATGTTAAGGAAGTCAATGAGGTGTACGCTAGGTATCTCCTTGCCACGAGGCGACAGCGCCCCGGAGAATCGCAAGTTGAATTTCTGCACGCCTTGTGGGTACTCGGCCGGAACTGCAGTTGTAAGGCGGTATCGGCTGTCAAGCACACCAAATTGCTGATCCGGGATGTCTATGTCGCAGGCAGAAAATCTAATTACATCCGCCAGCGCCTACTAGAAGGGGGTACACTCTATCTCCAAGACACAGTTCACTTGTTGGAAGTGGCCTTCCATAACATGGATGTCTACACCTCCGACCACGTGGCACCCTCGTGGACATCATGGGTGCAGCCATCACCCGACCCAGGGGCGACTCCAGCCTGGGCCGCGCAGCAACCCGCCAACTCCAGAGGCCTGAAATGTTACTTCTGTGGCCAGGGTAAGCACCTCAGACAACGCTGCCCAGCGAGGAGCGCGATCTGCAACGGGTGCGGAAAGAAGGGCCACTTCTCTAAAGTCTGCCACCTGTTTCTAAACCCAGCAGCGCTGCGTGTAGCCCGTGGGGACCGCCCCCATCTTCCACGTCATCCACCACGTGGGGCCGCCATCTTCGACACCACCCGCCACGTGGGGACCGTCATCTTGGAATCACACCAAGCTCCTTAACAAAGAACAAAGAAATGTACAGCACAGGAACAGGCCCTTCGGCCCTCCAAGCCCGTGCCGACCATACTGCCCGACTAAACTACAATCTTCTACACTTCCTGGGTCCGTATCCTTCTATTCCCATCCTATTCATATATTTGTCAAGATGCCCCTTAAATGTCCCTATCGTCCCTGCCTCCACTACCTCCTCCGGTAGTGAGTTCCAGGCACCCACTACCCTCTGCGTAAAAAAACTTGCCTCGTACATCTACTCTAAACTTTGCCCCTCTCACCTTAAACCTATGCCCCCTAGTAATTGACCCCTCTGCCCTGGGGAAAAGCCTCTGACTATCCACTCTGTCTATGCCCCTCATAATTTTGTATACCTCTATCAGGTCGCCCCTCAACCTCCTTCATTCCAGTGAGAACAAACCGAGTTTATTCAATCGCTCCTCATAGCTTATGCCCTCCATACCAGGCAACATTCTGGTAAATCTCTTCTGCACCCTCTCTAAAGCCTCCACATCCTTCTGGTAGTGTGGCGACCAGAATTGAACACTATACTCCAAGTGTGGCCTAACTAAGGTTCTATACAGCTGCAACATGACTTGCCAATTCTTATACTCAATGCCCCGGCCAATGAAGGCAAGCATGCCGTATGCCTTCTTGACTACCTTCTCCACCTGTGTAGCCCCTTTCAGTGATCTGTGGACCTGTACTCCTAGATCTCTTTGACTTTCAATACTCTTGAGGGTTTTACCATTCACTGTATATTCCCTACCTGCATTAGCCCTTCCAAAATGCATTACCTCACATTTGTCCAGGTTAAACTCCATCTGCCATCTCTCCGCCCAAGTCTCCAGACAATCTAAATCCTGCTGTATCCTCAGACAATCCTCATCGCTATCCGCAATTCCACCAACCTTTGTGTCGTCTGCAAACTTACTAATCAGACCAGTTACATTTTCCTCCAAATCATTTGTATATACTACAAAGAGCAAAGGTCCCAGCACTGATCCCTGTGGAACACCACTGGTCACAGCCCTCCAATTAGAAAAGCATCCCTCCATTGCTACCCTCTGCCTTCTATGGCCTAGCCAGTTCTGTATCCACCTTGCCAGTTCACCCCTGATCCCGTGTGACTTCACCTTTTGTACTAGTCTACCATGAGGGACCTTGTCAAAGGCCTTACTGAAGTCCATATAGACAACATCTACTGCCCTACCTGCATCAATCATCTTCGTGACCTCCTCGAAAAACTCTATCAAGTTAGTGAGACACGACCTCCCCTTCACAAAACCGTGCTGCCTCTCACTAATACGTCCATTTGCTTCCAAATGGGAGTAGATCCTGTCTCGAAGAATTCTCTCCAGTAATTTCCCTACCACTGAAGTAAGGCTCACCGGCCTGTAGTTCCCGGGATTATCCCTGCCACCCTTCTTAAACAGAGGAACAACATTGGCTATTCTCCAGTCCTCCGGGATGACGTGGAAGATGGGGGCGGTCCCCACGGGCTACACGCAGCGCTGCTGGGTTTAGAAACAGGTGGCAGACTTTAGAGAAGTGGCCCTTCTTTCCGCACCCGTTGCAGATCGCGCTCCTCGCTGGGCAGCGTTGTCTGAGGTGCTTACCCTGGCCACAGAAGTAACATTTCAGGCCTCACATACAATAAGGAGAAATGCGTTTTCCACACAACCCGCCTAGCCATCCTTGGCTATGTTGTGGAAAACGGAGTCCTAGGGCCCGATGCCGACCGCATGCGCCCCCTCCTGGAACTTCCACTGCCCCAAGGCCCTAAAGAGATGCCTGTGGTTCTTTTCCTATTATGCCCAGTGGGTCCCCAATTATGCGGACAAGGCCCGCCCACTCATTAAATCCACCATTTATCCCCTGACGGCTGAGGCCCGCCTGGCCTTCAATCACATCAAAAACGATATTGCCAAAGCCACGATGCACGCAGTAGACGAGTCCATCCCATTCCAGGTGGAGAGCGATGCGTCTGACTTTGCTCTGACCTCTACCCTCAACCAGGCGGGCAGGCCCGTGGCTTTCTTCTCCCATACCCTCCAGTGCTCCAAAATTCGACACTACCCCGTTGAAAAGGAAGCCCAGGCCATTATGGAAGCTGTGCGACATTGGAGGCATTACCTGGCCGGCAGGCGATTCACTCTCCTCACTGACCAACGGTTGGTTGCCTTCATGTTCAATAACACACACCGGGGCAAGATCAAGAATAACAAGATCCTAAGGTGGAGGATCGAACTCTCCACCTATAATTATGATATCTTGTTATGTCTATGACTTGTATCGACCTGGGACACTTAATGAGGCCCCAGATGCCCTATCCCGCGGTACATGTGCCAGCACACAAGTAGACTGACTCCGGGCCCTCCACAATTACCTCTGTCACCCGTTTAAAATTTTTTATCAAGGCCCGCAACCTGCCTTACTCCATCGAGGAGGTCAGGACCATGGCCAGGTCTGCGTGGAGTGCAAACCACACTTCTATCGGCCGGACAGAGCACATCTGGTAAAGGCCTCCCGCCCCTCTGAGCGCCTCAGCATCGATTTCAACGGGCCTCTCCCCTCCACTGACCGTAATGTGTACTTTCTCAACATTGATGAGTACTCCCATTTCCCTTTCGTCATCCCGTGCCCTGACATGACCTCTGCCACAGTCATCAGGGCTCTGCACGGCCTCTTCACCTCGTTCGGTTTCCTCACTTACATCCATAGCGATCGGGGTTCCTCCTTCATGAGTGATGAGCTGCGTCCGTTCCTGCTTAGCAAGGGCATCGCCTCAATAAGGACTACCAGCTACAACCCACGGGGAAACGGACAGGTGGAGAGGGAGAACGCGGCGGTCTGGAAGGCTGACCTTCTTGCCCTACGGTCTAGAAGTCTCCCGCTGGCAGGAGGTCCTTCCCGATGCGCTCCACTCCATCCGGTCGCTCCTGTGTACCACCACCAATGCGACACCTCACGAGAGAATGTTTGTCTTCCCCAGGAAGTTCACCTCAGGAGCTCACTCCCATCCTGGCTGACAGTTCCAGGGCCCGTCCTCCTCCGGAAGCATGCAAGGAGTCACAAGTCGGATCCCCTGGCTGAACGGGTCCTTCTCCATGCTAACTCCCAATATGCCTACGTGGCACACCATGACGGCCGGGAGGATACAGTCTCCCTTCGGGACTTGGCACCCGCAGGTTCCCCAGCGACCATCACCACTACCCCCGACTCTACACTGTCTCCCTCTGTTGCTACTCACTACTCTACACCGTCTCCCTCCGTTGCTACTTATCCGGAGCACGACACGCTGCTGGATAAGCAGGCCTCAACACTTCATCCGACACCAGTGTCCTCACCACAGCCGGGACTGAGGCGATCACAGCGGAAGGTCAAAGCCCCCATACAGACTCAATCTCTAATTCAACCCGTCCACTTCACCCCCGCCGGACTCCTTTTTAAAACTGGGTGACTGTGGTAAGAATATTATACTTACTGTTATTACTTATTGTACTTACTGTTCTTACTGTTTGTTACATGTTTGGGTTTGTCCCTGCTGGCTCCGCCCCTCAGGCTCAAATATAAAGGTGGCTAACCTCCAGCCCTGCCCTCATTCTGGGACCGGCTGCCAGCAGGTGTCTTTTAGCTGATTAAAGCCACAGTTTACTCTTCCGACTCTCGTCTGTTTTCATTGGTACATTAACCTGATTTTTCATTGACTTTAACAACTATCTGTCCTTTGTCATTGTCAATCTAAATGGTATACTGCGTTTGTCTTGCACCCCCATTGTTTTCCAGTGTCGTTTATAGAAAAAGTTGATAGGAAATGTACCGTTTGAAAGTTGACACACACATTGATTCTGAAGAATGAAATTAGATTAGGACTGATTCAGTGTATGTACCATCTGTTGCTTTAAAAAGAGCTGTTTATTAAAATTCAAACACTTAACATCTGGCTTTGAATGATTCAAGCTAAACTGAAGCAATTTGTCACAGAATTTGGTTGTCACAATTCCTGGGCTTTTGCAAGTCATTTTTATGAAGGCATATTCAGTTTAGTCATCAATTGCACGTATGTAAAGATTGGCTTGGTATCTCTCATTGGCTAATTAAATAGCCAATGGAAATGTTTCATTTGAGCTGACCTAAATGATTTTGCAATATATATGGAATAAACTTTTTGCTAACATTTTTTCAGTATCATATTTTCACTTCAAACAAGTTCAGTGGTGATTTGCCCCTCTTGTGTTCTTTTGAATTCCACAATTATATCCGTTAAACATAATTATACAGGAGTAACCGGCACTGCATTAAAGTAGTTTTAGTTTCAATGCTGTGGTTGAGAGCAACTTTGATTTCTCTTAACATTACCAATATTTTCTTTGCAAAGTTGTTTTCAATGTTTATTTAGAGATGAATATTGCAGGCTATGTTTGATGCAGTTTTTTTTTGTTATACTATAGGGCAGCATGGTAGCATTGTGGATAGCACAATTGCTTCACAGCTCCAGGGTCCCTGGTTCGATTCCGGCTTGGGTCACTCTGTGCGGAGCACGTCCTCCCCGTGTGTGTGTGGGTTTCCTCCGGGTGCTCCGGTTTCCTCCCACAGTCCAAAGATGTGCAGGTTAGGTGGATTGGCCGTGATAAATTGCCCTTAGTGTCCAAATTGCCCTTCGTGTTGGGTGGGGTTGTGGGGTTAGGGTGGAGGTGTTGACCTTGGTAGGGTGCTCTTTCCAAGAGCCGGTGCAGACTCGATGGGCCGGGTGGCCTCCTGCACTGTAAATTCTATGATGATAGTAATTCTTGAGAATAACACCAGCTTATCCGATCATTCCATGTAACTGCAATTTACCAGTCCTGGAAATATCCTTGTAAATCTCCCCTGTTACTGCCTCTAATGCAGTTGCATCATTTCTGTAATGTGATGGCGAGAACGGCAAACACTACTCAAGTTGTGGAATAACTAATGTTTTATATATTTCCAGCATAACCACCCAGCTCTTAATATTCTATGCCTTGGCTAATAAGTGAACGTTTTCTTATCAACCTGTCCGGCTATCTTCAGGAATTTGTGGACAGTCAATCCCTCCTTACACCTCCCAGTATCCTTCCATTTATTGTGTAATCCTTTGCCTTGTTTAACGTTCCCAAATGCATCACCTCACAGTTCTCTCGGTTGAATTCTATTTGCCAATTTTCTGCCCACGTGACCAGCCTATTGATATCTTCCTGCAGTCTACAGGAACCCTCCTCACTGACGACCACGCAACCAATTTTTGTCTGTAAACCTCTTGATCATTCCCCCTATGTGTACATCCAAATCAATAATATATACATCAAAAGTAGGTAAAAAATATTAGTAAAAAATAAAAGCAAATTACTGCGGATGCTGGAATCTGAAACCAAAGAGAAAATGCTGGAAAATCTCAACAGGTCCTGTAACAAATTCATGCTGACTGTCCTTCATTAATTTGTGTCTTTCTATGTGACGCTTATCCAGTCCCTCAGAATTGATTCCAATAAGGTGTCCACTACTGAGGTTAGACTGATTGGTCTGCAATTATTTGGTCTATCCCTTGCTTCCTTTTTAAACCAAGGTACAACGTTAACAGAACTCTAATCCTCCGCCAACTCACCTGCGTCCAGTGAGGATTGTAAAATGATGGTCAAATCCTCTGAATTTTGCTCCCTGGCTGCTTTTAATTGCCTGAGATACATGATCCAGCCCTGGTGATTAGAATCCTTTTGAGGATGCTAATCCCCGTAATCTCTATTTTTATTGCAGCCAATACTTCTCATTCCTCCCCTTAACTAAAATGTCTGCATTGACCCCTCTTGTGAAAGCACACAAAGTATTAATTATGAACATACCTGCATCCTCTGCTTCCACCCATGGGTTACATTTTAGGTCTTTTATGGGCCCTACACATACTCTTAATGTATTGATGAAGCATTTTTTGGTTCTCCTTGATATTGTCTGCCAGTATTCTTTCATGCCCTCTTTGCTCTCCTATCCTAATTTCCTTTTTAATTTTGCCCTCCTTTCTCCACTTGGTTTTCTGCAGTATTGAGTTCTCGATGTCTGACAAGCTTTCGTTTTTTGTCTGGCCTTGCCCTGAGTTGACATCCAGGGAACTCTAGATTTGGCCACCACGCCCTTTTTCTTTGTGGGAACATGTTTACTCTGAACCCCATTAATCTCCCCTTTACATGTCTCCCACTACTCTGACATTGATTTACCTTCAAGTAGCTGGTTCCAGTTTGCTTTTACTAAATCACTTCTCAGTTTAGTAATATTGGCCTTGCTCCAAATTAGAACTTTAACTCATGTTCTATCTTTGTTGTTTTCCAGAGGTACATTCAAACTAACTGAGTTACGATTGCTACCTCCAAAATGCTCTCCCACTGTCACTCCTTCCACCTGCGGAGATTTCTTTCCAAAAACTCAAACCAGGACTGCACCCTCTCTTGTTGGGCTTGCTACATGCCGGCCAAAGAATTCTCCTGAATGCACCTTAAGAATTCTGTTTCCGGACTTCCGGGTGCGGCGATGACCAGCTGAGTCGCACGTTTCGGCAGCTCCCGGTGGAACGGACTTTTGGGCTCTTGATAGGAGCCCCAACGGCAATTTTAACGGCTAAAAACACCGTGCGGTAAACCAGAAGGGTGTTCCCCCTGGACACGGATGGAAAAAGGAGAGGAAAGTGGCCGGATTGCAGCGGATCCTTTGGAACAACGGCAAGGAAGGCAAGCAGAAACCAAGATGGCGTCGGAAGGTGGCAGTTTCATATGGGGCCCTGAACAACAAGAGTTCTTGAAACGCTGCGTGGAGGAGATAAAAAAGGAAATGAAGAAAGAGTTGTTGGCCCCGATATTACAGGCGATTGAAGGGCTGAAAGAGGAACAAAAGACCCAGGAGCAGGAGCTTCGGGTCGTGAAGGCGAAAGCAGCAGAGAATGAGAACGATATACAGGGCCTGGTGGTGAAGTCGGAGATACAGGAGGCACACCAGAAACGATCTGTGGAGAGGTTGGAGGCACTGGAAAACAACGCAAGGAGGAACAAATTGAGGATTCTTGGCCTTCCTGAAGGTGTGGAGGGGGCGGACGTCGGGGCATATGTGAGCACGATGCTGCACTCGTTAATGGGAGCGGAGGCCCCGACGGGTCCGTTGGAGGTGGAGGGAGCATACCGAGTTATGATGCGAGGATCGAGAGCAGGAGAAACTCCCAGAGCCATAGTGGTGAGATTCCTCCGTTTTAAGGATAGAGAAATGGTCCTTAGATGGGCGAAGAAAACTCGGTGTAGTAAATGGGAGAACGTGGTGATCCGCGTTTATCAAGATTGGAGTGCTGAGGTGGCGAGAAGGAGGGCGAGCTTTAATCGGGCCAAAGCGGTACTTCACAAAAAGAAGATAAAATTTGGAATGCTGCAACCGGCAAGACTGTGGGTCACATATCAAGGGAGGCACCACTACTTTGAAACGGCGGATGAAGCGTGGACTTTTATTGTAGAAGAAAAATTGGAATGATTGGATTATGAAAATGAATGTTTGGACAAAGTGGTGGGGCGAATGGGGGGGGGGGCGAAGAGGGGTTTTATGTTTTAATCCTGCGGTATGGTAACTTTTCTTTCTCCCACAGGTGGTGATGGGGGGAGGTGGGGAGGGAGAGGAGATGGGGCGTTGGCCATGGGAGGCGGGGCCGAGGGAGAGGTGCGGGCTTGGTTCCCGCGCTATGATAATTATGGCGGGAATAGAGAAGCAGGAAGGAGGAGGCGTCGCACGGTGCGAGCCGTGATCACGGGGGGAAGCCGAGGTCAGCCAGAGTTTGCTGACTTCTGGGAGCAACATGGGGGGAGTAATTACGCTAGCGGGGGGTCTAGCAGGGGGGGGGGAGGGGGGAATTACTGGGTTGCTGCTGCTGGGGAAAGGGGGGAGTGGGTACGGGAAAGGATGGGCGGGGGGGCACCGTCTGGGAGAGATACAGCTGCGTGGGAACTGGGTGAGAAGCTGGAAAAAGATGATGGCTAACCGGCAAGGGGGGGGGGGGTGGGAAGCCCCCCAAATCGGCTGATCACGTGGAACGTGAGGGGGCTTAACGGGCCGATAAAGAGGGCACGAGTACTCGCACACCTTAAGAAACTTAAAGCAGATGTGGTTATGTTACAGGAAACGCACCTGAAACTGATAGACCAGGTTAGGCTGCGTAAAGGATGGGTGGGGCAGGTGTTCCATTCGGGGCTGGATGCGAAAAACAGGGGGGTGGCTATATTAGTGGGGAAGCGGGTAATGTTCGAGGCGAAGACTATAGTGGCGGATAACGGGGGCAGATACGTGATGGTGAGTGGCAAATTACAGGGAGAGATGGTGGTTTTGGTAAACGTGTATGCCCCGAACTGGGACGATGCCAACTTTATGAGGCGAATGCTAGGACGCATCCCAGACCTAGAGACCGGAAAGCTGATAATGGGGGGAGACTTTAACATGGTGTTGGAACCAAGGCTGGATAGGTCGAAGTCCAGGACTGGTAGGAGGCCGGCAGCAGCCAAGGTGCTTAAGGATTTTATGGAGCAGATGGGAGGGGTGGACCCGTGGAGATTCAGTAGACCTAGGAGTAAGGAGTTCTCGTTTTTCTCCTATGTCCATAAAGTCTATTCACGCATAGACTTTTTTGTGTTGGGTAGGGCATTGATCCCGAGGGTGAGGGGAACGGAATATACGGCTATAGCCATTTCGGATCATGCCCCACACTGGGTAGACTTGGAGATAGGGGAGGAAACAAGAGGGCGCCCACCCTGGAGAATGGACATGGGACTAATGGCGGATGAGGGGGTGTGCCTAAGGGTGAGGGGATGCATTGAAAAGTACTTGGAACTCAATGACAATGGGGAGGTTCAGGTGGGAGTGGTCTGGGAGGCGTTGAAGGCGGTGGTTAGGGGGGAGCTGATATCAATAAGGACACATAAAGGGAAGCAGGAGAGTAAGGAACGGGAGCGGTTGCTGCAAGAACTTTTGAGGGTGGATAGACAATATGCGGAAGCACCGGAGGAGGGACTGTACAGGGAAAGGCAAAGGCTGCATGTGGAATTTGACTTGCTGACTACAGGCACTGCAGAGGCACAATGGAGGAAGGCGCAGGGTGTACAGTATGAATATGGAGAGAAGGCGAGCAGATTGCTGGCACACCAATTGAGGAAAAGGGGAGCAGCGAGGGAAATAGGGGGGGTGAGGGACGAGGAAGGAGAGACGGAGCGGGGAGCGGAGAGAGTGAACGAAGTGTTCAAGACATTTTATAAAAAATTGTATGAAGCTCAACCCCCGGATGGGAGGGAGAGAATGATGGATTTTTTGGATCGGCTGGAAATTCCCAAGGTGGAAGAGCAGGAAAGGGTGGGACTGGGAGCACAGATCACGGTAGAAGAAGTGGTGAAAGGAATTAGGAACATGCAGATAGGAAAGGCCCCGGGACCGGATGGATTCCCAGTTGAATTTTACAGAAAATATTTGGACTTGCTCGCCCCGCTACTGACGAGGACCTTTAACGAGGCAAAGGAAAGGGGACAACTGCCCCCGACTATGTCAGAAGCAACGATATCGCTTCTCTTAAAGAAGGAAAAGGATCCGCTACAATGCGGGTCCTACAGACCAATTTCCCTCCTCAATGTGGATGCCAAGGTAATGGCAATGAGAATAGAGGAATGTGTCCCGGGGGTGGTTCATGAGGACCAAACTGGGTTTGTGAAGGGGAGACAGCTGAACACGAATATACGGAGGCTGTTAGGGGTAATGATGATGGCCCCACCAGAGGGTGAAACGGAGATAGTAGTGGCGATGGATGCCGAGAAAGCATTTGATAGAGTGGAATGGGATTATCTGTGGGAGGTGTTGAGGAGATTTGGGTTTGGAGAGGGGTATGTTAGATGGGTGCAGCTGTTGTATAGGGCCCCAGTGGCGAGTGTGGTCACGAATGGACGGGGATCGGCATATTTTCGGCTCCATAGAGGGACAAGGCAGGGATGTCCTCTGTCCCCATTACTGTTTGCACTGGCGATTGAGCCCCTGGCGATAGCGCTGAGAGGTTCCAAGAGATGGAGGGGAATACTTAGGGGAGGAGAAGAACACCGGGTATCTTTATATGCGGATGATCTGCTACTATATGTGGCGGATCCAGCGGAGGGGATGCCAGAAATAATGCGGATACTTGGGGAGTTTGGGGATTTTTCAGGGTATAAATTGAACATGGGGAAGAGTGAGCTGTTTGTGGTGCATCCAGGGGAGCAGAGTAGAGAAATAGAAGACCTACCGTTGAGGAAGGTAACAAGAGACTTTCGTTACCTGGGGATCCAGATAGCTAAGAATTGGGGCACATTGCACAGGCTAAATTTGACGCGGTTGGTGGAACAGATGGAGGAAGATTTCAAGAGATGGGATATGGTAGCATTGTCAATGGCAGGGAGGGTGCAGGCGGTTAAGATGGTGGTCCTCCCGAGATTCCTCTTTGTGTTTCAGTGCCTCCCGGTGGTGATCACGAAGGCTTTTTTCAAAAGGATAGAAAAGAGTATCATGGGTTTTGTTTGGGCCGGGAAGACTCCGAGAGTGAGGAAGGGATTCTTACAGCGTAGTAGGGATAGGGGGGGGCTGGCACTACCGAGCCTAAGTGAGTATTATTGGGCCGCTAATATTTCAATGGTGAGTAAGTGGATGGGAGAGGAGGAAGGAGCGGCGTGGAAGAGATTAGAGAGGGCGTCCTGTAGGGGGACCAGCCTGCAGGCTATGGTGACAGCCCCATTGCCGTTCTCACCAAGGAACTATACCACGAGTCCGGTGGTGGTAGCTACACTGAAGATTTGGGGACAGTGGAGACGACATAGGGGAAAGACCGGAGCATTGGGGGGGTCCCCGATAAGAAACAACCATAGGTTTGCCCCGGGGGGAATGGATGGGGGATATGGAATGTGGCAAAGAGCAGGTATAACGCAATTGAGAGATCTATTTGTGGATGGGAAGTTCGCGAGTCTGGGAGCGCTGACTGAGAAATATGGGTTGCCCCAAGGGAATGCATTCAGGTACATGCAATTGAGGGCTTTTGCGAGGCAACAGGTGAGGGAATTCCCGCAGCTCCCGACACAAGAGGTGCAGGACAGAGTCATCTCGAAGAAATGGGTGGGGGACGGTAAGGTGTCGGATATATATAGGGAAATGAGGGATGAAGGGGAGACTATGGTGGACGAACTAAAAGGGAAATGGGAAGAAGAGCTAGGGGAGGAGATCGAGGAGGGGCTGTGGGCAGATGCCCTAAACAGGGTAAACTTGTCGTCCTCGTGCGCCAGGCTAAGCCTGATTCAGTTTAAGGTATTACACAGGGCACATATGACTGGAACACGACTCAGTAAATTTTTCGGGGTGGAGGATAGGTGTGCGAGGTGCTCGAGAAGCCCAGCGAATCATACCCATATGTTTTGGTCATGCCCGGCACTACAGGGGTTTTGGATGGGGGTGACAAAGGTGCTTTCGAAAGTAGTAGGAGTCCGGGTCGAACCAAGCTGGGGGTTGGCTATATTTGGGGTTGCACAAGAGCCGGGAGTGCAGGAGGCGAGAGAGGCCGATGTTTTGGCCTTTGCGTCCCTAGTAGCCCGGCGCAGGATATTGCTAATGTGGAAAGAAGCCAAGCCCCCGGGGGTGGAGACCTGGATAAATGATATGGCGGGGTTCATAAAGTTAGAGCGGATTAAGTTCGTCCTAAGGGGGTCGGCTCAAGGGTTTACCAGGCGGTGGCAACCGTTCGTCGAATATCTTGCGGAAAGATAGATGGGGGAAAAAAGAAGGCAGCAGCAGCAGCCCAGGACTTGGGGGGTGGGGGGGGGGGGGTGGCCTGAGACAAGGCAGTTGCCAATTAGGGCTAGTTTTTATTTTTGTTATTTAATATTTATTTATTTGTTGTTTTCTTTTGTTCTTGTTTAAATAAAAAAGGTCATTATTATCTGTATTGTTATAATGTTGTGTAAAGGATGCACAATGTACTGTGTTGGTTGACCAAAAATTTTCAATAAAATATTATTTAAAAAAAAAGAATTCTGTTTCCTCCATTTCCACACTATCTCAGTTAATATTGTGGTAGTTAAAATCCCCTAATATTATTCCCTACTGTTTTTGCACTTTTCAGAGACTTGCCTAGTGATGCACGATCAATTGCACAAAGACTAAAGTTGGGTACAACTGTGGCTTTATTACAGTCAGATGCATGGCCTCCTGCTGCAGCTGGTGAAATGGCAGGGCACTGGAGGTCATGCATATTTATACTGTTCTCCGTGGGCGGAGCCAGCCAGCAGGAACTACCGGCGAACCTGTAGTGCAGGTCCTACCTTACATCTCCTATTACAGTGGTTCACCACATTCACCCCCTGTTAAAAATGAGTCCGGCGGGTGTGACGTAAAACTATATACAATTAGTGCAATTATGTACAGTGGTAGAGAAAGAAAAGTCCATGTTGACGGTCCAGAGTGCGTCAAAGGTTCAGCCGGTCCGGTGCTTTGGTGCTTCGTTGGGAGCGGCGTAACGGTGGCGAACCTGTAGTGCAGGTCCTACCTTACATCTCCTATTACAGTGGTTCACCACACCTAGACATTAGCTTTTCCCCGTCGTGGCTGTTTGGGGGGGTGTTGTATACTCCAAGTGGTGTGACTGCCCCTTTTTTTCCTGTGCTCAATCGATATGTCTTCAATTGATGATCCTTCTAGCATATATCTCCTCACAGCTGTAAATTTTCTCTAACCAAAGTTGCCACCCCCCTTTCCTTTGTATCCCCCTCTCTATCTCATTTTAAAACCCTAACCAGGAGTGATGAGCTGCCATTCCTATTTCTCTTTAAGCCATGTTTCTATAACAGCCATGATATCACAATGAATCCTATCTATTTGTGGCCTCAGCTTGCCTGTTTTATTTGCTACATTCCTGGCTTTTAAGTATATACCCTCAAGCACTGCCAAATTCGCTCCCTGTGTTCCAGACTCTGATAATCTCCTTACCATGATCATTCTTTCAGGAGGGTATTTGGGGGGGGGGGGGGGGGGCGGTGTTATTTTTGAATGTGGGGTTTGTGTTCTTTCTTCCTTTTGTTATGGGGGGGGGTTTGGTTTGTTATTAAAAATTGTTGGAAAAATTTGAATAAAAATATATATTTTTTTAAATGACGTTGAGGAAATATGTTTGGCGGTTGGTGGAGGGGAGGGGCCCTTTGAAATCGATACTGAGGCGCTCAAAGGGCCGGGATGCCTTTACCAGGTGGGCCTTATCCGGACAATAGAAGTGCGGCTAGCATTCCGCGCAGATCGGGCAGTCCCTGGTCATTGTTCTGACCTCCTCAGTGGAGTAGGGCAGGTTGCGGGCCTTGATGTAGTGGAGAAGCCGGGTGACCCCTGGGTGGCAGAGGTCAGCGTGGATAGCCCGGAGTCGGTCCTCTTGCGCGCTGGCGCATGTGCCGTGGGACAGGGCATCTGGGGGCTCGTTGAGCTTCCAAGGGCGATCTACTGTATCGTAATTATAGGTGGAGAGTTCGAACCTCCACCTCAAGATCTTTTCGTTCTTGATTTTGCCCCGCTGCCTATTATCGAACATGAAGGCTACCAATCGTTGGTCAGTGACGAGGTAAACCTCCTACCAGCGAGGTAGTGCCTCCAGTGCCGCACGGCTTCCACGATGGCTTGGGCTTCTTTTCCGACCGAGGAGTGTTGAATTTCAGAGGCGGTGAGGGTGCGTGAAAAAAATGCTACTGGCCTGCATGCCTGATTGAGGGTCGCGGCGAGGGCGACCTCTGACGCGTCGCTCTCCACCTGGAAGGGGACGGACTCGTCCACCGCATGCATTGTGGCTTTGGCGATGTCCGCCTTGATGCAGCTGAAGGCCTGGCGGGCCTCGCCCGCCAGCGGGGAGGTGGTGGCCTTGATTAGTGGGCAGGCTTTGTCCGCATAGTTGGGGACCCACTGGGCGTAATAGGAAAAGAACCCAAGGCACCTTTTCAGGGCCTTGGGTAAAGGGGAGTTGCAGAAGGGGGCGCATCCGGTCAGGGTTGGGTCCTAGAACCCCGTTTTCCACGACGTAGCCGAGGATGGCTAGCCTGGTTGTGCGGAAAACGCATTTCTCCGTGTTGTAAGTGAGGTTAAGGGTTTGGGCGGTCTGGAGAAATCTCTGGAGGTTGGCATCATGGTCCTGCTGATCATGGCCGCAGATGGTGACGTTGTCCAAGTACGGAAATGTAGCCCACAGCCCGTACTGGTCCACCATTCGGTCCATGGTTCTTTGAAAGGCTGAGACCCCGTTTGTGACGCCAAAGGGGACCCGGAGGAAATGGAAGAGGCGGCCGTCTGCCTCCAAGGCTGTGCAGTGGTGGTCCCGGGCTGATTGGGAGCTGGTGGTACGCAGACTTCAGATCCACCGTGGAGAACACCCGGTAGTGCGCGATCTGGTTAACCATGTCTGCAATCCGGGGAAGGGGGTACGCATCAAGGTGCGTGTACCGGTTTATGGATTGTCTGTAATCTACAACTAGCCGGTTCTTTTTCCCGGTCCTGACGACCACCACCTGAACTCTCCAGGGCCTATTGCTGGCCTCAATGATCCCCTCCCGCAAGAGTCGTTGGACCTCAGACCTGATAAAAGTCCTGTCCTGAATGCTATACCGCCTGCTTCTGGTGGCGACTGGCTTACAGTTGACGGTGAGGTTTGCGAAGAGCGGAGAGTGTCGCGAGGCTACATATGGTGAATGGGGGGTAGGGACCCGCCGAATTTCAGGGTCAGGCTCATGAGGTTACACTGGAAATCCAGTCCCAACAGGAGAGGAGCACAGAGGTCAGGGAGTACACATAGCTTAGAATCGGCATACTCGGCACCCTGTTACTAGGGTTGTGGTAGTGCAACCCGGATCTGCACCGAGTGCGACCCAGAAGCGAGGGAGATGGTTTGTTGTGCCGGGAAGATCGGGAGCGAGCAGCGTCTTACCATGTCTGGCTGAATAAAGCTCTCCGTGCTCCCGGAGTCGAACAGGCAAGGTGTTTCATGTCCATTTACCCGGACGGTCATCATGGAGCTCCGGAGGTGTTTGGGTCGCGACTGGTCCAGGGTGACTGCGCTGAATTGCGGGTAGCCGGTGTGGTCGGAGGTGCTGGGGTGGTCCCAAGGTGGCTGCCCCCGTCGGTCGCACGTGTTGGGCGGCAAGGAAGATGGCGTCCAAGGTGGTGAGTCGCACGTGGCGGGCCGCGTGGGCGAGGATGGGCAAGATGGCAGCCCCCGTGAGTCGCACACATGCGGGCTTGAAGATGGCTGCCCCCACGGACAGCACAAGGCCAATGACGCGTCCAGGGGCAGAGCCGGCAGGCAAGCTGCTACACTGCGGGATCTGCAGGCCTGTGAGTCTGAGGGTCGGGCCTGCGATTTTGAGGGTTTGTACCTGGCCAGGCAAACATTAGAAAAATGTCCTTTTTTTCTGCAGTCACTGCAGTTGGCGTTCCGGGCCGGGCAGCGCTGCCTGGGGTGCTGATGCTGGCCGCAGAAATAGCAGGGTAGCCCCCCCGTGTTGGGCGGGCAGCCGCGCGGCACAGGCCTGGGGTACTCTTTGGTCGGAGGTCCATGAGGGGGGTCGCGTGATCAGACGGGAAAGCGTTGAGGCTTTTCAACGCTACTTCTAGGGAGGAGGCTAGCTTCCAGGTCGAGGGCACCCTTCTCAAGTAGATGCTGTCTCACGTAGTTGGACCGGACTCCAGCCATGTAGGCATCCCGGACTGTGAGGCCCATATGTTGAGTGGCCGTAACGGCCTGGTAGTTGCAACTTCACGCAAGGATTTTGAGGTCACGTAGGTACTCCTCCAGCGATTCCCCGGGGCATTAGCGGCGCGTAGTGAAGAGATGCCGTGCGTACACCTCGTTCACTGGCCTTACATATAGGCGCTTCCACATCACGAGCGCGTTTGCGTAGGTGGAAGCTTCCTCGAGTTGAACAGCGGTTCGATGGCTCATCTGGGCGTGGAGGAGGCTCAGCTTCTGATCGTTGGAGACGGAAGGCGAGGAGGAGGCTGCGAGGTAGGCCTCGAAACAGCGGAGCCGGTGTGAAAAAATCCCTTTCGCCTCCGTGGCTTGCGGGTCGAGTTCCAGTCGGTCAGGTTTGAGGGCCGATTCCATTGTGGTGTTGTAGTCGATTAAATTGATGCAAACATCAATTCACACGAAACAAGGAGTAGAAGTAAACTGTGGCTTTAATCGACTAAAACAGTGCCTGCCTGTGACTGCTCTGCTACTGGGAGCCGCCTACAGGGCTACTTCTCTTTGTACCTCCCGTCAAGGGGAGGAGCCAGGGGCGGAGCCCACAAAGGCACCAACATGATGGGCAGCACGGTAGCATTGTGGATAGCACAATTGCTTCACAGCTCCAGGGTCCCAGGTTCGATTCCGGCTTGGGTCACTGTCTGTGCGGAGTCTGCACATCCACCCCGTGTGTGCGTGGGTTTCCTCCGGGGGCTCCGGTTTCCTCCCACAGTCCAAAGATATGCAGGTTAGGTGGATTGGCCATGATAAATTGCCCTTAGTGTCCAAAAATTGCCCGTAGTGTTGGGTGGAGTTACTGGGTTATGGGGATAAGGTGGGGGTGTTGACCTTGGGTAGGGTGCTCTTTCCAAGAGCCGGTGCAGACTCGATGAGCCGAATGGCCTCCTTCTGCACTGTAAATTCTATGATAATCTATGATACATCACAGGTAATACCTTACAATGGTCCATAGGTGGAGCCCTCATGGGCAACAGCGTGATACAGTTACATACATGGTGAATGGTTAATGCAATACATTCACCACACTATCTTATGCTCCAAAGAGACAATCTGGCTGCTGTGGTCCAAGACCGCTTCTTCCGCCTCCCAGATCTCCACGCCCTTCACCTCCAATCGCTGCTCTACCCTCTCAAGTTATCCGAAGTGGGCCACTGCCTTGGAATGGTCCTCTACCATCGACTGTCTTTGTTTTTGGAAGTCGCCCATCAGGAATTCCATCAATTTTTCAGTCAGCCACAGAAAAGGCCATGGTTTTTTTTCTCCTTACCACAAGGGACTGGTGTGGAACTTTTTGTTAGACTTCTGCCTGGTTTTACCCCCAGCAGGCAACCCCCCCCCCCCCCCCCCCCCCCCCCCCCAACCTGAGGAAAGACCGGTAAGTTACTGTTCTCTTATTTACCCCAAAGTTCTACCCGAAAATCGTGTGACCAGCGCCAAAAGTGCATCGCTAGACGGGAGCCGCCTTGTATGCAACTGTTCACCTCTGACGCCACTGGAAAACTATTTTCATCGATTTTAAAACTTCATGAACTAATATCACGAGAATAGAAAATTAAAGTTCAGCATTTCTTTGTAATGCATGAAACAAATCTAAGCATTTCTCCAATTATAAGTCATCCTTCTGAGCAATTTGGGGACGGGCAGC
Organism: Scyliorhinus torazame; assembly: GCF_047496885.1. Lineage (NCBI taxonomy): Eukaryota > Metazoa > Chordata > Chondrichthyes > Carcharhiniformes > Scyliorhinidae > Scyliorhinus > Scyliorhinus torazame. The sequence continues at coordinate 49,744,911 of NC_092709.1, read as the reverse complement.
TATTATTCACATAAAACTATTTCACATCTGCTTGACAAGTCAGATTGACCTATTTGATTTATTAGCAACCTTGTCAGGTTGCAGCCTTATGAATGGAAATGAGAAATCAAGCAAATCATGTGCAGAAATATCAAATGAGGCAATAAAATTTGTTGGCAAAATGTTTGATAGATCTTTAAGTCGCCATTAGTGCAAACTTACAGTATTTAACTTTGCTTTTCAATTGAATGACATCCAAGTATCGATTGCCATATGTACCATTAAGTCTTACTGGGAAAATAGCTCCGATTTTGCGCCGCACTCGCTGGAGGTCAGGCTCAGTTTGAGGCAGGAGCAGAGGACAGGATGGAGGCTGGATTCAGGGCGTTTGGTGGTTAAGGGTTTCTGTGAGAAGATGCGGTCGGTAATCCAAGATTATGTGGGGTCGAATCACAATGGGGAGGTGTCGGCGGCCATGTTTTGGAGGGTGGTAGTTTGGGGGGAGGTTATCTCATTCAAGGAGCACAGGGACAGGAGGAGGAGGGAGGAGTATGGACAGTTGTTGGACGAGATAGTCAAGGTGGACAGGAAATATTCAAGAGCTCCCATTAAGGAGGGATTGGCAGAGAGCAAAAGGTTACAAGGGCAGTTTGACAGGCTGACGATGGGGAAGGCAGTGGGGCAGTTGCGGAGAGTGAGAGGGGTGCAGTATGAATATGGAGAGAGGGCGAGCACATGCTGGCCCACCAGCTATGGAGGCAGGCCGCATCTAGGGAAATTTTGATGGAAGGGGGAGGTTGTGTTGGAGACTGGGAGGATCGATGAGGCCTTTAGAGAAGGGGGAGGTTGTGTTCGAGCCAGGGTGGATCAATGAGGCATTTAAGGAAGGGGGAGGTTGTGTTGGAACCGGGCAGGATCAATGAGAACCTGTACAGAGCCGAGCCGGGCAGAGAGGATGGAGATATTGAGCAGTGATTGGACAGGCTGGAGTTCCCAAGGCTGGATGAAGAGAGGTGGCAGGCACTGGCACAGCCGTAAGGGCAGAGGGAAGTGATGGATAGCATAAGGGGGCGAATTATGGACATACTGGAGTGATTTGGAGCCTTTTAGGGATATAAGTTAAACGTCAGGAAGAGTGAGGTGTTCCCGGTGAATGCGGCGGGTCAGGGGGCCAACCTGGGGGCATTGCCGTTCAGGGTAGCCAGGAATAGGTTTAGGTATTTGAGGGTCCAGGTGATGAGGGAGTGGGCGACGATGCACCAGTGGAATCTGATAATGTTGATGGAGGAGGGTAAGGGGGATTTGAAGACGTGGGATTCGCTACACCTGACATTGGCAGGGAGCGTCCAGGTGGTTAAGTTGAATGTGCTGCCAAGGTTCCTGTTTGTATTCCAGACCCTCCGGATCTTTATCCCTGAAGCATTATTCCAGAAATTGGAGCCTGTGATCTCTGAGGTTGTATGGGCAGGGAAGGTACCAAGGGTAAAAAGAACCCTGTTACAGAGGCAAAAAAGGGGGATGGCGTTCCCAAATCTGCTGCATTACGACTAGGCGGCAAACATGGCGAAGGTGAGATGGAGGTAAGGCCGGACCCAATGGTAGCGATCTTTGGAGTGTCGGACATGCCAGAGCTGATGGCGGGGAGGAAGGCCGATGTCATGGCCTTCGCCTCTCAAAGTGCTCGGTGAAGGATATTACTGAATTGGCGGTCAGCGACGCCGCCGGTGGCCTGGCTGGAGGACCGATATGACTTCCTTTGGCTGGAAAAAATCCAAGTTGAGGGGCTCAGCAGAGGGCTTTGAGACATGTTGGGGACTGTTCATGTCAATGTTTGAGGAACTGTTCGTCGTGGGGGTGGGCGGGGTTGGGGGGGGGAGTAGGGGAGGTGTTGGGGGGGGGAGTAGGGGGGAGGTTGTGGGGAGAGTAGGGAGGGAGGGGCTGAAAAGGGGAAAATATTGTATAAACTGAAATGTGGGGGTGTTGGGAATGCTATTGATTCGTGTTGTTGTATTTTTGAATATGTTTAGAATAAAATACATTTAAAAAAAAAAAAGTCTTACTGGGAAAATAATGGAATGCCATAAAAACTAACATGGGCAAAACTTTTTAACAAATCTCCAAAATGAAACTTCTGATCCTAACATGCTACTCATCGCATGCCTGTAAGTCATGAAATATGTATTTTTTTCTCTTAGGTGCTCTTATACAATTGTCTAGGACAGCAGGTAGGTAACCTGCTGGTTTTATTTGGCTCTGCTGCTCTGAAGGCAGTTACAAGGAAGTGTACCATTATTTAGTATTTATATCAGGTATTTATTTTCAAGGAAAGCAAAATAGCCCAATAAATAGGAAATGGCTTTAAAGTAGTATCTAGCCAATTATATACCCTGACTGAAAAGAACACAATCAATGTTTACAAGTGTATCAGTTGTGTTAATGGTTAAACATAGTATTGTGCTTTAAAGTCAGCTTAATTGCAATATTTCCTATATCTGGAGATTTTTTTGAGGATACAACTGGTAGGATTAAATAAAGAGGAGCCAATAGATGTAGGATACTTGGATTTCCATAGGGCATTTGATGAGGCGCCACACAAAAGACTATTAGGTAAGATAAGGCTGCTGGAGCTGGGGGTAATCTATTAGCATGGACAGAGGATTGGTTAATGGACAAGTGGCAAAGAGGTATAAATGGGAAATCCTCAAGTTGGCAGGCTTTGGCTCGTGGAGTGCTGCAGGAATCAGTGCTGGGGCCTCAGTTATTTACCAGCTATATTTATGACTTGGAGAGTAATGTATCTAAATTTGTTGATGATGCATAGCTCGTTGGAAATGGAAATTATGCGGAGGACACAGGCTGCAAAGGGACATTAAGAGATTGAGGGCAACAAGATGGCAGAATATCGTGGGAATGTGTGAGGTTATTCATGTCGGTCGTAGAAATACAAAAGCGTAATTTTTTTAAAGAGGCATGGAACTTGTAAGTTTTGGTCAGAGACTCAGGTGCACTCATGCATAGAACATAAAGATAGCATTCAGTAAAACAATTAACTAGGAAAGGAAATTTCATATTGGCCTTTATTGCAAGGGGATTGGAGTACAGGCATAAAGTCTTGTTACAATTATACTTGGCTTTGGTGAGACCACATCTGGGGTACTGTGTACAATTTTGATCTCCTTATTTAAGAAAGGATATACTTTCAATGGAGTGCGATACAGTGAAAGTTCACTAGATTAGTTGGAGGGATGCCCTATGATATGCTGAGTAAATTGGGCCTATATTCTCCACAATTTATAAGAATAAGCGATGATCTGAGTGAATCATACAAAGTTTAAAAAAAAAAAAAAAATTTTTAAAGTACCCAATTATTTCTTCCAATTAAGGGGCAATTTAGGGTGGCTAATCCACCTATCCTGCACATCTTTTGGGTTGTGGGGGCGAAACCCACGCAGACACTGGGAGAATGCGCAAACTCCACACGGACAGTGACACAGGGCCGTGATTCGAACCCGGGTCCTCAGCGCCGTAGTCAACAATGCTAACCACTGTGCCACCGTGCTGCCCCTCTATCATACAAAGTTATGAAGGGACTTGTCTGCATAGACAGGGAGGTGGTTTCTGCTGGTTGGAAAATCTAAAACACTTGGCAAAGTCTTAGGATAAAGGGACGATAGTTTAGGACTGAGATCCTTCACTCAAAAAGGGCTGAAATTCTGTACCTCAGAGCATTGTGGATGCTGTATGATTTAATATATTTGAGGCTGGGTTAGATCGACTTTTGGTGTCGGTGGGATATGGAGCAGGTGGGAAAGTGGAGTTGAAGTTCAAGATTAACCATAATTGATATTATTGAATGGCGGGACAGTCGTATAGGGCCATATGGCCTACTCCTGTTCCTATCTCTTGCATAGAACCTATAGCATCTTACAAATACTACGATTGGGAATGAGTAGCACAATAAACGTACTGCACTCTCCTTCTCTGGAACCTTGAGTTTGAGTCTCAATAAGTTGCCAAAAGATCAGTTAAATGGGCATGTTTTAAGGATTGTCTTAAAGGAGGTAGAGATGCAGAGATTTAGGGTGGGAAGCTGGGAGCTTAACGCTGAAGCATCAGAGGGCATGACCACCAATGATGGATCAATTAAAATTGGGAATACTTGAGCCAAGAATTAGAAAAGCGCAGATAATTCACAGAAAATAAAATAACAGGTAACAAAACTAGCAGGCATTGAGAGGAATAATGTGATGCAATTTGCCTAGTAACAATATTAGCAGGAATCTGGAGACATTTGAGGTGCAAATGGTCATATCAGAAACATTGTTTACCAGAGATCAGTGGGGCTATAAAAGTGATCATTTCTATAGGCAAAGTATTTGAGTGGTAGACAGCAGAACCCACAGAGGGGACTAGCAAAGAGACTGAACAGTATAACTGCTAGCATACTCATTGGGGAAGTAGGCTAGTTTTCCATCCAACAGTTGGACTATCCAGTTTCATCTGTGATCCAAGCCATGGATGTCTGTTCCTTCTAACATTTAGAGCCACAGCAGATTGCAGATATTCTCCTCTAAAAGACTCAGTTTCATGCCTTTGCTGAACCAGGAAAAGATGGTTTCTCAGACTTGGTCATCTAAGTGGTATTGTGTAGTAACTATTACCTGGATTTAACGTATATAGAGTTACTAACATAAGATGTTGCTTGGGAAAAGTGGTATCCGAGTGAATTCAGGGAGCGTGGGTATATTTTGGGAACAAGAAGTAATTTCAGATAAAACAATGTGCGTAGTTATTCATATACTTTGTGTCATAGTGTATATTAACCTTTTGTCGTGTTTTTTGTTTGTTATTATTTACATTAATGAATATTCTTTATTAATTGTTTACACAATGATTGGACAGGTTCCTCACTGGGTTGTACATGGTTCCTCACATGGCACAGTAGCACAATGGATAGCACTGTTGCTTCACAGCGCCAGGGTCCCAGGTTCGATTCCTGGCTTGGGTCACTGTCTGTGCGAAGTCTGCACGTTCTCCCCGTGTCTGCGTGGGTTTTCTCCGGGGGCTCCGGTTTCCGCCCACTAGTCCCGAAAGACATGCTGTTAGGTAATTTGGACATTATGAATTCTCCCTCTGTGTACCCGAACAGTGGAGACAAGGGGCACCCGAATGTGGAGACTAGGGGCTTTTCACAGTAACTTAATTTCAGTGTTAATGTAAGCCTACTTGTAACAATAAAATTAAAAACATTATTCAAACGAAAAAACACCACTGAGAACTAGTGTTTTAAGTTATCCTTCGGGATTGTGGTAAACCACTGTTACACCTTTATTAGGTGATGTAAGGTAGGACCTGTACTACAGGTTCGCCGGTAGTCCCTGCATGCTGGCTCCGCCCAGTAGGCGGAGTATAAATATGTGTGTCCTCCATTCAGCAGCCATTTCGCCAGCTGCTGTAGGAGGCCACACATCTTCGAGCAATAAAACCTCAGTTGTATCCAACTCTAGTCTTTGTTCAATTGATCGTGCCTCAATTTATTGCTCTAAGATTTTCTAAAAGATGGACCTCCGTATCAAGCCAGATCACCCGCAGCTAGATCCGCAATCGAGCAACGCCAAAAAGACTTCAATCACTGGCTAGCTTGCTTTGAGGCGTATATCAACTCAGCGACCACCCCTATTCCGGGGGCTCAGAAGATACAGATCCTGTACTCAAGGTTGAGCTCCAACGTGTTTCCGCTGATCCAGGACGCCCCGAACTACGCCGATGCCATGGCACTTCTCAAAGAAAACTACGCACAGAAGACGAACGCGCTCTTTGCCAGGCACGTATTCGCCACTCGCTCTCAACTCCCTGGTGAGTCCATAGAAGACTTCTGGCGGGCCCTAATCCCACTCGTCCGGGACTGTGACTGTCAAGCTGTTACGGCCACTGAACATTCCAACCTTCTTATGCGGGACGCGTTCGTTCCGGGGATTGGGTCGGACCTCATACGCCAAAGACTGTTAGAAGGGGCCACGCTCGATCTAGCTGAGACAAAGAAGCTAGCGCTCTCTATGACGGTCGCCTCGCGCAACATTCAGGCCTACACCCCAGCCGCGCGGCCCACCCCTCCTACGTATCGTGGACCCCACAGGCGGCCGCCCCAGCGGGGGTCTTACCCAGCCAGTACACATGCGCCACGCACCAGCCCGCGCACCCTGGGGGTCCCTGATGTTATTTCTGCGGCCAGCAGAAACACCCTCGCCAATGCTGCCCGGCCCGCGCGGCCCTTTGCAAGACTTGCAGCAAAAAGGGGCACCTCGCTGCAGTGTGTCAGGTCCGCGCAGTCGCCGCTATCGCCCACACTCCCCTAGGCTACACACAATGGGCGCTGCCATCTTCATCTCCCCGGACCACGCGCGGCCAGTGGGCGCCACCATCTTCTCCCCCTCAGTCCACGTGCGGCCCATGGGCGCTGCCATTTTGTCCCCCGCAGGATATTCATGTGCCGCCATCTTGTCTCCCCCACGGGACATGGACACCGACAGCACTCCAGGGCCTGGGCCCCCCAGGCTCCCCATCATCCGACGCCAGCGACGCCTGACTACGACTCGCCTCAGTGACGATCACGGTCCAGGGCGTAGAATTCAGCGGCTTCCACCTCTACGTCCTCCCTAACCTCTGTGCTGCTCTACTACTAGGCCTGGACTTCCAGTGCAGTCTCCAGAGCCTAACCCTCAAATTTGGCGGGCCCCTACAACCCCTCACTGTGTGCGGCCTCGCGACCCTAAAGGTCGATCCGCCTTCTCTCTTCGCAAATCTAACCCCGGATTGCAAACCCATCGCCACCAAGAGCAGATGGTACAGCACCCAGGACAGGACCTTCATCAGGTCCGAGGTCCAGCGGCTGCTTCGGGAAGGCATCATCGAGGCCAGCAACAGCCCCTGGAGAGCCCAAGTGGTAGTCGTTAAAACTGGGGAGAAACACAGAATGGTCATAGACTACAGCCAGACCATCAATCGGTACACGCAGCTCGATGCGTACACCCTCCCACGCATATCTGATATGGTCAATCAGATTGCACAGTACCGTGTCTTCTCAATTGTAGACCTCAAATCTACGTACCACCAGCTCCCCATTCGTAAATCGGACCATCCTTTCGAGGCGAACGGTCGTCTCTATCACTTCCTCAGGGTTCCCTTCGGCGTCACTAACGGGGTCTCGGTCTTCCAAAGGGAGATGGACCGAATGGTCGACCAGTACGGTTTGCGGGCCACCTTCCCGTACCTAGACAACGTCACCATCTGCGGCCATGACCAGCAGGACCATGATGCCAACCTTGCCAAATTTCTCCACACAGCCACTCTCCTCAACCTCACCTACAACAAGGAGAAGTGCATGTTTGGCACGACCCGCTTAGCCATACTTGGCTATGTGGTCCAGAACGGAGTTCTGGGGCCCGGTCCCAACCGTATGCGCCCCCTCATGGAGCTCCCCCTTCCCCACTGTCCCAAGGCCCTCAAACGCTCCCTGGGGTTCTTCTCGTACTACGCCCAGTGGGTCCCAAACTATGCGGACAAGGCCCGCCCACTCATACAGTCCACACACTTTCCCCTAGCGGCCGAGGCACAACAGGCCTTCGCCCGTATCAGAGCCGATATCGCCAAGGCCGGGATGCATGCAGTAGACGAGACGCTGCCCTTTCAAGTAAAGAGCGACGCATCAGACGTCGCCCTAGCCGCCACCCTCAATCAGGCAGGCAGACCCGTGGCATTCTTCTCCCGCACACTTCATGCCTCAGAAATTCGGCACTCATCCGTCGAAAAAAAGGCCCAAGCTATTGTTGAGGCTGTGCGGCATTGGAGGCATTACCTGGCCGGCAGGAGATTCACCCTCCTCACTGACCAACAGTCGGTAGCCTTCATGTTCAAGCCGCACTTCTACCAGCCGGACCGTGCGCACCTGGTGAAGGCCTCCCACCCCTTTGATAGCCTTAGCGTGGATTTCAAAGGGCCCCTCCCCTCTACCGACCGTAACATGTATTTTCTCAGTGTGGTCGATGAGTACTCCAGATTCCCCTTCGCCATCCCCAACTCCGATATGACGTCTGCCACCGTCATCAAAGCCCAAAACACTATCTTCGCTCTGTTCGGTTTCCCCGCCTACATCCACAGTGAAAGGGGATCCTCATTCATGAGTGATGAGCTGCATCAGTTCCTGCTCAGCAGGGGTATCGCTTCCAGCAGGACGACCAGCTATAACCCCCGGGGAAACGGGCAGGTAGAGAGGGAGAACAGGACGGTATGGAGGGCCGTCCAACTGGCCCTATTGTCCAGGAACCTCCCAGCCTCTCGCTGGCAGGAGGTCCTCCCTGATGCACTCCACTCCATTCAGTCATTGCTGTGCACCGCCATTGACAACACACCCCAGGAACGTCTTTTTGCCTTCCCCAGGAAGTCCACATCCGGGGAGTCGCTCTCGACTTGGCTCGCAGCTCCAGGACCAGTCCTGCTCCATAGCACGTCTGGCTCCACAAGGCAGACCGTTGGTGGGGAGGGTGCAATTGCTCCATGCAAACCCCCAGTATGCCTACGTGGCGTACCCTGACGGCCGTCGGAAACTGTCTCCCCCAGGGACCTGGCACCAGCAGGTTCCACACGCACACACCCCTCCGGCTCGGCGCCATCCTCCCCTCCCCTGGCGATCCCAGCATTAACCCCACCAGGACTACCCATCCTTCCCCTGCCCACGCCCGAGGATGAAGAGGATTTTGGCACACTCCCGGAGTCACCGAACATTGGGCCAGCATCGACATTGCCACCACCACTACGTCGCTCCCAGTACTCATAAATCGCCTCCCTTGCCTTCCTCAACTGTTCCACCGCTTTCCCTGTAGCGAACAGCCCAAACTCGGCCTGTAACCTCCGCCGCTCCCTCAGTAGCCCCGCGTCCGGAGCCTCCGAGTATCTCCTGTCCACCTGGAGTACCTTCTCCACTAACCTATCTCTCTCAGCCCGTTCCGCCTTTTCTCTGTGGGCCCGTATCGAGATTAATTCCCCTCTGACCACTGCCGTCAAAGCTTCCCAAACCGTCGCTGCAGAACCTTCCCCATATCATTTGTTTACCCCCCCCCCTTCCCCATATCATTTGTTTACCCCCCCCCCCCCCCCCCCATCGGTTCCATAAACCTCTTCAATTCCTTTGCTGCGGCCAGCCTCCTCCCTGTCCTGAATTTTGACCGGTCCAATTCCGGATCAATGACTGTTAAAATCTCCTCCCATAATCAGATTATGTGACTCTCAGTCCACGATCTTACCAAACACCCGCCTCATAAATTCCACATCGTCCCAATTCGGAGCATATATGTTCACGAGTACTACCCGCACCCCCTTCAGCTTCTCACTCACCATATGTACCTACCCCTCTTGTCTGACACGATTCTCCCTGCCTCGAATCCCATCCTTTATTGATCAAGGTCGCTACCCCCCTGGTCTTTGAGTCCAGCCCTGAGTGGAATACTTGGCCAACTCACCCCTTTCTCAATCTCGTCTGGTCTATAACCTTTAGGTGTATCTCTTGTAGCATTGCCACGTCCGCCTTCAGCCCCCTCAAATGCGCAAACACACAAGCCCTTTTGACCGGTCCATTCAACCCTCTGACGTTCCACATAATCAGCCTGATCGGAGGTCCCCCCTCTCAACCACCCCGCCCTGCCGACTAGCCATCACCCTTTTTTGGCCATCCTCTAGCTCACGCCCTCCGCCTCCTCGAGCCCCCCCTCGGGCATTCGCTGTTCCCGACCTCCCATTTGTCCCCTAGTAAGTTCCTCCCCTGTCAGCAAAGCAGCTCCCCCCTCCCCCCCCCCCCCCCCCCCCCCCCCCCCCCAGCGACAGCACTAGAAACCCAACCCTCCAAGTCAAGCTCCAGTTTAACAACTGCTCACCCCCTACTGTGCTTCCGTGAGTCAGCTGACCCATGCTGACTTGATAGCGTCCACCCATGGCACCAAGCAGTCTGTCTCCCCATTGTTCTCCCCCCTCTCCCCCCCCCCCCCCCCCCCTTGGACAAACATATTAAAAACATCACATTCCCCAGTAAACAAACATCAGAAAAAACAGTGAAGAAACAGCCACTTTAGAAACAAAAACACCCAAGAACAGAACCAGCCCCAAAGACCAACCCCCCTCTAACCAGCTCCCTGCAAGACAAAGTTAACTTTAGCCATCAAAACAGCCCCTTATTACACATAACACTACTTATACATATATAGCCCAGCACAACAAATCGCCACCACAGCACTTCTCCAAGGCTTCAGTGTCTTTTAGTTCGCCTCCAGCCTTTTTTCTTTAATGAAAATCCATACTTCGTCTGATGTTTCAAAAGTAGAAGTACCGTTCCTCATGTGTGACCCACAGACGGGCTGGGTACAACATCCCAAACTTCACCCCCTTCTTAAAGAGGGCCTTTTTTGCCCGATTAAAACCTCTTGGCCAAATCGGCGCCCAGGTCCTGATAAATGCGCAGCTCACAGTTCTCCCACTTGCTGCTCCGTTCCTTCTTGGCCCACTGCAGAACGTGTTCCTTGTCCAGGAATCGGTGAAAGTGTACCACCATCGCCCTCGGTGGCTCGTTCGCTTGGGGCTTCTTCGCGAGGGCTCTGTGCGCTCTATCCACCTCCAGGGGCCGAGGGAACGCCGCAGCCCCCATCAACTTCTCCAACATGTCCGTCACATAAACCCTCCCATCTGATCCCTCACTGCCTTCGGGGAGGCCAACAATTCTAAGATTCTGCCTCCTGGACCTGTTCTGCAGGTCCTCCAGCTTCTCCTGCATTCTTTTCTGGCGGTTGTTCATCATCTCCACCTTGGTCTCCAGCACGGTTATGTATTCCTCGTGCTCGGATACCTTTTTCTCCACCTCCTGGATCGCTCTTCCGTGGGTTTCTTGATTCTGCACAACTTGATCAATTGAAGCCTTAATCGGATCCAGCGTGTTCTTCTTCAGCTTGGTGAAGCAATCTTCGAAAAACTTCACCAGCTGCTCCGTCGGCCACAGTGCCATCTCCCCGCGGCCCTTGCTCTCCGCCATGCTTTCCCGTGTTGCCAGCTCCACTCGCATCTTTCTTGGAGGACTTTGTCTTCTCACACGGCCACTTCTGTTCCAATTTTACATACACTGGAGGGGGATTTCTCCTCACTGTCTCACTCTTCAATGATTTATCCCATAAAATCTGGGAAAAAACGGGGGAAAAAGGTCCAAAAGTCCATCAAAGGGGGGAGCTATCAAATGTGCGACCTACTCCTCTATGGCCGCCACCAGAAGTCCCTATTATTACATGTTGCGCAGTATTGTACCAAATGCCTACATATGTGGGGAGGGGGGATATAAAACAGCTTATGTATAAAAGAGAGAATTTTTATAACAATAGATAACAACATTAAAAGAGCAACATAAATGAATATTAGTTCATGCCCAGATACTGGGAAGTCATATCCGCGAGTGTTCCCTTCATGGTGGAGTTCAGTCCTGGTGAGTTCTTGGTTGGAGACCCAATATGACAATTCTTGAAATGAATGTGCTGCAGCATGATGGGAATTCTGTGCTTAGACCAGTTGGCAGGAGTGCAGAGACTTTTAAAGACAAACAGCCTGCGAGGAGTTGACACAAAGTGACCGGCTGCTCGGGCAGCTAGACGTCCTGCTGTATGTCTGTTTGATTAGTTGGTCTTTCAGCAGACTAAGAGTGTCTCAGTTCTTGAAGGAATCTCGAGTTTTCAGAATGGTCACTCGAGTCGTGACCCATGATGTGGCAGGCAGTGACTAGTGGGGTCTCGCATGGGATCAGTACTTGGGCCCCAGCTATTCACAATATACATCAATGATTTGGATGAGGGAACCAAAAGTAATAGTTTCCTGATGACATGAAACTTGGTGGGAAGGTGAGGAAGATGTTAAGAGGCTTCAGGGCAATTTAGACAGGTTTAGTAAGTGGGCAAGTATGTGGCACTTGTAGTACAATGTGGATAATGTAAAGTTGTACACTTTGGGTGGGGAAACAGAATGGCAGAGTATTATTTAAATGGTGACGATGGGAAATGTTGATGAAGAAAGAGACCTGGGTGTCCTTGTATACCAGTCACTGAAAGCAAGCATGCAGGTAGACCAAGCAGTTAGGAAGGCGAATGGTATGTTGGCCTTCATTGCAAGACGACTTGAATGCCAGAGCAAAGATGTCTTACTGCAGCTGTAGTGGCCATGGTGAGACCACGCCAGGAGTATTGTGTGCAGTTTTGGTCTTATATAGAAAAGGTTATACTTTCCATAGAGAGTGTGCAGCAAAGATTCACCTGACGGAATGTCATAAGAGGAGAGATTGGGTCAACTGTGCTTGTATTGGCCGGCATGGTGGTGCAGTGGTTAGCACTGCTGCCTCACGACGCTGAGGTCCCACGTTCGATCCCAGCCCCGTGTCACTGTCCGTGTGGAGTTTGCACATTCTCCCCATGTCTGCGTGGGTCTCACCCGCAGAACCCAAAAGATGTACAGGGTAGGTGGATTGGCCATGCTAAATTGCTGGAATTTAGAAGAATGAGAGGGTTTCTAATAGAAACATATAAAATTCTGACAGGGCTGCACAGACTGGATACAGGGATGCCATTTCCTCTGGTGAAGGGCCTGGAGCAAGGGGTCACAAGTCTCAGGGTTCAGGGTAGGCCATTTAGGATCAAGATAAAATTCTTCACTGAGGGTTTTGAACCTATGGAATTCTCTACTACAGAAGGCTGTGGAGGCCAAATCACTAAATATATTTAAGCAGGAAATACATTAAATAATACTCTGCCATTCTGTTTCCCCACCCAAAGTGTACAACTTCACATTATCCACATTATACTGCATCTGCACGTATTTGCCCACTTACTGAACCTATCTAAATTACCCTGAAGCCTCTTAACATCTTCCTTGTTAGAAATCCTAATATACTGCATCTATCCGTTCCCCTTTATCGACCGTACTAGAACACCCAAAAAAAAATCCATATGAATTTCTTGAACACTAGTCTTTTTTCTTTAATAAATGTAGAATGCCCAATTTATTTTTTCCAATTAAGGGGCAATTTAGTGTGGCCAATCCACCTAACCTGCACATCTTTGGGCTGTGGGGGTCAAACCCACGCAAACACGGGGAGAATGTGCAAACTCCACACGGACAGTGACCCGGGGCCGGAATCGAACACGGGTCCTTGGCGCCTTGAGGCAGCAGTGCTAACCACTGCGCCACCGTGCTGCCTGGTAGGTGAGTAATTGACGGGCAGTTCAGAGGAGAGAGATGAGGTAAGTGGTGATTGAAATTCAAAGGTGAGATGTTACACTGTAGTAGCTGAGGAAAGAAAGCATGGAGGTCATTTTGTGTAGAAACTTGAGATGAGGCTGGGGTGCTTGTAGACAACAAGTCTTTGAAATGATAGGTGGGATGTTTGAAAGAACGTGTCAGTGGAATAGGCCAAAAGACCACTCTGCTGCTGCCCCGGATTGATTGGAAAAGGTGGTTGACAGTGTAGATAGGCAATGAAATTTGATGTTGCCATCAATGAACCAAATTTCAGTGAAACCCAAGAGTTCAATTCAATCACCCATTATAATGTCATGGACGGCAGGCCTTGTATTCAAATACGGAAGCATCAATAATAGAAGGGAATACAGAGAGAGGTAACTGATTTGGCAGCATAGTCTAAGGGGTATTGGTGAGTATGATAGGAAGAAGGTGAGCGGTGTTAGCTCCCAGCAGACATGCAGTGCAGGAGAATGGAGAAACCAGCATGGGAGGCTCAAGGGAGAATGCTAAGAGTGGCAGAGCGGATGGCTGTGGTTTTATTAAATCCTGGAAAATCAGGAGTAAAAAGGCAGAGTCGTAGTGATTAGTTGGGCAGGAATTGGTGAAGAGGGAAGAAATGCAATGTGACCTTATTGGTTGACAGGAGAGAAGGAGACAAGAGAACCCACAGAGAAAATAAAAGGAGATCGACAAAATGGGCTTCAGTCCAGAATGGCAGCCAAAAATGTGCATGACAATTGGTCGAATTTGCATGACCAAGATTAGGAGAAATCCAAAAGTGAACTGGAGAGCTACAAGTACAATTAACAAAAAAAATATTCAGACCTAATTAGCAGACATCTTGTCCTTCCTTTAGTTTTAATGAACCTTCTGGGTATTGGCTAAATCCCTCTACTCTTTTTAAAGTACAATGTGAATGTGATGCATCGCATATTGTTAATTGTGAAGTTGATGGATATGAAATAAATATACAGAAAAGCCAAAGTTGTGCATTTTTCTTCAAACCTTGTAAACAGTAGATGTGAATGAATTTCAGCAGTTTGTACAGGTCTGCTTTTTAAAAAAACCTCTCCCCAATCACAGTGAAGAGTGAAGACTTGCTCAATCAAGATTCTGCAGTTCATCAGAAGCAGCAACTTACTTGCAGCTTGCATGGTCAATGGCATGAGCTAAATCAGTTCATGAAGCTTCAACTTTCCACGGCACCATGCACAGGGGAAATACCAATTAGAAATTGAAAGGTTATGGCGGCATGGTGGGCCAGTAGTTAGCACTGCTGCCTCACAGCACCAAGGACCTGTGTTCGATCCCGACCCCGGGTCACTGTCCATGTGGAGTTTGCACATTCTCCCCGTGTCTGCGTGGGTCTCACCCCCACAGCCCAAAGATGTGCAGGGTAGGTGGATTGGCCACACTAAATTGCCCCTTAATTGGAAAACAGAAAAATTGGGTACTCTAAATTTTTTTTTTAATTTAAAAAATAAAGAAAGAAAAAAAAAAGAAGAAAAAAATGAATAGAAAGGTTATAACATTTGAGAAATGTTATGGGACTAGCGAAGTGTAGATTTGCAATGCTAGTCTGAGACAACACCTCCTTCTCTTTGAACTCAGACACACTGGTTTGTGATAAGTCAGTAATATATGTCAAACCCATCGAACTTGCAGAACTTTTAAAAGCATAGAATCCAAACTGATACCATCAGCTAAACAAGAGAACATAACTTCAGATTTTCTTGTATATAGATTTCAATGACAAACCAGAGAATATCACATTTCAGAGAAGGGAAATATTTGCATTTTATGTCAAAGTACAAATAATTGACATGAGGTGTGTTGTAGGATTGTTATGACTGATTATTTATCTAAAGGGGCAATGCCCTAGGATTCTTTTTCTTTTTAGAGATAAGTCTTTGCATTCTGTTTGCATGATTAGTATTTTAGTGCTGAGTCAATGCTATTGTTTGCCCTGTGAGAAGCAGGAGACAGATGTTAAGAGCAAAGGTCAATCAGTCTACACACATGCACACAAGCATATGAATTAGAAGCAAGAGTAGGCCATTCTGCCCCTCAGGCCTGCTCCAGCATTTGATAAGATTGTGACTGATCTAATTGTGGCTTCTATTTTCCTGTCTCCCCGCCCCCCCTACCATCACCACCACCACCACCACCCAATACCCTTTGACTCCCTTGTCAGTCAACTCCGCCTTAAAATAGTCAATGACCCAGGCTGTACAGCTTTCTGGGGAAGAGAGTATCACAGATAATGACCCTCTGAGGGAAATAAAAATATCCTAGTCTTTATATTAAAAGGGAGATCCTTATTTTTACACTGTGTCCCCAAGTTCTCATCTCTCCCATTAGGGGAATATCCTTTCAGCATCCAACAATTTTTTAAAATTTAAAGTACCCAGTTCTTTTTTTCAAATTAAAGGGCAATTTAGTGTGGCCAATCCACCTACTCTGCACATCTTTTGGGGTTGTGGGGGTGAGACCCACGCAAACATGGGGAGAATGTGCAAACTGCACACAACAGTGCCCCAGAGCCGGGATCGAATCTGAGTCCTTGGGGCCGTGAGGCAGCAGTGCTAACCACTGCACCACCGTGCTGCCTCAAGCATCCAACAGTTTCTACCAGCAGATGAAAATAATTGTTTCAAGTACAAATTGAGAGTTTTTTAATTTTCCGATAACTCTAATATATGTTTCTCTGTTAGCCATATATTTTGTCCATCCTGCTGCCGAAGCTACATTTTGTTACAGATGCATAACAATCTTTAAAACTAACAAAACCAGACACTTAGTGCTGTTTGCTTCTGACTTGGAAAGTATTTGAGGGCAGCACGGTGGCGCAGTGGTTAGCACTGCTGCCTCACTGCGCCGAGGTCCCAGGTTTGATCCCAGCTGTGGGTCACTGTCCGTGTGGAGTTTGTACATTCTCCCCGTGTTTGCGAGGATTTCGCCCCCACAATCCCAAAATCCAGGGTAGGTGGATTGACCATATTAAATTGCCTGTTAATTGGGAAAAAAATGAATTGGGTATTCTAAATTTATTTATTAAAAAAGAAAGTGTTTGTAAGTTTCAGACTCCAAGATGCACTCTTCCTTTGCCAAACAATAGTAATTAATGCTGACATGAGCGGCGGCGGCACAGTGGTTAGCATTGCTGCCTGGGAATATGATGTTATTGGTATTACGGAGACTTGGTTGAGGGAAGGGCAAGACTGGCAACTAAATATCCCAGGGTATAGATGCTTCAGGAGGGATAGAGAGGGAGGTAAAAGGGGTGGAGGAGTTGCATTACTGGTCAGAGATGATATCACAGCTATGATTAAGGAGGGCACGATGGAGGATTCGAGCACTGAGGCAATATGGGTAGAGCTAAGAAATAGGAAGGGTGCACTAACATTGTTGGGACTTTACTACAGGCCTCCCAAAAGCGAGCGTGAAGTAGAGGTACAAATATGTAGACAGATTATAGAAAAATGTAGGAGCAATAGGGTGGTCGTGATGGGAGATTTTAACTTCCCCAACATTGAATGGGACTCATGTAGTGTCGGATGCGTAGATGGAGCAGAATTTGTAAGGAGAATCCAGGAGAGTTTTTTAGAGCAGTATGTAAATAGTCCAACTCGGGAAGGGGCCATACTGGACCTGGTATTGGGGAATGATCCAGGCCAGGTGGTTAAAGTTTCAGCCGGTGATTACTTTGGGAATAGCGATCACAATTCCGTAAGTTTTAGAATACTCATGGACAAAGACGAGAGTGGTTCTAAAGGAAGAGTGCTAAATTGGGGAAAGGCCAAGTATAACAAAATTCGGCAGGAGCCGAATGTGGGAATTTGAAATGTGGGAGTCTTTTAAGGAAAGGTTGATTAGAGTGCAGGACAGACATGTCCCTGTGAAAATGAGGGATAGAAATGGCAAGATTAGGGAACCATGGATGATGGGTGGAATTGTGAGACTAGCTAAGATGAAAAAGGAAGCATACATAAGATCTAGGTGACATAAATCTGATGAAGCTTTGGAGGAATATCGGGAAAGTAGGTCAAATCTCAAACGCGCAATAAAGAGGGCTAAAAGGGGCCATGAAATATCTTTGGCTAACAGGGTTAAGGAAAATCCCAAAGCCTTTTATTTGTATACAAGGAGCAAGAGGGTAACTAGAGAAAGGATTGGCCCACTCAAAGACAAAAGAGGGAATTTATGCGTGGAGTCAGAGGAAATGGGTGAGATTCTTAATGAGTACTTTGCATCGGTATTCACCAAGGAGAGGGACATGACGGATGTTGAGGCTAAGGATGGATGTGTAAATACTTTAGGTTAAGTCGGCATAAGGAAGGGGGAAGTTTTGGATATTCTAAAAGGCATTAAGGTGGACAAGTCCCCCGGTCCGGATGGGATCTATCCCAGGTTACTGAGGGAAGCGAGGGAAGAAATAGCTGATGCCTTAACAGATATCTTTGCAGCATCCTTGAGCACGGGTGAGGTCCCGGAGGACTGGAGAATTGCTAATGTTGTCCCTTTGTTTAAGAAGGGTAGCAGGGATCATCCAGGGAATTATAGACCTGTGAGCTTGACGTCAGTGGTAGGCAAACTGTTGGAGAAGATACTGAGGGATAGGATCTATTCACATTTGGAAGAAAATAGACTTATCAGTGATGGGCAGCATGGTTTTGTGCAGGGAAGGTCATGTCTTACAAACCTAATAGAATTCTTTGAGGAAGTGACTGTTAAGTAATGGGTTAAGAGACATTGCAATTAGTTGTCTCATTTATGTTAAGTATCCATTAATTGACACTGATATGTAAAGGGGCTTCAGGTGGCCTCTGTCAGGTGGTGAGTTATTAAGAGTTTTGTGCAGAGGCTGTGGAAGTGAAATAAATGGTGTTTGGTGAAAAGGAACAAGAACTTTAGACTCTTCATATCACAGCGACTAAAACGGCTAACAATTGGTAGCAGAGGATGGTTGCTGTGTAAATGTGAAGGGTTGAAAGATACAACTTTTCCAGATCAAACCAAAGACTGAGTGAGAAAAGAAAAAAAAAAAGAAGGGATATATGGCTGAACCGAAGATAAAGATGGCTGGATATGACTATCCTCCCTTATTTTCTGAAAGGGAATCGTACGACCAATGGAGAAGTTCAGTAGTTATGTGGACTAAGGTAACTGCTTTGGGAAAGAGAAAACAAGGTATGGCATTGGCTCTTTCTCTACCATATAGCAGTAAAATCCGAAACAAAGTGCTTTCTGAGCTGGAATTGGAAGAGTTAGACTCAGAAGAAGGTCTGGAGACTTTATTACATTATATGGATAAAATTTACAAGAAAGCTGACTTGTTAAGTGCGTATGAAGCATGGTCGGATTTTGATAAGTTCCGGAAAATGGAGGATATCTCCATGGAAGACTAGATAATGGAATTTGGCAGACTATATAAAAGGCTGTAGAAACACAATCTGGAATTTCCACAGTCTGTGTTGGCCTTTAAATTACTTGACTGTGCTAGAGTGAGCAACAAGGATAGGCTCCTGGTTTTGACAGGAGTTCAGTTTACTGATAAGGATGCCTTATTCGAACAGATGACAAAAGCTTTACAAAAGTTTCTGGGGAAACATTCGATTCCGATGGCTCTGATGACCCAAATAGGTCAGCCTGCAATAAGGCAGAATATGGAAGATACACTCGTAACAGGATGGCGAAATCGTATGGCTACGAACAGGGCTCAAGACTATAGACGGAGACCGAGACAAGGAAATTATGAAGACAGAAACCCAGTTAGAACCTACAATAGGAAGATGAACCCCAGAAATGCACGGGGCATGATAAATCGATGTTTTCGATGTGACTCTCAATACCATTATGCTTTCAACTGTCTAACCCGTTATGATAGAGTGTTTGAAGCGACACATGACACTGAAGAGTTAGAAGAGGAAAAAGATAGTGACCAGAAAGAAGGCATTGTCCTATTGACAAGCAGTTTTACGCCGGTAATGAGGGTGTTGGTTGCAGAATCCTTCAACTGTGCTGTATTGGACAGTGGCTGCACATCTACTGTGTGTGGAATTGACTGGTTAAAATGTTACCTGGATTCTTTGAATGCTGAAAATCGTAACAAGGTTAAGGAATTTAAAAGTTCCACAAGTTTCAGGTTTGGGGATGATAATACTCTGAAGTCGCTGAAAAGAGTGGTGATCCCTTGCAATATTGCCGGAGTGAATCATTTCATTAGCACGGATGTTGTATTAAGTGAGATACCTTTGCTTCTGAGCAGACCGTCGATGAAGAAAGCACACATGAAACTGGATATGGAACAGGATAAGGCAACAGTTTTTGGAAAGACGGTGAACTTACAATTTACACAGTCGGGACACTATTGTATTCCATTACTGACAAATAGTTTTTCAAGTAGAGTGGTTAAGGATGTGTTAATGGCAGTTGAAAATGGGACTTTAGCTGATAAAAAGCTTGTGATATTAAAACTGCATAGGCAATTTGCACATCCGTCTCTTCGGAGGCTGAAAAATGTATTAAAGGATGCAGGGGTAAGGGATGATGACTATACTAGACTGATAGAACAGGTTAGTGACCGCTGTGAAGTTTGTAGGAAGTACAGAAGGACACCAGCACAACCGATAGTAACCCTACCTTTGGCCAGGGATTTTAACAACATTGTGGCTATGGACCTTAAGATCTGGGATAAAGCAGACCAGATTTAGTCAATCAACGATTGTACGAAGTAAAGAAAAGAGAGTAATTCTGGATCAAATCGTGGAAAAATGGATAGGGACAGGAATGGGTCCACCGGCAAAATTCCTTACGAACAATGGGATGAATTTGCTCATGATGAGTTCAGGGATATGTGTGAAAACATGAATATCAGAGTTATGAATACGGCTGCAGAAAGGCCATTTAGTAATGGTGTCTGTGAAAGAAATCATGCTGTCATCGATGACATGCTTCGGAAACTTTTGGCAGATTGACCAAATTGCAGGCTAAATTCAGCTTTAGCATGGGCAGTATATGCAAAGAATTCATTGCAGGTGGTTGGGGGCTATAGTCCTTATCAATTAGTGTTTGGTAGAAATCCTAAAATTCCATCCATTTTGGATGAGCAGCCTCCAGCTTGGGAGGGGACTACAATTAGCTCTGGTTTTGCTGAACATTTAAATGCATTACATAGCAGTAGAAAAGCTTTTTTGGAAGCAGAAGTCTCTGAAAGAATTCGCAGAGCTTTAAGACATAACGTACGGCCATCAGATGCCGTTTTTCAGCAAGGAGGCATGGTATACTATAAGAGAGACAATTCTAATGAATGGAAAGGCCCAGGGAAGTTGAACAAATGTGTATATGGATTAAATGATGCATCTAGAGTCTGGTATTTTTCGGTAAGGTCAGTTTTGTTAAAGTTGGGCTGTTGCCAGTTGAAAGCAGATCCTGCAATGTTTTACTGGCACTATAAAGGAAATCTTTCTGGCATTTTTATGATGCATATCGATGATTTTTTTGTGGGGTGGGACCAGTGATTTTGAAGCTATTGTAATCTCTGGTTTGAGGAAAGAATTCAGGGTTGGAAGTTAGGCTTCCGGTGCATTTAAATATATTGGACTGGAAATTGGACAGATAAGTTAGGGGCAACTTTACGTCAGCAATCTTATTTGGAAAGCATCACCCCAATAGCAATTAGTCGTGGCCGAGTTTCACAAAAAGACGCAATGGTTTCAAAGATAGAAAAAGAGCAACTGCGAAGTTTAATTGGGCAACTGAACTGGTTAGGTAGACAGAGTAGACCGGACGTGAGTTTTGATGTCTTGGAGTTGAGTACAAAAATGAATGATCCCAAAGTGGAAGATATAATAAGAGCAAATAAAGCGTTGGCCAAACTAAAAATGCAGGAGTGTGTTTTGAAGTTCACGGTTTTAGGTGGCCTTCAGCACTTGAAACTCATAGTTTATAGTGATGCGTCCTACACAAATTTATGTGATTGGGTTTCAAGCGCAGGAGGTTTTATAATTTTCCTTTTGGGGAACAATGGTAAATGTTGCCCGCTTGTGTGGGAAACAAAGAAAATAAGGAGAGTGGTAAAAAGCACTTTGGCTGTTGAGACGTTAAGCCTTGTAGAGGCGGTGGATATGGCCTTTTATATAAGTATGATATTGAAGGAAATTTTGGGATTAGGGGATTTGGGTAATATACCTATTGACTGTCACATTGACAATAAATCCCTGTGGGAAAATGTGCACTCTACAAAAAGTGTCAATGAAAAGAGGTTACGGATAGACATCGCAAGTTTGAAGCAGATGTTGGACAGAGGGGAAATAACAAAAATTAAATGGGTCAACAGGAGACATCAACTGTCAGATTGTTTTACGAAAAGAGGGGCGAGTTCACAGAAACTTTTGGATATTGTTAATGAAGGACGCTTGTTTCTGTGACTGTTTTTTTTTGTTTCTCGTCCAACCAAAAAGAAAAAGAAAAGGGGGGGGACATCATGTGTGTTTTTGAGTTTCTTGAAATTTTGTTTTCACCTCATTTTTTTTTTCTCCAAGGAAGGGGAGACTGTTAAGTAATGGGTTAAGAGACATTGCAATTAGTGTCTCATTTATGTTAAGTATCCATTAATTGACACTGATATGTAAAGGGGCTTCAGGTGGCCTCTGTCAGGTGGTGTGTTGTTAAGAGTTTTGTGCAGAGGCTGTGGAAGTGAAATAAATGGTGTTTGGTGAAAAGGAACAAGAACTTTAGACTCTTCATATCACAGCAACTAAAACGGCTAACAGTGACAACATTAATTGATGAGGGAAAGGCTGTAGATGTCATATACATGGACTTCAGCAAGACGTTTGATAAAGTTTCCCATGGCAGGTTGATGGAAAAAATGAAGTTGTATGGGGTTCAGGGTGTACTAGCTAGATGGATAAAGAACTGGCTGGGCAACAGGAGACTGAGAGTAGTGGTGGAAGGGAGTGTCTCAAAATGGAGAAAGGTGACTAGTGGTGTTCCACAGGGATCTGTGCTCGGACCACTGTTGTTTGTGATATACATAAATGATCTGGACGAAGGTATAGGTGGTTTGATTAGCAAGTTTGCAGATGATACTAAGATTGGTTGAGTTGCAGATAGCGAGGAGGACTGTCAGAGAATACAGCAAAATATAAATAGATTGGAGAGCTGGGCAGAGAAATGGCAGATGGAGTTCAATCCAGGCAAATGCGAGGTGATGCATTTTGGAAGATCTAATTCAAGAGCGGACTATACGGTCAATGGAAGAGTCCTGGGGAAAATTGATGTACAGAGAGATCTGGGAATTCGGGTCCATTGTACTCTGAAGGTAGCAACGCAGGTCGATAGAGTGGTCAAGAAGGCATACAGCATGCTTGCCTTCATCGGACAGGGTATTGAGTACAAGAGTCAGCAGGTCATGTTACAGTTGTATAGGACTTTGGTTAGGCCACATTTGGAATACTGCGTGCAGTTCTGGTCGCCACATTACCAGAAGGATGTGGATGCTTTAGAGAGGGTGCAGAGGAGGTTCACCAGGATGTTGCCTGGTATGGAGGGTGCTAGCTATGAAGAAAGGTGGAGTAGATTAGGATTGTTTTCGTTGTAAAGACGGAGGTTGAGGGGGGACCTGATTGAGGTCTACAAAATTATGAGAGGTATGGACAGGGTGGATAGCAACAAGCTTTTTCCAAGAGTGGGGGTGTCAATTACAAGGGGTCACGATTTCAAGGTGAGAGGGGGAAAGTTTAAGGGAGATGTGCGTGGAAAGTTTTTTACGCCGAGGGTGGTGGGTGCCTGGAACGCTTTGCCAGCGGAGGTGGGCACAATAGCATCATTTAAGATGCATCTAGACAGATATATGAACGGGCGGGGAACAGAGGGAAGTAGATCCTTGGAAAATAGGTGACAGGTTTAGATAAAGGATCTGGATCGGCGCAGGCTGGGAGGGCCTAAGGGCCTGTTCCTGTGCTGTAATTCTCATTGTTCTCTTTGTTCTCTCAGCGCCAGGGACCCGGGTTCAATTCCGGCCTTGGGTTACTGTCTGTGTGGACTTTGTATGTTCCTCCTGTGTCTGCGTGGGTTTACTCCAAGTGTTCTGCTTTCTGCCCGCAGTTCAAAGATTTTTTTTTTTTTTGATTTAGAGTACCCAATTAATGTTTTCCAATTAAGGGGCAATTCAGCATGGCTATTCCACCTAGCTTGCACATTTTTGGGTTGTGGGGGCAAAACCCACACAAACATGGGGAGAATGTGCAAACTCCACACGGACAGTGACCCAGAGCCGGGATCGAACCTGGGACCTCGGCGCCGTGAGGCCGAAGTGCTAACCCACTGCGCCCCCGTGCTGCCCCCACAGTTCAAAGATGTGCAGGTTAAGTGGATTGGCCATGTTAAGTTGCCCCTTAGTGTCCAGGGATGTACAGGTTAGGTTCCAGAGATAGGGTGGGGAGTGGACCATGGTAGGGTGCTCTTTCAGAGGGTCGGTGCAGACTTGATGGGCCGAATGGCCTCCATCTGCACTGTAGGAATTCTATGGTTCTAAGAAACGCATGCAGACACGGGGTGACAAACACCACAGTCACCTAAGGTCCGAATTGAACATGGTCCCTGGGCAGCAGTGCTAACTAGTGTGCCACCGTGTTACCCATGTTAAATATGTTTCTGCCTTGTTTGCTTCAATTATCTTAATAATTTAGAATTATCTCAATTAAATGTGGTGTTCTGATGTTTCAATAAGAGATTTGTAGAAGCTTGTAAAGTTTAGTGTAAAACATCTATTAACAAAAATAATTTTATAAATACAAAACTTGAAAACCAGTTAACATAGAACTTAACGTTTAACTTTGTCAGCTGAACAATGACATAAAACGACCTCAACTTTAACAAATGTCTTGCAATAAAATATATTTTCACACTTAAACACAATGGTTCCATCTATTTGTAAAGGAGGGAGGGAGGATAGGGAGGGAGAGAAAGGGGGGAAGAGGAGAGTTTTGAGATATCAACTGTTAATTGACAAGCTTAACGTCTGAAAGCAGTAGCTGCTGAAGCGTAGTGTCCTGGCACTCATCTCCTCTGCCATCATTTTGGGATGTCCTTCGGCAGTACACTCTTAGGGGTGGGTGATTGATTCACTGCAATACCTGTCAGAGAGATAGTTCACATTAGCTTACAGGAGGCTTGCATTTTTCAACTAAGTCATCAAAAATTGTTAAAATAATTGTAAAAATAATCACTTGAGGCTTCTAAGGATGAATTTTACATCAGGGAGACTCATCAACAACTCAGCTTAAATACGTTGCAAAATCCAAATGTACTTTAGCTCTGAATCAGCTGGTAGGACAGGCGTGCTAATATTGGTGTCCTTGAAGGAGTCAATAGCACCAGTATCAAGGCCATGATCGTCCAAAACCAACTCTGCCGGACCATCCATATACTTAGGATGTCAGTCTGCCAAAGAAAACCTTATTCACCCTGCTCAAGGAAGGATCCTGAACAAGAGGAGGACAAAATAAACTCTTCAAAGGGTTTTAAAAAAATTTAGAGTACCCAATTATTTTTTTCCAATTAAGGGGCAATTTAGCGTGGCCAATCCACCTAGTCTGCCATCTTTGGGTTGTGGGGGTGAGACCCACGCAGATACGGGGAGAATGTGCAAACTCCACACGGACAGTGACCCGGGATCGGGATCAAACCCGGGACCTCAGCGCCGTGAAGCAGCAATGCTAACCACTGTGCCGCCCCCTCTCTTCAAAGGGTTACATCAAGAAATGGAACATAGAGTGAATGCCTGGGGGACCTTTGCTGAGAAGGGACCTACTTGGAGGAACCTCCTGATTGAAGGGTCACAATTCTTCAAGAACATCCGGCAGCAAGGGGAAACCCAGAAAAGGAGTCTGAGAAAGGAATACTTATGACTTGGCGTCTAAGGACCAATCCCACCTTTTGGAAACTTCTGCCAAGTGATTGAAGATGCGGCTCTAGGATAAGGCTCATCAGCCACACAAGGACCCACAGAACCCGTGATCATTAACACTGAGTATCTTAGGCGGACAATCATACTCATTAGCGAGTGATCACCGCATTCTATTCATTACAGTTCCTTCAATGGCATTTACTTCCTCATGGCAAACCAAAATTAAAACTAAATCATTCTTTCAACTTTTGTTACTCCAAACTCACTTTATACAGTAAAGTACCCTTTTAATGGAATTAACAGCCTTATGACGAACCAGAGTTTAATAAAATAAAAATATATTTTACTTTCACTTTATTTGCATTTTAAACATATTTATTTATAAACACTAAATGTAAAACATTAACCTTCCAAAAAAATGTCAGCTGATGTCTCCTGCCTCTGCTAGACCAAAAATAAAGCGCAAATAAAAAGGTGCTAAAAACTCACCTAAAATTCGGGCAAGTGGTCCAAGTTAGTTCTGTAGTTGCATTTCCCATTCAGCAGCTCCAGTGCAAAGCAGGGCTTCAAGCAGGGAAAAGAAACCGTCCGGGAATTTGACCAACGCGGATGCCTGAATGCCCACACTTACGGGTCATCACGCCGCGCATGTGCAGCGCACCGGCAACTTAAGTTGCGAATCCTACAGGAAGTTACAGGCTGTAGTATTTAATCTCCATGGACATTGGGTGGGGCCAGACTCAAACAACAAATCAATAAAGCACGAGGAATGGTCAGAAGTAACAATTGGTGAGTACTCAGCCACCACTGAATGGAGGAGAATCCTATCCAAAATGAAAAAATCAATGCAGGAATGCACCCGGTGGACGTGTGAAACAAAAGGGAAGTCCCTGTCATTCAGGTGCAAAACGTGCCCGGGATCCACCTCCCCTCTGTCATGATATGCAAACATGCAGCTAATGAACACATAGAATAGGACACGACCAATGAGCAGTCAGGACACTCGGGTGGTATCTCACAATAAAAGGGATGAGGCACTCACCCCCCGCCTCTTTCCACAGACCAACATCTACAGAGTGAGACGGTGTATCCTCAGCATCACACCCCAGCACGTGGCTTAGAGCAAGGCTGGTTCAGTTAGGCTGAGTTACTACATTTAGATTAGCAGAGAGTCAAACTCCTTGAGAACTGTGCTAATAGTTCAATAAAACACATTGAACTCACTTCAAAGTCTGGAGCATCTTTTGCTCAAAACTGCATCAAGTGGCAGCTTGTGTTATTCCAAATTACATAGCACACCATGACACCAGGAGTCTGTTCAATCTAGTTAGTTCAACTCAGCAAGATCCGTGACGACCAGTGAATGTATACTGGCACAATGGAAAAGATTCAGGCTCCCCACCAGCTCAGGACCTCCGGCAATCTCAGTGCCAACTGGCGGACATTCAAGCAGAAATTTCAGCCTTACTTCGAAGCATCAGACCTCAATGGTGCGTCTGATGCACGGAAGATAACTCTTTTCCTTACCACAGCGGGTGATCACGCCTTGGAAATATTCAACTCCTTTCACTTCGCCGAAAACCAGGACAAGACAAAGTTTCAGACCATCCTGGACACGTTTGACAGCCACTGTGAGGTGGACACCAATGAAATCTTCGAGCGCTACATATTCTTTTTTTTTAAATAATATTTTATTGAAAATTTTTGGTCAACCAACACAGTACATTGTGCATCTTTTACACAACATTGTAACAATACAGATAATAATGACCTTTTTAAATTTAAACAAAAACAACAACAAATAAATAAATATTAAATAACAAAAAAAAATAAATAAATAAATAAAAGCTAGCCCTAATTGGCAACTGCCTTGTCTCAGGCCACACTCCCCCCCCCCCCCCCCCCCCCCCCATCCCCCCCATCCCTCCCCCCCCCCCCCCCCCCCAAGTCCTGGGCCGCTGCTGCTGCCTTCTTTGTTCTCCCCTATCTATCTTTCCGCAAGATATTCGACGAACGGTTGCCACCGCCTAGTAAACCCTTGAGCCGACCCCCTTAGGACGAACTTAATCCGCTCCAACTTTATGAACCCCGCCATATCATTTATCCAGGTCTCCACCCCCGGGGGCTTGGCTTCTTTCCACATTAGCAATATTCTGCGCCGGGCTACTAGGGACGCAAAGGCCAAAACATCGGCCTCTTTCGCCTCCTGCACTCCCGGCTCTTGTGCAACCCCAAATATAGCCAACCCCCCAGCTTGGTTCGACCCGGACTCCTACTACTTTCGAAAGCACCTTTGTCACCCCCATCCAAAACCCCTGTAGTGCCGGGCATGACCAAAACATATGGGTATGATTCGCTGGGCTTCTCGAGCACCTCGCACACCTATCCTCCACCCCAAAAAATTTACTGAGCCGTGTTCCAGTCATATGTGCCCTGTGTAATACCTTGAACTGAATCAGGCTTAGCCTGGCGCACGAGGACGACGAGTTTACCCTGTTTAGGGCATCTGCCCACATCCCCTCCTCAATCTCCTCCCCTAGCTCTTCTTCCCATTTCCCTTTTAGTTCGTCCATCATAGTCTCCCCTTCGTCTCTCATTTCCCTATATATATCCGACACCTTACCATCCCCCACCCATTTCTTTGAGATGACTCTGTCCTGCACCTCTTGTGTCGGGAGCTGCGGGAATTCCCTCACCTGTTGCCTCGCAAAAGCCCTCAATTGCATGTACCTGAATGCATTCCCTTGGGGCAACCCATATTTCTCGGTTAGCGCTCCCAGACTCGCAAACTTCCCATCCACAAATAGATCTTTCAATTGCGTTATACCTGCTCTTTGCCACATTCCATATCCCCCATCCATTCCCCCCGGGGCAAACCTATGGTTGTTTCTTATCGGGGACCCCCCCCCAGTGCTCCGGTCTTTCCCCTATGTCGTCTCCACTGTCCCCAAATCTTCAGTGTAGCTACCACCACCGGACTCGTGGTATAGTTCCTTGGTGAGAACGGCAATGGGGCTGTCACCATAGCCTGCAGGCTGGTCCCCCTACAAGACGCCCTCTCTAATCTCTTCCACGCCGCTCCTTCCTCCTCTCCCATCCACTTACTCACCATTGAAATATTAGCGGCCCAATAATACTCACTTAGGCTCGGTAGTGCCAGCCCCCCCCTATCCCTACTACGCTGTAAGAATCCCTTCCTCACTCTCGGAGTCTTCCCGGCCCAAACAAAACCCATGATACTCTTTTCTATCCTTTTGAAAAAAGCCTTCGTGATCACCACCGGGAGACACTGAAACACAAAGAGGAATCTCGGGAGGACCACCATCTTAACCGCCTGCACCCTCCCTGCCATTGACAATGCTACCATATCCCATCTCTTGAAATCTTCCTCCATCTGTTCCACCAACCGCGTCAAATTTAGCCTGTGCAATGTGCCCCAATTCTTAGCTATCTGGATCCCCAGGTAACGAAAGTCTCTTGTTACCTTCCTCAACGGTAGGTCTTCTATTTCCCTACTCTGCTCCCCTGGATGCACCACAAACAGCTCACTCTTCCCCATGTTCAATTTATACCCTGAAAAATCCCCAAACTCCCCAAGTATCCGCATTATTTCTGGCATCCCCTCCGCTGGATCCGCCACATATAGTAGCAGATCATCCGCATATAAAGATACCCGGTGTTCTTCTCCTCCCCTAAGTATTCCCCTCCATCCCTTGGAACCTCTCAGCGCTATCGCCAGGGGCTCAATCGCCAGTGCAAACAGTAATGGGGACAGAGGACATCCCTGCCTTGTCCCTCTATGGAGCCGAAAATATGCCGATCCCCGTCCATTCGTGACCACACTCGCCACTGGGGCCCTATACAACAGCTGCACCCATCTAACATACCCCTCTCCGAACCCAAATCTCCTCAACACCTCCCACAAATAATCCCACTCCACTCTATCAAATGCTTTCTCGGCATCCATCGCCACTACTATCTCCGTTTCACCCTCTGGTGGGGCCATCATCATTACCCCTAACAACCTCCGTATGTTCGTGTTCAGCTGTCTCCCCTTCACAAACCCAGTTTGGTCCTCATGAACCACCCCCGGGACACATTCCTCTATTCTCATTGCCATTACCTTGGCCAAGACCTTGGCATCTACATTGAGGAGGGAGATTGGTCTGTAGGACCCGCATTGTAGCGGATCCTTTTCCTTCTTTAAAAGAAGCGATATCGTTGCTTCTGACATAGTCGGGGGCAGTTGTCCCCTTTCCTTTGCCTCGTTAAAGGTCCTCGTCAGTAGCGGGGCGAGCAAGTCCAAATATTTTCTGTAAAATTCAACTGGGAATCCGTCCGGTCCCGGAGCCTTTCCCGTCTGCATGTTCCTAATTCCTTTCACCACTTCTTCTACCGTGATCTGTGCTCCCAATCCCATCCTTTCCTGCTCTTCCACCTTGGGAATTTCCAGCCGATCCAAAAACTCCATCATTCTCTCCCTCCCATCCGGGGGTTGAGCTTCATACAATTTTTTATAAAATGTCTTAAACACTTCATTCACTCTCTCCGCTCCCCGCTCCGTCTCTCCATCTTCGTCTCTCACCCCCCCTATTTCCCTCGCTGCTCCCCTTTTCCTCAATTGGTGTGCCAGCAATCTGCTCGCCTTCTCTCCATATTCATACTGTACACCCTGCGCCTTCCTCCATTGTGCCTCTGCAGTGCCTGTGGTCAGCAAGTCAAATTCCACATGCAGCCTTTGCCTTTCCCTATACAGTCCCTCCTCCGGTGCTTCCGCATACTGTCTGTCCACCCTCAAAAGTTCTTGCAACAACCGCTCCCGTTCCTTACTCTCCTGCTTCCCTTTATGTGTCCTTATTGATATCAGCTCCCCCCTAACCACCGCCTTCAACGCCTCCCAGACCACTCCCACCTGAACCTCCCCATTGTCATTGAGTTCCAAGTACTTTTCAATGCATCCCCTCACCCTTAAGCACACCCCCTCATCCGCCATTAGTCCCATGTCCATTCTCCAGGGTGGACGCCCTCTTGTTTCCTCCCCTATCTCCAAGTCTACCCAGTGTGGGGCATGATCCGAAATGGCTATAGCCGTATATTCCGTTCCCCTCACCCTCGGGATCAATGCCCTACCCAACACAAAAAAGTCTATGCGTGAATAGACTTTATGGACATAGGAGAAAAACGAGAACTCCTTACTCCTAGGTCTACTGAATCTCCACGGGTCCACCCCTCCCATCTGCTCCATAAAATCCTTAAGCACCTTGGCTGCTGCCGGCCTCCTACCAGTCCTGGACTTCGACCTATCCAGCCTTGGTTCCAACACCGTGTTAAAGTCTCCCCCCATTATCAGCTTTCCGGTCTCTAGGTCTGGGATGCGTCCTAGCATTCGCCTCATAAAATTGGCATCGTCCCAATTCGGGGCATACACGTTTACCAACACCACCATCTCTCCCTGTAATTTGCCACTCACCATCACGTATCTGCCCCCGTTATCCGCCACTATAGTCTTTGCCTCGAACATTACCCGCTTCCCCACTAATATAGCCACCCCCCTGTTTTTCGCATCCAGCCCCGAATGGAACACCTGCCCTACCCATCCTTTGCGCAACCTAACCTGATCTATCAGTTTCAGGTGCGTTTCCTGTAACATGACCACATCTGCTTTAAGTTTCTTAAGGTGTGCGAGTACTCGTGCCCTCTTTACCGGCCCGTTAAGCCCCCTCACGTTCCACGTGATCAGCCGAGTTGGGGGGCTTCCCACCCCCCCCCCTTGACGGTTAGCCATCATCTTTTTCCAGCTTCTCGCCCAGTTCCCACGCAGCTGTATTTCTCCCAGACGGTGCCCCCCCGCCCATCCTTTCCCGTACCCACTCCCCCCTTTCCCCAGCAGCAGCAACCCAGTAATTCCCCCCACCCCCCCCGCTAGACCCCCCGCTAGCGTAATTACTCCCCCCATGTTGCTCCCAGAAGTCAGCAAACTCTGGCTGACCTCGGCTTCCCCCCGTGATCACGGCTCGCCCCGTGCGGCGCCCCCTCCTTCCTGCTTCTCTATTCCCGCCATAATTATCATAGCGTGGGAACCAAGCCCGCGCCTCTCCCTCGGCCCCGCCTCCCATGGCCAACGCCCCATCTCCTCTCCCTCCCCACCTCCCCCCATCACCACCTGTGGGAGAAAGAAAAGTTACCATACCGCAGGATTAATCATACAATCCCTCTTCGCCCCCCCCCCCCCACTCGTCCCACCACTTTGTCCAAACGTTCATTTTCGTAGTCCAATCATTCCAATTTTTCTTCTACAATAAAAGTCCACGCTTCATCCGCCGTCTCAAAGTAGTGGTGCCTCCCTTGATATGTGACCCACAGTCTTGCCGGTTGCAGCATTCCAGACTTTATCTTTTTTTTGTGAAGTACCGCTTTGGCCCGATTAAAGCTCGCCCTCCTTCTCGCCACCTCCGCACTCCAATCTTGATAGACGCGGATCACCGCGTTCTCCCATTTACTACACCGAGTTTTCTTCGCCCATCTAAGGACCATTTCTCTATCCTTAAAACGGAGAAATCTCACCACTATGGCTCTGGGAGCTTCTCCTGCTCTCGATCCTCGCACTATAACTCGGTATGCTCCCTCCACCTCCAACGGACCCGTCGGGGCCTCCACTCCCATTAACGAGTGCAGCATCGTGCTCACATATGCCCCGACGTCCGCCCCTCCACACCTTCAGGAAGGCCAAGAATCCTCAAGTTGTTCCTCCTTGCGTTATTTTCCAGTGCCTCCAACCTCTCCACAGATTGTTTCTGGTGTGCCTCCTGTATCTCCGACTTCACCACCAGGCCCTGTATATCGTTTTCATTCTCTGCTGCTTTCGCCTTCACGACCCGAAGCTCCTGCTCCTGGGTCTTTTGTTCCTCTTTCAGCCCTTCAATCGCCTGTAATATCGGGGCCAACAACTCTTTCTTCATTTCCTTTTTTATCTCCTCCACGCAGCGTTTCAAAAACTCTTGTTGTTCAGGGCCCCATATGAAACTGCCACCTTCCGACGCCATCTTGGTTTCTGCTTGCCTTCCTTGCCGTTGTTCCAAAGGATCCGCTGCAATCCGGCCACTTTCCTCTCCTTTTTCCATCCGTGTCCAGGGGGAACACCCTTCTGGTTTACCGCACGGTGTTTTCAGCCGTTAGAATTGCCGTTGGGGCTCCTATCAAGAGCCCAAAAGTCCGTTTCACAGGGAGCTGCCGAAACGTGCGACTCAGCTGGTCATCGCCGCACCCGGAAGTCCTCGAGCGCTACATATTCAAGCAGCGATTGCAAGGTAAAGACTAATCTTTCAACTCATATTTAACTAACCTTACACTGCTAGCGCAATCCTGCAACTTCGGTGATATCACTGACTCCATGATCAGAGACCAAATCGTTTTTGGAGTTCACTCTGATCCTCTGAGAGAGCAGTTACTGAAGATCAAGCATATGACCCTGCCAGTCGCGATTGAAACATGCACAGTGCATGAGCACACTGAAAATCGTTATTCCCAGTACAAAACGGCAGAAAATGATAAACTAGCCTCCTGTGAGGCGGAGAGTGTGCAGGCCATCTCCCGGCTGCAGCGCCGCAACATTGACGAAAGCGGCCATTTTGCACACTCTTCCCGGGGCCTGATGCGTGCGCGATGCAAACGGGATAACGAAGCGGCCGAAACCCCCACTGCACAGGTGCCGACGTCTGAGAACCGCACTGCGCATGTGCAACGACGCCCTGCAAGAGGCAGACACTGTTTAAACTGCAGGAAGCCAGGCCACTATGCAGCCCTGTGCAGATCTGCACCGCCAGTCAGGAGCCAGCGCTCCCAATTCCGACAACGGTGCATCCGGAGTGTGCAACAACACCTCCAGGATTCTGATCCCGGCAGTGCAACGGATCCAGATGATGAATGCCTGGACAACGCCTACAGTGTGTGGGCATTGTTACAATGTGTGAATATGCCACACCAGACTCATCGCAAGTCCAGTCAATCCTAGCTGTGGATTCCGAGGACGAATGACGAGCAGTGATGAAGGTCAACCACTGCCCCATCCAGTTCAAGCTGGACACAGGTGCCTCTGCCAACCTCCTCTCACAGGCAGACTTCAGACGCATTAAGAAGCCCCCCACGGTCCTTCCAGCTGCCTGCAAGCTCCTGGATTACAACGGGAATGCCATCACGGCACTGGGATCCTGCCATCTGCACGTATCCAACCGACACACACAAGCACGGTTATGCTTTGAAATTGTTAAGCCGGACAGGGCATCCCTACTAGGTGCGCACGCCTGCAAGCAGCTGAACCTCATTCAAAGGGTTTACATCCCGACATCCTCCCATGTGGATCTTCAGGCCGGCATCGACGACATCCTCGCCCAGTATCCAGATGTGTTCAACGGGATGGGCATGCTGCCATAGCAATACAAGATTCTGCTACGACCTGATGCTAAGCCAGTGGTCCACGCACCATGATGTGTCCCTGCTCCACTGGGAGAGCGCCTGAAGGCACAGCTCAAGGATCTTCAGCAAAAAGGCATCATATCAAAGGTCACCGAATCGACTGACTGGGTCAGCTCGATGGTGTGCGTAAAGAAGCCTTTGGGGGACCTACGCATCTGCATTGAATCCAAGGATCTCAATAAGAATATCAAGCGGGAACACTACCCCATCCCGAAGTGGGAGGAACTCACGAGTGAGATGGCACACGCGCGCTTCTTCACCAAATTGGATGCATCACAGGGATTTTGGCAAATCTAGCTGGAAGAGTCCAGCAGATGGCTCTGCACCTTCAACACGCCTTTTGGCAGATACTGCTACAATCGCATGCCATTTGGCATCATCTCGGCATTGGAGATATTCCATCCCATCATGGAGCAGATGACGGAAGGCATTGAAGGGGTTCGTGTGTACGTGGATGACATCATCATATGGTCCACGACCCCTGAAGAACTTGTGTCCCGTCTCCAGAATGTATTTCGCCGTATACATGCCAACGGCCTAAAGTTAAACAGGTCCAAATGTTGTTTTGGCACATCGACGCTCAAGTTCCTAGGAGACCAGATCTCTCAGCCTGGTGTGCGCCCGGACACAGACATGATCAAGGCCATCGAGGCGATGAAGGTCCTTGGGTATGGTCAATTTTCTGGGCAAGTTCATTCCAAACATGGCCACACACACCACAGCCCTACGCAACCTTGTGAAAAAGTCAACTGCCTTTGAGTGGAAGGCGGCACACCAGACAGAGTGGCTGGAGCTGAAAGCCAAGCTCCCCACTGCACCAGTCCTGGCATTCTTCAACCCGGCCCGGGAGCCATAGGTATCCACAGATGCGAGTCAGGATGGCATCGGTGCGGTGTTGCTTCAACGCGATGACGACACATCCTGGGCACCAGTAGCCTACGCAGTTTTACAATGTGAAGGATGACCTGACGGTGATTGATGGTATCCTCCTCAAGCTGGACAGGATTGTTATTCCGCTCAGTCTCCAGAGCTTGGTGCTGCGCCAGATTCATGAGGGATACCTGGGCGTCGAGAAGTGCAGATGCAGAGCCCGGCAAGCTGTCTACTGGCCCGGCATCAGCCAGGACATCATGAACATGGTCCTGAACTGTGCTACCTGTCAGTGGTTCCAGCCAGCGCAGAGCAAGGAGACGTTCCAACAGCATGACATAGTGGCCACTCTGTGGTCCAAGGATGGCATCAACCTCTTTCATGCGAATGGTCGCGACTACGTATTGATCATCGACTATTTCTCGAATTACCCTGGGGTGATGAAGCTCCCGGACCTCACCTCTCGGACCGTAATCAAAGCCTGTAGGGAGACGTTCTCAAGACTTGGCATCCCAATCACTGTCATGAGCGACAATTGCCCGTGCTTTACCAGTCGAGAATGGTCCACGTTTGCCAGGTCATACAATTTCCAGCATGTCACCTCCTGTTCGCACTATCCGCAGTCCAATGGAAAAGTCGAGAAAGGGGTGCACATTGTGAAACAGCTCATCTGCAAGGCCGCGGACTCTGCTTCCGACATACACCTTGCACTGCTCGCGTACAGGGCGACTCCATTGTCCACTGGCATGTCGCCAGCTCAACTCCGGATGAACAGGGACCTGCGGACGACGCTTCCAGCCATACATCTGCCCAATCTGGATCACCTCTCGGTGCTGCAGAAGATGCAACAGCTCAGACCGTCAAAAGCAGGGCTATGATGCCCATGCCAACGATTTGGCCGTGCTACCCTGGCAGACACTGTCAGGATCAAGATACCGGATGGTGGGTGGTCTGCCCCGGCTGTCATTGTTCGACAGGCTCTTATGTTGTACCTATGGCTGATGAGTCCATCGTGTGAAGGAATCGACGGGCACTGCGCAAAGTTGCCTGCCCGCAACGACTTTCTCCTCCATTTCCATATGTTGAATTTCCACCTCCTGATACCTCGCAACACGAGGCTACCAGTCAGGCTTCCATCTTGCCTGTCAAGGCGCCATCATCCCCTCCGCCACCTCTCCGGCGGTCGACCAGGATCAGACGCATACCTGAGAGGCTGGACTTGTGAACATTTGTTTAGTTTGCTCTGTTCTGTTGTCCTCCGTCAGTCACGTTAGACAGACTCATTCACATGTAAATACATTCACATATGCCAACAAAACATTAAAAAAAGGGAGATGTCATGATATGCAAACATGCAGCTAATGAACACATAGAATAGGACTCGACCAATGAGCAGTCAGGACACTCAGGGGTGGTATCTCACTATAAAAGGGATGAGGCACTCGCACCCCGCCTCTTTCCACAGACCAACATCGACAGAGTGTGACAGGGTGTATCCTCAGCATCACACCCCAGCATGTGGCTCAGAACAGGGCTGGTTCAGTTAGACTGAGTTGCTACGTTTAGATTAGCAGAGAGCCAAACTCATTGAGAAATGTGTTCAATAAAACACATTGAACTCACTTCAAAGTCTGGAGCATCTTTTACTCAAAACTGCATCAAGTGGCAGCTTGTGTTATTCCAAATTACAAAACACAACAGCCCCCCCCCCCCCCCCCCCCCGCCATCTGAGTCATAAAAGAAGACAAAGCCCTAGCCATCCCGGATAGAACAAAAGATTTAAGCCTGGGACGGTCCAGCCTCGGTTACAAAACACAATTCAGGTCACCACCTGAAATAAGCTGATGTGAGTCGAGGTTGGGGAAGGAGGCTAACAGGGAGTTAATGAAATTTGTATTGGATTGGATTTGTTTATTGTCACGTGTACCGAGGTACAGTGAAAAGTATTTTTCTGCGAGCAGTTCAACAGATCATTAAGTACATGGAAAGAAAAAGGAATAAAAGAAAATACATAATGGGGCAACACAACATATACAATGTAACTACATAAGCACTGGCATCGGATGAAGCATACAGGGTGTAGTGTTAATGAGGTCAGTCCATAAGAGGGTCATTTAGGAGTCTGGTGACAGTGGGAAAGAAGCTGTTTTTGAGTCTGTTCGTGCATTTTCTCAGACTTCTGTATCTCCTGCCCGATGGAAGAAGTTGGAAGAGTGAGTAAGCCGGGTGGGAGGGATCTTTGATTATTACTTGTTTTTGGGTAGTGTTGTGTTCTTCATGTCTTTGATTAGATATAGTGATTCTTTATAATTCTTGGGGTTTTTTACCTTTAGATATTGTTTCCTTTCCCTTTTCAATGTCATAGTTTGGTGCAACATTTAGTCCCAGTTGGGGGCATAAACGTTGACCACGACTACAGTGGTGCTCGACAGGGAACCACAAACTTTAACATATCGACCATTGGGGTCGGCTATAATCTGAGAGGAGGAAACCAAAATCTTTTATTAATCAAAATCGTCGTACCCCTGGCCCTGTTATCGAAACCAAAATGGAAAGCCTGCCCAACCCAGCCCTTGTGCAACATTGTTTTTAAAAAAACAAAACCCCATTTAATTTGCAACACCCCTCTAGCGACTAAATGTTGCACCAAACTATGACATTGAAAAGGGAAAAGAAACAATATGTAAAGGTAAAAAAAAAACAAGAACGATAAAGAATCGCTAAATCTAATCAAAGACATGAAAAACACAACCCAACCCAAAAACAAGTAATAAACTGAAATACAAACAATACAAAATGCCCATCAACAGAGCCACAAACCAAATTAAACATCGCACAACTTGTGCCTTTTAACAAAAGAGTCCGAATCTCCCGACATGTCAAAAAAATAGTCTTGTTCTTCAAATGTGACTTTAAGCGAGCTGGATGGACAATCGCGAAACTGACTTCCCTCTTGTACAAGACTGCCTTCACTCCATTAAACCCGGCTTGCTTTTCTCGCTAACTCAGAACTCATGTCCTGATAAAGCCTAATGGAGTGGCCTTCCCACTTGAGATCACAGTGCTCCCTTGACCATCAAAGAATCCTCTCTTTTTCTGTAAAACTGTAGAGTCTAGAGTCCACACTGCAAGCGGTGGATCTTCAGAACAAGGCTTCAGTCGAAGTGAGCGATGGGCTTGGTCTAATTCGGACGGGGATACGAATCCACCCTCACCCGCCATTTTGAGGAACATGTCTGAGAGATATTCCCTGGGGGTATGGCCCTCAATCCCTTCCAGCAACCCCACAATCCGGATGTTCTGCCTCCTGTTTTCCAAGTCATTCAGTTTGGTTCTTAACGATTTCTTGATTTCAACCACCAAAGTCAAATCAGGCCCCCGAACATCAATCCGATCGCTATGATCCGGCAAAGCCTTCTCCATGCTCTTAATCGTGACTCCATGGACTTTGACAGTCTTACTAGTTTTTTCCAGAGCCACACAAATGGGGACAAGGCCTCTTCAATTGAACTTTTAAGATCCTCCGACAAGTTTTGTTGGGGTTTCTTGAACTGCATTGTCACAAGACTAGTGAGAGTCTCGGCCATTAGTGGAGTGGATGGAGAGGAAGGAACCGTCTCCTCAGCGATCGGGCCGCCATTTTGAAAAGGTGCCCCAATCTCTAAGTGAGCTTGAGGGTGCCCCAAAGCCCCCATCCACGGACAGTGTCACCCCCCACACACATGGACATTACCCCCCCCCTCAAGAGAGAACACACCGCTATGGGGTTACCGAAGGTCCCCCCCCTTTTCAGGCTCCCCACTCCCCTTTTGTGACCCCCCTCTTTCAGGATCCCCCAACTTTACATCCCCTAACTTTATGAGGCCACTTCATACCCATCCTTCACCACTCACCTTTCATACCCCCCTCTCATGGGCATTACCCCCTCAGGCCCCGACACTTGGCAGTGCCACCCTGGCACCTGGGTACCCTGGAACTGCCACCCTGGCAGTGACCCAGCCAGTCTGACAGTGCCACCCGGGCACGCTGGTGGTATTACAAACTTCTATATATTTTTTTGAAGTACGCGTTATAGCATTTCAATATGATTTGGGAATTAAGTATCTTTTTTATTCATTGATGGGGTCTGGTTATTGCTGATGCGGCCAGCGTTTGTTTCCCATCCCTAGTTGCCCTTGAGTGGCTTCCTGGGCCATTTTAAAGGGCAGTTAAGAGTCAATCACAATGCTGTGAGTCTGAAGTCACATGTAGGCCAGACCAAGGAAGAACAGCAGACATTAATTTTTTAAAAATGTTTTTATTTAGGATTTTTCATATTATACAGAACAAAGTTGTTTTTGTTTTTTTAAATAAATTTAGAGTACCCAATCTTTTTTTTCCAATTAAGGGGCAATTTAGCGTGGCCAATCCACCTAACCTGCACATCTTTTTTGGGTTGTGGAGGCAAAATCCACGCAAACACGGGGAGAATGAGCAAACCCCACACGGAGAGTGACCCAGGGCAGGGATTTGAACCCAGGTCCTCAGTGTCGTAGGCAGCAATGCTAACTAACCACTGTGCCACCGTGCTGCCCTATACAGAACAAAGTTAATGTGAACATACATTGAAAACAAAAATATATACATCGATCATCTTCCATTATTTACATCGATCATCTTTCGTTATTTACAACAGTTACGGCTTCTTGTTTTACTTTCTCCAGTAGATGTTTAGTTCTAGCTGGGTCCTCTGCATCCCTTTCCCCCTTTTCTTCCTGAATCCCCCCTCCCTTCTAGTTGTCTGGCGTGCCCTCTTCCCTCATCAGTTCTTATGTCTTGTTCCTGTTTGGTTGGCGGGACGCCGTTTATTTAGTTATTTGCTGAGCATGGTTGGGCTCCATGCCTCTTTCTCCCTCCTCCCCCCTTTTCGTTTGTGTTTGTTGATATACCCTGGCTTCGCTTTCCCTTCCTTGGCTTATTGGTTGTTGGCTGCAAACAGGTTTTGGAACAACTGGGTGAATGACTCTCATGTTTTGTGGTAGCCCTCTTCCGAACCCCGGATTGCGAATTTAATTTTCTCCACCTGGAGAAATTCCAATAGGTCTGCCAGCTAGTCTGCAGCTTTGGGTGGTGCGTCTGATCGCCAGCCGAGCAAGATTCTGCGGCGGACGATTCAGGAGGTAAAGGCAAGGGCTTCGACCCTCATCCTCATGAAGAGATCTGGCTGTTCTGATACCCCGAAGATTGCCACTCTCTGGCATGGCTCCACCCTCATCCCCACCACCTTGGACATCGCCTCAAAGAAGGCTGCCAGTACCCGACTAGTCTGGGGCAAAACCAGAACATGTGGGCATGGTTGGCCGGACCTGCTGGGCAATATTCGTCCTCCACCTTGATGTGTTGGGTAGGCTGGGTCGATGTGCACTGCACTTGATGCAGTGTGGCGAGAGACAGACCTCCAACACTTGATAAGATGCAACACGATTTTATTTAACACCTAAACTATTATACATGTTCAACTGTGGGTTGACACTATGCTGATTTGACTGGAGACCTGATACTAGCCTAACCAGACTTACTAGCTACCATATGGTGTTTGCACTGGCCAGCTCACTAACTCTGACTGTCTCAGGGGCTGGGTCCTGAGAGAGAGCGGGAAAACTGGTGCCGTCTGACTTTATAGTGGTGGTGTCCTGTCTGGTGATTGGCTGCTCTGTTCTGTGTGTTTACTGGTCATCCTGTGTGTCAATTACTGCCTGTCTGCAATCCATTGTATATATAGATGTATATTATGACACACCTGTGGGAAAAACCTGCTCCTTCGGGTTCTGGTTAAGTGAGCTCTGTGTGAGGGCAGCACGGCGGCGCAGTGGGTAGCACTGCTGCCTCACGGTGCCGAGGTCCCAGGTTCGATCCCGGCTCTGGGTCACTGTTCGTGTGGAGTTTGCACATTCTCCCCGTTTTTGCGTTGGTTTTGCCCCCACAGCCCAAAGATGTGCAGGATAGGTGGATTGGCCACGCTAAATTGCCCCTTAATTGGAAAAATGAATTGTGTACTCTAAATTTATTTTTTAAAAGGTGAGCTCTGTGTACCACTTTCAGCTGCATGAGGCTCAACCTTGCGCATGTGGAGGGGGAGTTGACCCTGTGCAGTGCTTTGCTCCGGAGTCCCCACACTATTTCAAACCCTAGATCATCCTCCCACTTTTCCCTTGTCTCGCCTAACAGTGTGTGTGCCGTTCCTATTAGTTGCCCCTCAGATGTCCGCATCCAGTAAGCCCTCTAACAGCAATTGTTGGAGTGGTCATGGGCACTTCCTTGTTTCCCTACGTAAGAAGTTTTGACTTGCATGTGCCTTAGCTCGGTTCCCCCCGTCAGCTATACCTTATCTATTAGTCCCTCTCGTGTTGTCAGTCTATTGTCTGTGCATAGGTCCCTGACTGCTGTCAACGCATCTCCCCCCCCCCTCCCCCACCCCCACCCCCACCCCCACCCCCAAATCCTGTCTCCACCTTTTGAAGGTAGAATGGATTGGTTTTACCACAGCAGGGGAGGGGGTAACTGGGGAATGGAGGAGGCTCATCACAGCGGGACAGAGGGTAACTGGGGAATGGAGGTGGTTTATCACAGCAGGGGAGAGGGTATGGCTACCTCCCTGGTCTTCATCCATTAGCAGGAATGGTAAGTTTGTCCCACCCAGCTCTTCCTTGCCTGCAGTCGGTCCTGCTCTCTCAGGTGTGTCTCTTGCAGAAAGACTATGTCGGCTTTCATACTTTTCAGGTGGGCAAAATTCTGGATCTTTTCACTGGGCCATTAAGTCCCCTGATGTTCCAGATGACTATACTGATGGGTGGGTTTTGTTCCCCCGCCCCTCCTGCGGGATCAACCAAACTTACCTGATGGGCGGCGGCACAGTGGCGACCCTGCACTCCAATGTGTCCTTTTGTTAGGGGGCCATCCAAAATGGTCATGGCCACCGTTCTCCCCATGAGGTCGAGCACCTGCGCTACGAGGTTTCCTTTGTCCATGGTGTCACCCAACATGGCCACCAACTGTGTGTAAGCCACGTGGGTGCGCTCCTGCACTCTGTAATTGATAATATGGAAAGATGTGTCATTTGAAACATGGAAGTCTGGCAATACCTGATTTAAGAAACATGAGAGAATACAAGGCAAGATCCCACAAAGGGTTAACAGCAGCTGCAAAGAGCAGGATTATAAAATGCAGATAGCCTTAGTCAAGCAGGCTTAGCAAACACATAGGATGTTTGTATGAAGCTAAAAACAATGGTTCGCACCTTCATTGAAATTAACCATCTTAGTAAGCATCTGGAAAAGCATGGATGAGGGTTTCAGTTGAGCCAGGTGATAAATGTAAACTTTTCAAGTTATAACCAAGTGGATTTTTAGCATTACACTAAAAGAAATGATTCACACCTTCATTGAAGTAAAATCAGCAGATAGAAAAGAATGCCTAGGGGGGCAAATATATAGGTGTGAAATTCTGCTAACACCAAGTAAATGAAAGAAAATTGGAGACTATCAGTCTACGAGAAACATAATTTAAAGCTAAAATCAAAGTCAAAATTATGAGCTGAGGACACAATTGGAAAATAAAACTATAGAAATGACAGGAACCAAAATTTACACCCCTATTGAAACCAAAGCATTTTTGGATATCACAAAGGAACTTTGAACATCACAAAGGAAACAATGTAATCAGAGACCTGAGAGGTGAGGTCATGTCAAAATGAATACTTAGCCGTGTTAGAAAATTTTAGATTAAAGGTACCTTTTACAATCCAAGTGAAATAAAAGTTACTTTACAATAAAGTCATAAAAACTTAATAACTGTTAGAAAAATATATAAACCCGAAGAAAGGGGACAGCCAGCAGAGCCAGCTCTCACAGCTCGGTACATGGGAAAGATAGGACATAGCAACCGAGCTCACCAGCGAATACATCTAAAGAAGACCAGATTTTAAAAAGAAGATTGATTGTCAAGTTGGGCCTGAAGGTCCCTTCAACCAGCCAGAAGGATCCAGAAGCAAGATCTTTTTACTTTTCTGTAAAGACAGTGATTGCATCTTTTTAAAAAATATATATAATAATAAAATAACTTAAAAGTTTTAACCTGAAACAGTGGTTACTAGCCTACTTTACTTACTTAGCAACGCAGGACCCAGGATATCAATGCTACTAAGGGGTAAATAGGTAAAATTCTTCTGTGAAGGTATGGGTTATACCCGGGGATAACTTGAAAACATAGTTTGACCTGAATAGCACCCACTGAAGCCTGCACAGGAGTCGGGGAGTGAGAATCCCTGTTCACCATTTAGAATATCGACCATTTTTGGTATGGGGGAATTCTAAGAATAGTGGTGAGTTTTTAAACTTCAACTCCGGGGTTTCCCT
Organism: Scyliorhinus torazame; assembly: GCF_047496885.1. NCBI lineage: Eukaryota > Metazoa > Chordata > Chondrichthyes > Carcharhiniformes > Scyliorhinidae > Scyliorhinus > Scyliorhinus torazame. The sequence goes on along the minus strand of NC_092709.1, from coordinate 49,701,969 downwards.
TTGTTCAGAGACCCTCCAAAGTGTTTGCTTGTGGTGCCCTGTATTCCAAGTCACCATACGTGGCCTGTTGTAGCCAGCCTAATGCCCTTACTATCTTTGTTTCGATATCTCCCCCTCCCCGTCTTCCTCCCCTCCCTCCTGTTGCTGTTCCCCCCCATGTTCCTTTCCTACCATTTCCTCCCCTGGTTGCCCCCCCTCCTGCTGCTGATGCGACTCCCCCCCTTTGCCAGGTGCTCTCTCCGTTGTGGGAGTTGCACCAGACCCCCTCTTGCTCATGCTTCCTAGCATTAGCTTTCCCACTAGTGTGGTGGCTCCCCTCCCGGGATGGGTTATGTGTCCACCTGTCACCCGCTATCTGTTCCCCCAACCTGCCATTCTCCTCACCCTTCCCTCGCTCCTTCCTTCCTCTGCTGCAACTCCCATCCTCAGAACGAGGCAATGCAGCCCCGCGCAAAATGTCCCTCGAGTTGTTAAATAAATTAGTAGAGTCTCTTTGGTGCTCTTTTCACTGCTGTCCCTGCTGCCATTTCTCCAGGACACTGTCCGCGTCCGCAGGGGCCCTGAAGAAGTGTTCCCTGCCCTGGAATGTGACCCCGAGTTTGGCCGGATACAGCTCTTTTATTACGCTGTATTAACTTTTTAAAAATATTATATAAATTTAGTGTACCGAATTAATTTTTTCCAATTAAGGGGCAATTTAGCATGTCCAATCCACCTACCCTGCACATCTTTGGGTTGTGGGAGTGAAACCCATGCAAACACAGGGAGAATGTGTAAACTCCACATGGACAGTGACCCAGAGCCGGGATCGAACCTGGGACCTCGGTGCCGTGAGGCTGCAGGGCTAACCCACTGCATCACTGTGCTGCCCCTTTACGCTCTATTACCTTGAGGTCTGTAATAAAATTATTGATGGGCTCTCCATTTCCCTGGCACCTATGACGAAAGTTAAATCTTTCCAGCATCTCACCAGACTGACTTTTACAGTGTTACAGTGTTCTTCAAACATTTTGAGAATTACTTCTACTTTGGTGTTGTCTTCACCTTCTAAGTAATTAAAGCAATTATAGATTTCTCTAGCTTCATGTCCTGCTGTTGCGAGTAGCAGCGATATTTTTGTTGCATCAGAGCCTGCTCAAATCATTAGCTGCAATAAATATTTGGAACATCTGTTCAAACATTTTCCAGTTATAACTTAAATTACCAGTTGTTTCCAGCTGCCATGGAACTCCAACGGGTTCCATCGAATCAGTTAGTCGTCGAGGATCCATATGCTGTGAAGTCTTCCACAGTCGAATATCCAGTTTGAATTTTCTTCTCTTTTTGTCTAACCTAATCTAACTAGTTCTTTTAAAGCCACCAGTCCTGGTACCATCTTTTGTTACACTCCTGTGTTATCTTTTATTACACTTCTCTGTGTGTTTTGATATACTACGGAGTGTAATATGTGTTACTCAAACCTTGGTTACTGATGAGGTCTTCTGAATCTCGATGAAGAAGAATCAAACTCGTCCAGTAGTAACAAAAGGTTTATTGAGTAACTATAACAATAATTGCGTGAGTTCTTTACTTTAACATTGATACTAGTGATAAGGTTAACAAGATCTAACTACAGTAACTATGCTTAACTACACTAATCATCTGAGCTAATCTGATACTCCTGTCCTGGTCACAGTACATCCAAAAGAGAGGGAGGGAGACCCAATGTGGTTTCTTTCATACCCCTGTTGGTCCGGCCCTCTAGTGATCATCTGGTACTGCTGATTACACATTAGCCCCTTATGTACATGCACATACAGAGATCACTACAACAGCGCCCCATTTTGTATGCTGCCATTGTACAGGGCTGCCTTCATCCTGTTGAATTCTGCCCAGCGCTTGGCCAGGTCAGCTCCAATGTCCTGGTAGATCCTGATCCAGTGACCTACCCAGCTACAGGTTTTTGTTTGTCTTGCCCAGCGCAGGATTCTTTCCCGGTCTTGATACCAGTGCATTTTGGCGATTATCGCCCTGGGCTGCTCTCCAGCCGTGCTTTTTGGGCGGAATGACCGATGGGCCCTGTCTATTTCTGGTGGGCTGGGGAAGCTGTCCCTTCCCACCAGATTGCCCAACATTTGGGCCACCTGGTCTGTGGGGTCCCTGGCTTCGATCCCCTCCGGCAGACCCACTATCCGCAGGTTTTGGCACCTTGATCGGTTCTTCTGATCTTTCCCCTCAAGACTACCCTGTGACGCGACCAACCTTGATATTTCCTTTTCCAGCGTGGCGATCCAGTCGCTCTGGTCCGTTAAGGCCGTTTCTAGCTCCTTCATGGTGCTTTCCTGGGCCTCTTTGCCTTGCCCAGGGCCACCTGCATGGTTGCCAGAGCTTCCGTGATTGCCACCCTGACTGCAGCCTGTATATCAGTCTTCGTCTCCTCTCTCTGTTCTCTCGGTTCACTTGGGAGAAACATCCACCAACCACCCTCTGGTGAGGGGCGCAGGCTCCTTGTGCAGCGAGTAGATCCTTCTCGCTCTGGCGTAGCCCGAGCTTCTCTTGGCTTTTCCCATTTCTTGTCTCTTTGCGGCCTCTGGGGTTGCTGAGCATCTCCGTCATGTTGATGTTGGTTGGGGTGCTGGGATAACTCTTTCCCTGTATTAGCAGGCTATTTTGAGTAAAAGAGCCTATTTCCGGGTTTGTGGGAGGAGACCCACCTGATGTGTGACTACTCAGCACATCCCCGTCACCGGAAGTACAAGGAAAGGACATTAATTTCTTTTTAAATTTACAATACCCAATTATTTTTTTTCCAATTAAGGGGTAATTTAGCATGGCCAATCCACCTACCCTGCACATCTTTTTGGTTTGTGGGGGTGAGACCCACGCAGACACTGGGAGAATGTACAAACTCCACACGAATAGTGACCCGGGGCTGGGATCAAACCCGGGTCCTTGGTGCCGTGAGGCAGCAGTGCAAACCACTGCACCATTTGCCGCGCTAGGGAAGGACATTAATGAAGCAGACATTTTTTTCCCCCCATCTCCATTACTGGGATTATCTTTATATTACAGATTAATTAATTGAATTTAAATTCCACTAGCTGCCATAGTGGGATATGAACCCATGTTGCTCTGAGCATTAGCTTGGGCTTCTGGGTTACTAGCCCAGTGGCATTACCACTACACCACTGCCTTCCCCCATGCATATGTATACATAAGTATCCAGAATGCCACATCACTCATTACTGCACTATAATTTGCTTATTAAATCAGCAATGTATTAGCCCGTAACATATGGTGTGACCTGGGAAATGGGGATTCAATGTATCTTCAGCAATTGTGTCTAAAACTGTGATAAATTCAATCTTCTGGGAACCGCAAGACTTAGCATGGCAGCAGGTGTCTGAGAGTGATAGCCAAGCATAGTAAACAAAATAAATGCTGAATTAGATTGAGAACAATTAGTGCCAGAGAGAAAGAAAAACGGAGTGAATCGCTCAAAAATGAAATGGCTGCCACCGCAGCAATGAACCCACAGCTCCAGCTCAGCATGATTCGAGAAGTTTAAACAAAAATGCAGATTGACATTCAGTAGTTTTCTAAGAGGCAGTCGCGAAAAGGAAAGGGTCAGCTAGATTCTTTAGTGGGTAGGAGACAAACGTTCAGATTTGTTTAATAGCTGGGCGATAACATTTTTGAAAAAAGCAATATTTTCAGAACTTCAGCATGCATTCTAGCCAAAGAACAACCATTGGATCCACCGAGAGCAGTTTCAAAGCCTGAGGCAGGAACCAGTTTTGGTTGTTGGAAATTTCTTAGTAAGATTGAGAAACAAAGCAAATATGCGCAAATTCGAAGAAAGGGATGAAAGGCTGCTCGATCAGCTCACCTGGGGCTCTTACAGCACACTATACACAAAGCTCTGATTAAAAGGGACAAGCTAAAAATATCATAGGCTGCTTACACTGCCAGAGCATATGAAACCACAAGTAGGCAGATGAAAATGCTGACTAGCCAAGCAGCGAGCCTTCAGTTAAGTCAAGGGAAAGGCAGTAGGATCGATGCAGTGAAACAGTAACAGAAGAATACACACCAGACAGGGGGGAAAAGATGTGCAGGAGTCTCACGTGTTCACAAACGGAAGGAAATGAACCATGTAAAAAATAAACAACCTGCAGAGTTTGTGAAAGCCCAATCGCTGGGAAAAGATGAGTAGAACAAAGAAAGAGATGGTGGTAAAGGAGGCACAGGATCAGGCAGAATGAGAAAGAAAAGAAACCAACACATCCATATCCTGTAAGGTGATGGTCAGTTTGAGGACACAATAGACAGAGTAAACATACAACTGAATGCAACTGAATTATTACAGAATCGAGCAGAGGAAGAAGATGAGAATAAGCCTACAACCATAAATCTGAAGCTTGATACCAGAGCACAAAGAAACATTGTTCCACTCAGATTATACCAGAAAGTAGGGAGAGGTTGTGTATGTTTGTATTTTCTTTTGTATTTTCCCCTGAAATATTGTATTTGTGGATTTGTAAAAATGTAAATCTTTTGCACTACTTGGTAAAATTGAAAAACTTTCAACTCTCAAAAAAGTGTTGAGAATGTCAGAGTGTAAATAGTTGTAAACTGACCATATAGTTCCAAGATAAAAGACAGTTGACATCTTATGGCTAGCTGATCAGCATTTCTACCTGGATACAAGGCCCATGTGATTCACCTTGCCATGGAGATATGTTTTGAGAGGGGAAGGGTCTAAGATATTCCCCCAAACTCTCAGACAATGTTAGTCTGCCAGGATCCATGAGAGGGAGAGCAGCTATAGGCACTGTTGTTCACCTCACAAAAATGTGGGTGGGAGGGATACTCACTGTGAAAGGCAGCTTTGAGATTAGAAGTTCTCAGGCTGAGAAAGGAAAATAAAAATTGTACGTTCTGGAGCTAAGAATCACCTTGGACTGGTTTCAGAAGAACTGAATATCTACTTTTAAAAAAAAAAATTTTTTTTATTAAAGGTTTTCATAAAATATCAATAACAAAATGAAAAAGAAACCCAACAGGGTTAAGTACAGAACACAGTCCAGAAAAACAACCCTCCATACCCCCCTCCCCCCTGTACATAAATAATGAATTAACATTAACACCCCGACTTAATACAACAAGTATATACAACCCCTCAGACCCTCCAGTGTAAATAACAAAAACAAAAAAAAATAAAGTGACCCCCCGAGTTGCTGCTGCCATTGACCAATGTCTACCGCTCTGTCAGGAAGTCTAAGAATGGTTGCCACCGCCTAAAGAACCCTTGTACCGATCCTCTCAAGGCACATTTCACCCTCTCCAACTTAATAAACCCCGCCATATCGCTGATCCAGGATTCCACGCTTGGCGGCCTCGCATCCTTCCACTGAAGAAGAATCCTTCACCGGGCTACCAGGGACGCAAAGGCCAGAATTTCGGCCTCTTTCGCCTTCTGCACTCCCGGCTCCTCTGCCACCCCAAATATTGTGAGCCCCCAGCCCGGCTTGACCCTGGATCCTACCACACTCGACACCGTCCTCACTACGCCCTTCCAAAATTCCTCCAGCACTGGGCATGCCCAGAACATATGGGTGTGGTTTGCTGGGCTCCCTGAGCACTTAACACACCTGTCCTCACCCCCAAAAAAACGAATCATCCTTGTCCCGGTCATGTGTGCCCTGTGCAGCACCTTAAACTGTATGAGGCTGAGCCTCTGCGCACGATGATGAAGAGTTCACCCTTCCCAGGGCATCTGCCCACGTCCCTTCCTCAATTTCCTCTCCCAACTCCTCCTCCCACTTACTTTTTACCTCCACCACGAGGCCTCCTCTTCCTCCTGCATCACCTGGTAAGTTTCCGAGATCTTCCCCACTCCCACCCATCCCCCTGAGAGCACCCTGTCCTGTACTGTGTGTGGCCATAGCCGCGGGAATTCCGCCACCTGCCGTCTGGCAAACGCCCTTACCTGTAAGTACCTGAACGTGTTCCCCGGGGGAGCCCGTACTTCTCCTCCAGCTCACCCAGGCTTGTGAACCACCCGTCCACAAACATGTCCCCCAACTTTCGTTCCCCTGCCCTGTGCCACCCCGCAAACCCTCCACCTGTTCTTCCTGGGACGAACCGGTGGTTCCCCCGTAATGGGGTCCTCGCCGAGGCCCCCACTTCCCCCCCCTGTGCTGCCTCCACTGCCCCCAAATTTTGAAGGCAGCCACCACTACCGGGCACGTGGTATACCTCCTTGGAGGGAACGGCAGCGGCGCCATTGCCAGTGCCCCCAGACTCGTACCCACACAAGATGCCGTCTCCAGCCTCTTCCATGCGGCTACCTCCCACTCCATCACCCACTTGCGCACCATTGTCGCATTGGCGGCCCAGTAGTATCCACAGAGGTTGGGCAGCACCAGTCCCCCCCTATCTCTACTCCGCTCCAGGAACACCCTTCTCACCCTCGGAGTCCCTCGCGCCCACACAAACCCCATTATACTCCTGGTAACCCGCCTGAAAAAAGCCTTCGGGATAAACACGGGGAGGCACTGGAACAGGAACAAAACCTTGGGAGCACCGTCATTTTGATTGACTGCATCCTACCCGCCAAGGACAGTGACAACGCGTCCCACCTCTTGAACTCCTCCTCCATTTGCTCCACCAGGCTTGTAAAATTAAGCCTATGCAGGGCCCCCCAGCTCCTGGCCACCTGGACTCCCAGATACCTGAAGCTCCTCTCCGCCTTTTTTAGTGGGAGCTCGCCAATTCCCGTCTCCTGGTCCCCTGGATGAACTACAAATAGCTCGCTCTTCCCCATGTTGAGCTTGTACCCCGAAAAGTCCCCGAATTCCCTAAGAATCCTCATTACCTCCGGCATTCCTCCCACCGGGTCCGCCACATACAGCAGCAAGTCGTCCACATAAAGCGACACCCTATGCTCCTCCCCACCACTCACCAACCCCCTCCAGTTCCTTGACTCCCTCAGTGCCATAGCCAGGGGTTCAATCGCCAGTGCGAAGAGCAGGGGGGATAAGGGACACCCCTGTCTCGTCCCTCGGTGCAACCGAAAGTACTCGGACCTCCTCCTGTTTGTGGCCACACTCACCATCGGGACCTCATACAACAGCCTAACCCACCTGACAAACCCTTCCCCAAACCCGAACCTCTTCAGCACCTCCCACAGGATCCCCCACTCTACCCTATCGAAGGCTTTCTCAGCGTCCATCGCCACCACTATCTCCGCCTCCCCCTCCCTTGCCGGCATCATGATAACGTTCAAAAGCCTCCGCACATTCGCGTTCAACTGCCTCCCCTTCACAAACCCCGACTGGTCTTCATGGATGATCTGCAGCGCACAATCCTCAATCCTCGTGGCTAAGACCTTCGCCAGCACCTTGGCATCTACATTTAGCAAGGAAATCGGTCTGTAAGACCCACACTGCAGGGGATCCTTGTCCTGCTTCAGCATCAAGGAGATCAGTGCCCGGGGCATCATCGGGGGCAAAGCTCCCCCCCTCCCTTGTCTCATTGAAGGTCCTAACTAACAGAGGGCCCAACAGGTCCATATATTTTTTATAGAATTCGACCGGGAAACCGTCCGGCCCTGGTGCCTTCCCCGCCTGCATGCTTCCTATCCCTTTGATCAGCTCCTCCAGCCCAATCGGGGCCCCCAATCCCGCCACCAGTCCCTCTTCCACCTTTGGAAACCTCAATTGGTCCAGGAAGCGGCCCATCCCTCCCTCCTCCCGGGGGGGCTCGGATCGGTAGAATTCCTCGTAGAAGTCCCTGAAGACCCCATAGATGCCAGCCCCACTCCGCACCACACTCCCTCCCCTGTCCTTAACTCCCCCGATCTCCCTAGCTGCGTCCCACTTCAGAAGCTGATGCGCCAGCATCCGGCTTGCCTTTTCCCCATACTTGTAAATCACCCCCGGACCTTCCTCCGCTGCACCTCCGCCTTCCTGGTGGTCATCAGGTCGAATTCGGCCTGGAGGCTACGCCTCTTCCTCAACAATCCTTCCTCGGGCTCCTCTGCATACCTCATGTCTACCCTCACCATCTCCCCCACCAGCCTCTCCCTCTCCCCCCGCTCCCTCCACTCCTTGTGGGCCCTAATGGAGATCATCTCTGCTCACCACCACCTTCAGTGCCTCCCATACCATCCCCACTCGGACCACCCCGTTGTCGTTGGTCTCCAGGTACCTCTCTATACTTCCTCGGACCCGCTCGCTCACCTCCTCGTCCGCCAGCAGCCCCACCTCCAAGCCCCACAGCAGGCGCTGGTCCCTCTCCTCCCCCATCTCCAAGTCCACCCAATGCGGGGCGTGGTCCGAAATGGCTATTGCCGAATACTCAATATCCTCTACTCTCGCTATCAACGCCCTACTCAAGATGAAAAAGTCGATTCGGGAATAAGCCTTATGGACATGTGAGAAGAATGAAAATTCCCTAGCCCCCGGCCTTGCATATCTCCAAGGGTCCACCCCTCCCATCTGGTCCATAAACCCCCTCAGCACTCTAGCCGCCGCCGGCTTCCTACCCGTCCTAGACCTGGAGCGATCCAGTGCCGGGTCCAGCACTGTGTTAAAGTCTCCCCCCATTATCAAGCCCCCCATTTCCAAGTCTGGGATCCGACCCAACATACGCCGCATAAAACCCGCATCGTCCCAGTTCGGGGCATACACATTGACCAGTACCACCCTCTCTCCCTGCAACTTACCACTTCCCATTATGTACCTGCCGCCATTATCTGCCACAATGCTCGACGCCTCAAACGACACCTTCTTTCCCACCAAGATCGCCACCCCTCGATTTTTGGCATCCAGCCCCGAGTGAAACACCTGACCTACCCACCCTTTCCTCAATCTTACCTGGTCTGCCACCTTCAGGTGTGTCTCCTGAAGCATAACCACACCCGCCTTGAACCCCTTCAGGTGTGCGAACACGCGGGCCCGCTTAACCGGCCCATTCAGTCCCCTTACATTCCAGGTTATCAACCGGATCAGGGGGCTACCCGCCCCCCTCCCCCACCGACCAGCCATGACCCCTCCTCGGCCAGCCACGCGCCCGCACCCCACACCCGGCCCGTTCCCCATCCTAGCTGATTCTGAATATCTACTTAAAGGACAGTGTAAATTATATTTCTGAAGCGGGGTTTCAGCTGTGCTAAAATAAAAAAGTGTTCTGTTTAGTGGTTTAAAGCAGGGTTTTTCAAACTGCGGGTCGTGACCACGGGTGGGTCGCCGGCAGGTATCAGTGGTCGTGGGGCAATTAGTTGCGGCATTCCTCATCGCAGGAGAAGTGCCCAAGGGCTGCGACTGGCTTTTTCGAATGCAGGCTGTTACTGGCTTATAAATTGAGAATGCCGGCTGCGATCAGCTTTTAAATGTGAACGATGTAGTCTTCCCAGCAGAAGAGGTAGCAGAGAGCAGGTCACAAGCCCAGCACATACACTGATGTCATGCACGCTGTACATCTGTACTTTTGGTGCAAAATCACAGAGAGATCCCATGGCCATGTTAAATTGCTCTTAGTGTCCTAAAAGGTTAGATGGGGTTAATGGGTTACAGGGTTAAGGTGGAGGTGCGGGCTTGAGTGTAGGGTGCTCTTTCCAAGGGCCGGTGCAGACTTGATGGGCCGAATGGCCTCCTTCTGCACTGTAAATTCTATGATGATTCATCTATAATTTTCTAGCTGCGAGCAAGCAAGGCAACAAGACTGTGAAGAACTGATGATGGATCATTTTGTTATAAGGAAGAGAGGGCCAGAGATACAAACAGGCCGGAATCTCACAACTGAATCTGCTGGGGAGAGCTGCTCAGGAGAGCCAACGACAAGACAAAGCTGTGCTACAGTGAACTGCTCAGGAGAATCCATGGCAGGAAAAACAGTGCTAGTGTGAGCTGCACAGGTGAGTCCACGGCAGGACAAAGTAGTGCTAGTATGAGCTCCAGGGCCTCTGATAAACAGCCTACTAAGCAGAAACCAAAATCGGGAACAAAGCAATATAAAGATGATTTATTGAGGAATGGCTATGTTAATTGTGCAAATGCAGATCAAGATGCAAAGCCCAGTGTGTTTTCTGCAGGGAAGTACTGGCAAATAAGAATTGGATGCTAACTATATCTTACCTTGCAGACAGCTTTTCAATTCTAAACGAACTGAATCTCAAATTGCAAGGGAAGGATGATGATTGCTTTTGGCACTGTGAAGAAATAGATGCTTTCCAAATCATTGAAAGTTTGGCAAGTGCGAGTACAAAGCCAAAACTACTGCATATTCCCCACACTGCTATGGCACATCGAAGAAAACAGTGTTGTAAGGGAACTGTCAATAGACTGGCAAACCTTAATCAGTTGCATCTAGCTAGATTGATCAACGGTTTTTGTCGCTACTTTCCAGAGAAGTTTCAGAATTTGAAAAAGAGGTGGTGAAAAATCCTTTTGCGTTTGAGACCCCAGAGTCAATTATTAACTTCCAGCCAACTCCAAATGAAGAGACTGAACTTCTGCACCTCACCTGTGACGGCACATTAAAAATATGCCAAAATCCATGAGGCTGTTAGCATTTTGGAGTAGCATCGCCAAGGCATATCCAGTGCTGAGGAAAACAAGTATTTTTTTGCTTTTGCCCTTCACAATAACCTACATGCGTGACGTTGGATTTTCCGTCATCATAAAGGTGAAGACAGCACAAAGGAACCGGCTGAACTCTGCATCTGATATGCACATTGCCCTGTCCTCCCGTGAACCTGATTGGACTGAGATCATGAGAACCAAGCGAAAATGGTGTGTTGTGAAGGCTGGCTGGCGTGGGTTATGAAGGCTGACTGACGTGGGTCGTGACTGACGTGAGTCGTGACGGTTGGCCAACGTGGGTCCTGAAGGTCAGCCGGTTGGTAAAAATGAGTCCCGGGAAGAAAGTTTGAAAAACACTGGCTTAAAGTATAAGTTGTCTACAAAGATAGTGTTGAGTGATTAGTGCTTTTGGTCTTTTGTTGGAGTAAATGGCCTAAAATGTAAAATGTTGTCATGTCATCCTTTCAGCTATTAACTGGAAGTTCAAACTTATTTTAAGTTGTCAGGCTCTACGAAGATCAAGTGATCTGAGAAATGCCTTCAATGAAGCATTTGTGTCTAAACGTGTGATTATTTTGAATTTCTAGAAATAACAAGACATAACAGTATAGAAATAAAAAGTTTTTGAGAAATGCGAAGTGAGATATTTACCAGTTGGATGAAGAAAAACCCTGGCAAAGAATTTGTAGATGACAGTAATTGATTGAAAACGATGAAATGGAAGGTCATACTGAGAGATGATCACACCAGTTCCCTGCTGAATAAACTAAAATGCTAACGTGGCACAAGCTTTTGCAGGAACAGCATCCTAAAATTACTCACTAGGATGGAATGAGAACCGCCTTTTACTGTTCTCCTTACGATGCATTGTTTGGCTGACTCCCAAATGTTGTATCCAACTCGGATGTACTGTACCACCAAGCAGGATATTTTGCTGAAGAACACTGTTATATTTGGTAAATGTTAAATTTAATTGGTTGCTCACAATGACAAATGGGCAGGATTCTCCATCCAGCGCCACTAGAATTGCGAATCCCGATCGGGCGGAGAGTTGCGTGTCAGCCAAACATCGAGGTCGACGCTGAGCACCCAATGGAACACCATGCTCCGGCGCCTCGATAACGGCGTGAATGCGTTCCATACTGTGCTTCGGCGTGGACATACAAATTGCACACTAGCGGCCATTGCATATCATTAACCTGGCCCGGTATTCTCTGGCCTCCTGCGATGCTCCACCTCTGCCAGGCAGAAGAGACGACAGCGAGGTTCACATGTGGTATTTAAAATTGGGAAATAGGCACTGTGGCTGATGAGTGAGTGAGAGCAGGTAAGCCAAGTTTCCGAAGGTGAACCATGGGCTGGTCGGGGGAGGAGGGGTGGATGTCTGCCAGGGCCGTGTGGAGTGACCAGGAGATGTGCTGTGCGGTAGGGGTGCCCCACGGGACTGGGGTTTCCTGGCATGGGCCCCCATTTCCCAGACAAGTAGACAGAACCAGTGCGCCACACAAAGGACCCACAGCACACGGCAGCTATGATCCCTACAGGTGCCCACCCCCCCAGGCTTAGCCCCACCCATGGACCCAGTCTGCACGCATGCCACCAGCATGCTGTTGGTCGGTGGCACTGCGCCCACCCACCCTCACAACCTGGCGCCACCCTGAAGGCAGTGTATCACATGGTAGGCCCAAGGAGGACACCCACAGGAGGGCGCACGACAGGCCGAACGTACCACAGCCACAGTACCCCTGCCGGCAGCCACGGCTGGCGGGGCGAGAGGACCCCTGGTGCTAGGCACCGACGGGGCCAGAAGTGTAGTACAGATGGCAAAGTATCGGGGGAATGGCCGAGAGTAGGGATTGGTGGGGGGATTTATGTTGGGGCAGGGGTTGCAGTGAAAACCAGGGCCACTGTGCGGCTTTCTGGGCATGGGAGTACTCACCCTGCTAACCCTTTAGCCGGCCCTTTAACCCCTGCAGAAAATGGATTTCAGTATCGAACCAGGAGTGATTGGCATCTGCCTAGCCGCCGCAACCCTAGCGGATACACTGTGGTTCCATGAGCAGGAGCTGCTCGGGGAGGGCCCTGCAGAACAGGAGCCTGCCCCAGGGGAGCAGGAGCCAGCCGATGATATTGGCGAGCCAGCCACCCAATAGACCGAGGAGGAGGTGGGAAGGAGGTGTCACATCAGGTATACCAGCAGCGCCTGTCATATGAGGACCTGTCGGACTGAGCGTGTGGCCGAAGACTGCGGCTGAGTAGTGTTGCTCGTTTTAGCCTTAGTTTAATTGCTCTTGTTCTATCACCTTTGCTCTTGAGTCGCCAGGTATCTTTCTGATACCGCCACGTGGTTCAAGTCCAAGTAATGGTCAATAATCCAACACACTGCTTAGTAAGAGTTAAATCAACGCACATTTATTATATACAGTAATCAATACTTATACATTAATTCTACTTCTAAGCTACTTCCTACAACTAACAGGCCAATACTTAACTTTGGAAATGGCCCACCAGGTCAGGGAAACGAATAGCCTTTCATATAGGTTCTGAGCCTGCGGGATTCAAAGCTGATACGGGTCGATAGTCAGGAGTGTCTATCTTGTAGCGAGCGTTGGAGTAAGACCTCCTGTTCTTGCGGCTGATGTAGAGGGTCAGCAGAAGGGTCTCGAAGGGTGCGGAGAGGAGAAGAAGGGTCGATTTGAACTTGGCCCCTATTCTTATAGTCCCCAGGGGCTTCCCGCCTCTCGGGGCGGACCTTGTACCTGGTTCCAAGTGATTGGACTTGGTCCCAATCACTTGGTTCGATATTCTCCAATGCTGGAGCGATTCCTTGATCGATGGGCGGTTTCGGGGTGGTCATTCACCTCTCTTTGTGTAAGCTCCTGCTGGCGCCAAAAAGTCTGGGTTGGCTTTGTGTTTCTAATTTGTAGCATATTGTTCCCGGGGATTGCTACTTAATATGCAGATGGCTGGTGTGTTGTTGTGTTGATGGCTGCAGGTATCGATTCTGTCTGGCCTCCCCAGAGGCGAATACACTGTTTTACCTGTAGCTGTCTGTTTGAGTCCTGTTGGCTGATTTTCCCATCAGCCTTTTCCGTTTGCCATTTTAAATCGGGGTTTGGCCATTCTAATCGGGTGTTAGCCATTTTAAGCAGCTACATTCCCTCCTTGTGATCCTAACGCGAAGCGTGAAGGATCACATCATGATTGTTACTTTCCATTCCCTGACCGGGGGACACACCTTCTACATGGCCTCTGCACTGACCATAGCTATGCACAAAAGAATTTTCACTAACAATTCTAAGGGCGCTATGTCAGACAGGGACATGCATTACAAAACAATAAACTTGGAACCTCTAATTTATCCTTAATATACTACACTCACTTAAACATTCCATTATCCTACCTTCCTCACTCATACAAACAAAATCATAGCATTTCATACAATCTTTCCTGGCTTGGCAGTCAAGCGCAGGATCATACAATTTTGCTCATGAAAACGTTTTTTTTTCATCTCTTTATTTACAACAATAAACGCAAGTGAATGCACTTTATTATTTTATTATAGATCACGGGGGTCGGGGGTCTGGTCGTAACTGAACATAGGGGATCTGATCCTATATACCGGGGTTCGAGCGCGGTAGGCTCTCCTTCTCCATTTACGTAGGCGCATAGTCTGCACTACACAGCAGAGTATCGCCAACGCTAACAGTGTTTCGATCACATAGGACAGGGAGTACCAGGTTATGAACCTGGCACACCAAGAAGATTTAATGTCGCTGGCGACTGGGCTCTGGGTACTGCGGGGCAGTGAAACATTAACGGCTGGGGGTTTAAAGTCATGGGGTTCACAGTCACGCGCAACCAAATGTCCATATATAGTATGTTGATCAAGATGAAGGAAGTCCTTATGGCTGTTCTCTTTCCTTCTCTTTCTTCTCTTCTCTTTATTTTCTCCGGTCCTGGAGCTTCTGGAGTTCTGTAGAAACAAGCATAGTATCTGTAACTATCTTTGTTTAATATCTGGTATGCTAGTGTGTCTGTCCTTTGGTGCCAATTATTCCCTTTATAATTGGTCATTATGTGTGACTCCCTTATTTATTTTTTTCAAAACAAATTTTAGGACACGGCGCACTTCCCAATCATGAACCAGTGCTGAGTTACCATCCAAATGTTCCAGGATGTAAATAGCAGATGGCGAGCAACCTAAAGGTTCCCTAAACAAACAAAAACTTTTTGAAATGAAAAATGTCAAAATGAGGTGCGTATGGGCTGCAACGGGTAAGAGATGGATGGAGACCCCGGGTAGGACGGCTACTAATGCCGTATCTCTCCTACCCGAGCGTAGTTGACCAGCGGGGGGGGCCCCAGGCAGGGCGGGTCTCAGGCCGTTTCTCCACTGCCTGAGCAACCGACAAGAACGGGCAAAAATGTAGTCATCGTGGTGGGGCTGCCGTAGTGGTTCTATCCTTCGAACCAGAAGGGCAGTTATGATCGGGCGTCTGATACCCGAACAAGTATCAGCTGAAAAGCTAGTTCCTCTGAACGAGCGTGTGGCAACGGTGGGTCTCTTGACCAGTCTCTGCAGCCAAGCTAGTTCCGCTGAACAAGCGTGTGGCAGTGAGAAAATTCTCCTGTCGGACATACAACATGTAACAAATTTATAAACAACATAAAACATTCTGCAGGTTCCATCAGAAAGGAGAACACTTTTCCCAAGCGGTTCCTTTAAAACATCATCTGGACACCTCAGTCCTCGGCTGCGAACAGGGTCGCAAAGGGGTTGGCGGTTTGGGAGTCAGACCCAAGGTCGTCCTTTTCTCCCGGGTGCCAAACTAGTGGATTAGGGCTGAAAGGGCTGCATGGTGTGAGTTGGGGTTGCTCTCGTCGTTGCGGACGAGTCTGTATGAGTTGTCACGGTGCCAGTAATTGGTGTCTAGTTGTGTGGGGACAAAATCGGGGTCGTCAGTGTGGTTCGGTGGTCGGTGGTGGGGTTTGATCAGGAAAGTGATCAGGAAGGGATCACTTGGATCGAAGTCAGAGTCGCTGGGTGTGGGTCCGGTTGCATGGGGATAGTAGGAAGGCGTGCTGTGGCTATCGTCCGACTGCTGCTGCAGTCTGTGGGCGTTCCAGGGCGGAGTGTATATTTCAGGGGTGGAGTCGAGGTTGAGTCCGTGGCTGGGCTGGACGTGGTGGGGGTTGGTAGGGTTACGTTGGCTGTGGGCGGGGTGTGGTGTGCTGCGTCAAGCATGACGTGGTGTGCGTGATTCGACTGTGTTCCATAAGCCTTCAACTGGTTTATATGAAACCACGCAGTCTTACCATTGGGGTACTTTATTTTGTAAACGGATGGGCTTACTTTGTCCGCAATGGAATACGGACCCGAGTATTTAGGTGACAGGAATGTGCTGGGGTTATATACAGAAAGCATTACTTGCTGTCCGATATCGTACTGAGTCGCATGCACTGTCTTGTCGAAACAAGCCTTGCTCTGTTTCTTTTTGGTGCCCAATTTTACTGCGGCTGCTAACTGAGCCGTTGTAACATTTGCAACTAATTGCTCCACGGCTTTCTCGTGTGTGAGGGCCGTTACTTCGGGGCTGGTCAGGTCTAAACCTAACAAGTATTCTGTGCCTCTCATGGGGCGGCCGGTCATGAGGGTGTGTGGGGTGTAACCTGTGGATGTAGAAATAGTGTTATGCATCAGCGCAAAAGGCAGGACTGAGTCCCAAGTGGTGTTGTTCTGCTGGACCATTTTTCTGAGGGTGTATTTTAGGGTCCGATTCATGCGCTCCACGATACCACTCGACTGTGGGTGGTATGCTATGTGGAATTTTTGGGTGATGCCAAATATTGTGAGGACGTTCTGCATGACACGTCCCGTAAAATGGGAGCCTTGGTCAGATTCAATGCTGTGGGGGAATCCCCATCTTGTAAAGATGTGGTGGGTTAGAATCTTGGCTGTGGTTTTTGCAGTGTTTGTGCTGGCTGGAAATGCTTCCACCCATATTGTAAAGGTGTCTATGACCACAAGTACATATTTATAGCCATTCCTGCAAGGGGGCAATGGACCTATAAAATCAATCTGGAGGTTAGTCCAGGGGCCATTAACTGGTCGGGTGTGGCTGAGTTGGGCCTTTTTGGCATATCTATCGGGGTTATTCTGCGCACAGATAAGACAATTTTCTATGTAATGGCTTACATCTTCCTTTAAATTTGGCCACCAACAAAGCTGTTTGAGATGGGCTGTAGTGGGATTGATTCCCTGATGTCCATGACTGTCATGGAACAAACAAATCAATTGGTTCCTGTCCTGTTCAGGAACCACATAAAGGGTGTCCTTTAACACCACACCGTCATGTGTGGTCAGTGTATTTCTGAACCTCTCGTAGGAGGCTGGAAACTTCCCCTTTACAATCTCCGTGAGATTGCTGTCCTGCTTCTGGGCCTCCACTAGATCCTCGATCTTTGTCTGTGTGACCTGAACTGCACTCACTGGCGCGCTTTCGGGGGGTTTCCAAAAATACCCCTGTCTGGAACCTGCCTTAGCCAGTGCGTCGACTTTTACATTTCCAGGGGGGGAGGAACAATGGTGGCTGCGGACTTTGATGATCCCAAAAGTCCTGTTCTGGGCTTTTTCTAAAATATGGCGGAGCAATGGGGCTGAGGGGAGGGGTTTTCCGTCTGCAGAAACAAATCCTCTTGCTTCCCACGCAGGCAGAAATTCCGTAAGGCTGTTACAGACATAGAGGCTGTCCGAGTATATGTCTGCTAGGCTGGGGAAGGAATCTGGGTGCTCAACTATATATGCAATGGCCGCAAGCTCTGCTGCCTGCGCGCCTAAGTGTGCGGGTAGTTTCAACGATATTTCCTCGAGGGCGTGTCCCTGCGCGTCCTCGACATAGATCCCGCAACCTGTTATGCGCTTCCCATCCAAGACTGTGGAAGATCCATCCACATAAATCTTAATGGGCTCACACGTGTCCGTGTGCGGGGGGCTCTGAGTTGAATTACCTATCTTTCTGGGGGGTGTTTTTGCGATAAAGGGGCCTGTGTTGTGGTGTGGAGAGATAATCTCACATTCATGAGGGGTTCCGGGATACTGTAAATTGTCGGCTAAGTAGGTATGTGTCTTTGTCCTTTTCACAGTGATGTCCCGTCCCTGCAAGAGAAGAGTCCATCTGGCTGCTCTTATTTGGCTTACTGTACCGTCCTTGAGTCGTCCGTCCAGTAAAAGTTGGGTGGGGGTGTGCTCGGTCAGAATTGTGATGGGGTTCAGTCCGGTAATATTTGAAGAGTACTGGACTGCCCAGAAAACTGCGAGCAGGTGCCTCTCACAGGCTGAAAATCCCTGCTCCACAGCATCTGAAAGTCGGGAGGCGTAAGCTACGGGTCTTAACTGGTCATGCCGTTCCTGGAGGAGCACGGCTGAAAGGGTGCAGTCTGTGGTCGCTACCTCTATGGCATAAGGGGAAAGCGGGTCTGGAACTTGTAGTGTGGGGGCGGCTATGAGTGCCTGTTTTAAAGAGTCCACAGCATCCATATGCTGCGGAAGCCATTCCCAGGGGGCTCCTTTCTTTAGGAGATCTGAGAGGGGCGCTGCCTTGCTGGCGAAACCGTCAATGTGGTTTCAGCAGTAGCCAACCAATCCTAAAAACGACCGGAGGGCTGAAACGTTCTGGGGAAGGGGCAATTTAGCAATCGAGTCAATCCTTTTATGCTCGATCTCGCGTTTACCGTGCGTGATAATTGTTCCCAAAGATATCACTTTTTCTTCCAAAATCTGGGCCTTTTTGGGGTTGACTTTACAACCAATTGAATGTAATAGTTCCAGGAGTTCGGACAGACGCTCAATGTGCTCTTCCTTGGTGTCTGTCTGCAGTAGTAGGTCATCTACATACTGTACCAGACATTCGGTGCGAGAAAACTTTGCTAATCCATTTGCCAGCTGTTGGTGGAAAATGGAGGGGGAGTTGTGGAAGCCTTGTGGCAGGCATGTCCACGTGTACTGCTGTGCTTTAAAGGTGAAGGCAAATTTATACTGGCACGCCTTTGCCAATGGAATGGACCAGAATCCATTACTGATGTCCAAAACCGTGAAGTAGCAGAAATTGAGTCCCTGCTTGAGCATGGTCTCGGGACTTGTTGCTACGGTGGGGGCTGCTGCGGGGGTGACTTTGTTGAGTTCCCGATAATCAATGGTCAGTCACCATGATCCATCGGGCTTTCTCACTGGCCAAATCGGGGCATTATTAGTGAAGGCTACTGATCTAAGTATGCCCTGCTCTAATAAGCTTTCTATTACTTTTAAGATTTCTCCCTCTGCTTCTAGGGGAAATCCGTACTGTTTCTGGGGTCTAGGGTCAGGTCCTGTTATTTGTACGGAGCCAGTCATCCGTCCACAGTCGTGCTTGTGGGTCGCGAATGCTGCCCTGTTCTTTTGCAGAACTGCCCTAACCTGCTTGTCCGTACTAAGCGTGGTCGGGTTGAACCAAAATTCGCCTACGGCACTAATTTTGTTCATATATTCACCTATGTTGAGCGTTGCGGGGGCTCTTGCGGATTTCGCCATCTTCCAGACTCACTGGTTGACTGGATCGAATGATAGGTTGTGGGAATTCATAAAATCAATTCCCAGAATGTGTTCTGCTGTGTGGGGCAGGTCAACTAAAACCACGGGTGTTTGGTGGTGATGGTTCCGATTTGAATGGGTACAGGGGCTGTGATGTGTCCCTGCTGTGAGTGGCCTGTAAAGCCGCTGAGGGTGATCATGGCTGTAGTGGGCCACGTGTCCTTTTGAAATAGGGTGGAGGAATTTATGGTGGTGCGGTACCCTCCAGTGTCCCAGAGAAATTCGATAGGCTGTCCCCGAATTTTCGCTGCAACGACTGGTCGTCCTGACCTATCCCTAAGGGTGTCGCAGACCCAACTGGGGGAGCCCGTACACCGTCAGTCCGTTCCTGTCAAGTCCGTCTGATCCGAATGGGCGCTAACGCTATGGATGGGCTCTGTCTTTTTCTTAATCAGAGAGCCTGTCTGTTGGGCTCTCTGTGGCTTTTTAGGGCCATTGCATTCTTTTGCGAAATGTCCCAACTGTCCGCAGTTGTAACACTCTTGTGACTTGGGTGGGGGGCTGTTCTTTCCCTCATTTACCCATGCGGTGTTCGGGTGTGTTGTTTTTACTGCCTGCATGTCTGCGCCGGCCTGCTTTTCCTCGCTATTTTTAACCGTGGGTTTACTTTGAACAGATTGCTCCCAAACGCAGGACAATCTTTTCACCACCCACTTCTCGTTATGGGCCTCCTCAGAGGGATCGTAACTCATACAGGCTTTCTGTCCTGTATCTGTGGCATGGGAGATAAGGGTGTGGGTCCATTTGGCCATGTTGTCTGGGGACAAATGGGCACGGTCTGGTGTTACCCCAGGGTGAATAACACGACACTGTCCAGATTAGAGATCAAGAAAAATCACACATTGGTGAGGGTGTTAAACTGAATCTGCTGGTTCTGGTGATTCTTAAATGTTCCATGACACTTTTTTAACCACACTCTTACTGAACCCTATAAATGAACTGCGCATTGCAATAGTTTTCTTCTTCCGCAGTCACTTGCCAATGAGTATGATTGTCCACCTAAGAAAATCTATGTCACTGGTTATGGGTTATCTGTGTCCTTGTGTGGCTGATGAGCCCGGTCCTAGAGCCGCTGCAGGGCTTGTCTGTATGGGAGGTGTGCTGGTTTCTTCTAGGTAGACTCCTTGTGTGGGACATCTTTTAATATGGGAATGCTTTTGTACATCAGCCGACACACAGCCCTTGACATAAGGTAGGTCCAGTTCCAGTGGCGAGGAAAACCTCGGCAACTGGGGATCTCTCAACTGCGGTAAACCTCATCTGCCATCGGAGCCATTGATATCATATGAGTAACATCCGCCTGATCCGCTGTTGAGGACATTAAAGCTGTGACTCAGTGGGTTATATTTTTACATCTGTGCCAGAGGTTGTGTGTTCAAGTCACTCTCGAAGATTTGAGCACCTGTCAGCTGACAACCAATGCAATATTGAAGTGATACTTCACTATCTGAGTTGCCGGGGGTTAAATTGTTTAGTCCCCGAAAATGGGGGCAATGATTTTGGTGCGCTCTGTTTTTTTAAAAATATTTTTTATTAAGGTTTTTTAACAACACAATTTTTCCCCTTACAAACAGTAAGTATAACAAAATAACGCAAAATCTCCCTGAGCAAGATATATACATGGCAAGATGGTATATTTACATAGCTTTATACACTGGCTCTTGGCCGCACGTACCGTTTATCCCCACCCTCCATGCCATCTCCCGCTCGCCCATCCCCTCAAACAATCTCTCGTTCACCCCCCACCCCCCCCCCCCCCACCCCCAGGGTTGCTGCTGCTGACCGACCTTCTTCTAACGCTCCGCGAGATATTCTAGGAACGGTTGCCACCGCCTGTAAAACCCCTGTGCAGACTCTCTCAAAGCAAACTTAATTCTCTCCAATTTTATGAACCCTGCCATGTCGTTAATCCAGGCCTCCAGGCTAGGGGGCTTCGCCTCCTTCCACAATAGCAAGACCCTTCGCCGGGCTACTAGGGACGCAAAGGCCAGAATTCCGGCCTCTTTCGCCTCCTGCACTCACGGCTCATCCACTACTCCAAATATTGCTAGTCCCCAGCTTGGCTTGACCCGGACTTTCACCACCTGGGATATTACTCCCGCCACACCTCGCCAGAACCCCTCCAATGCCGGGCATGACCAAAACATATGGACAT
The DNA here is from genome assembly GCF_047496885.1 of Scyliorhinus torazame. Classification (NCBI taxonomy): domain Eukaryota; kingdom Metazoa; phylum Chordata; class Chondrichthyes; order Carcharhiniformes; family Scyliorhinidae; genus Scyliorhinus; species Scyliorhinus torazame. The sequence goes on along the minus strand of NC_092709.1, from coordinate 49,680,617 downwards.
GGTTCGCCGGGCTCCCTGAACATCTTTCACATCTATCCTCTATTCCAAAGAACCTACTCAGCTTCGCCCTCGTCAAATGTGCTCTGTGAACCACCTTAAATTGTATCAAACTGAGGCTGGCACATGAGGAGGAGGTATTAACCCTACCCAGGGCATCAGCCCATAGCCCTTCCTCAATCTCCTCCCCAGCTCCTCCTCCCATTTACCTTTCAATTCTTCTACTAGCGCTTCCCCATCTTCTTTCATCTCTTGGTATATTTCCGACACCTTGCCCTCCCCGACCCATACCCCCGAGATCACCCTATCTTGAACTTCTTGTGCCGGGAGCAACGGAAATTCCCTCACCTGTCGCCTCACAAAAGCCCTCACCTGCATATATCTAAATGCATTTCCTGGGGGTAACTCAAATTTCTCCTCCAGTGCCCCTAGGCTCGCAAATGTCCCGTCAATGAACAGGTCCCCCATTCTTCTTATCCCCACCCGATGCCAGCCTTGGAACCCCCTGTCCATCTTCCCCGGGACAAACCGGTGGTTACCCCTGATCGGGGACCACACCGATGCTCCCATTGCACCCCTGTGCCTTCTCCACTGGCCCCAGATCCTTAGTATTGCCGCCACCACCGGGCTTGTGGTGAATTTTGTCGGCAAGAGCGGCAGCGGTGCCGTTACCAACGCCCCCAGGCTCGTTCCTTTACAGGACGCCACCTCCATCCTCTTCCATGCCGCCCCCTCTCCCTCCATGACCCACTTGCGGATCATCGCCACGTTTGCTGCCCAGTAGTAACTCCCTAGGTTTGGCAAAGCCAACCCTCCTCGGTCCCTGTTGCGTTCCAAGAACCCTCTCCTAATCCTCGGGGTCTTATTTGCCCACACATACCCCATAATACTCCTACCTACTCTCTTGAAAAAGCCCTTAGTGATCACGATGGGGAGGCACTGAAACACGAACAAAAACCTCGGAAGGACCACCATTTTGACCGACTGCACCCTACCCGCCAACGAGAGCGGGAGCATGTCCCATCTTTTAAAATCCTCCTCCATTTGCTCCACCACCCTCGTCAAATTCAGTTTATGTAGGGCCCCCCAACCTCTGGCTATCTGGATCCCCAGATACCGAAAACTCCTCTCCGCCCTCCTCAGCGGTAGGTCCCCTATCCCTCTTTCTTGGTCCCCTGCCTGTAATACAAAAAGCTCACTCTTCTCTACATTAAGCTTGTAGCCCGAGAACTCTCCAAACTCCTTCAGAGTCTGCATGACCTCCACCATCCCCTCCATTGGGTCCGCCACGTATAGCAGCAGGTCATCCGCATATAGCGATACCCGATGCTCCTCTCCCCCGCGGACTATCCCCCTCCATTTCTGAGACTCCCTATGTGATATGGCCAAGGGTTCGATCGCCAATGCAAACAACAGGGGGGACAGGGGGCACCCCTGGCTCGTCCCTCGGTACAGCCGAAAGTACTCCGACCTCCGCCGGTTCGTCACTACACTCGCCACCGGGGCGCTGTAAAGGAGCTTAACCCAGCTAATAAACCCTCCCCCGAACCCAAACCTGCGCAATACCTCCCAGAGGTACTCCCACTCTACTCGGTCAAAGGCTTTTTCCACGTCCATAGCTGCCACTATCTCCGCCTCTCCCTCCTCCGATGTCATCATTATCACGTTTAAGAGCCGCCGCACATTGGTATTTAACTGCCTGCCCTTTACGAATCCCGTTTGGTCCTCGTGAATCACCCCGGGACACAGTCCTCAATCCTAGTGGCCAGTACCTTCGCCAATAGCTTAGCATCCACATTGAGGAGCGAAATCGGCCTGTACGATCCACATTGCAGTGGATCCTTGTCTCGCTTTAGAATCAAGGAGATTGTCGCCTCCAACATTGTCTGGGGCAGGGTTCCCTCCTCTCTTGCCTCGTTGAAGGTCCTCACTAGTAGCGGGGCCAGCAGGTCCACATATTTTCTATAGAACTCCACCGGGAACCCGTCCGGCCCCGGGGCCTTCCCCGCCTGCATGCTCCCCAAACCCTTACTCAACTCCTCCAACCCAATTGGTGCCCCCAAACCAACCGCCTCCTGCTCTTCCACCCTCGGGAACCCCAGCTGGTCCAGGAATCACCTCATCCCCCCTTCCTCCCCTGGGGGCTGGGATCTGTACAGCTCTTCATAGAAGTCCTTGAATACCTTATTTATTTTCATTGCACTTCGAACCGTGGCTCCCCTTCCATCTTTGATTCCCCCTATTTCTGTCGCTGCCGCCCTCTTACGGAGCTGGTGCGCCAGCATCCGACTAGCCTTTTCCCCGTACTCGTAAGTCGCCCCTTGCGCCTTCCTCCACTGTGCCTCCACCTTGCCTGTGGTCAGCAGGTCAAACTCCGTCTGGAGGCGTCGCTTTTCCCCAAGTAATCTTTCCTCCGGGGCCTCTGCGTATCTCCTGTCCACTCGCAAGATCTCCCCCACTAACCTCTCCCTTTCCATTCCCTCTGTCTTCTCCCTATGAGCCCTGATGGAGATCAGCTCTCCCCTGATCACCGCCTTCAACGCCTCCCATACCACCGCCACTCGCACCTCCCCGTTGTCATTGGCCTCCAAGTACCTTTCAATACACCCCCTCACCTTCCCACACACCACCTCATCGGCCAGCAGCCCCACATCCAGCCGCCACAGCGGGCGCTGGTCCCTCTCCTCTCCCAGCTGCAGTTCCACCCAGTGCGGGGCATGGTCCGAAACGGCTATGGCCGAATACTCCGTCCCCTCCACTCTCGGGATGAGCGCCCTGCCCAGAACAAAGAAATCTATCCGGGAGTAAGCCTTATGCACGTGGGAGAAAAAAGAAAATTCCCTGGCCTGCGGTCTTGCAAACCTCCATGGGTCCACTCCCCCCATCTGATCCATAAACCCCCTAAGTACCTTGGCCGCCGCCGGCCTCCTTCCCGTCTTTGATCTGGAGCGGTCCAGTTCTGGGTCCAGCACCGTATTGAAGTCCCCTCCCATTATCTGTCCTCCTACCTCCAGGTCCGGAATGCGCCCCAACATGCGCTTCATAAATCCCGCATCATCCCAGTTCGGGGCGTATACATTTACCAACACCACCCACGTCCCTTGCAACCTACCACTCACCATCACATATCTCCCTCGATTATCCGCTACGATAGTCTTGGCCTCAAATGACACATGCTTTCCCACCAGAATTGCCACCCCTCTATTTTTTGCGTCCAATCCCAAGTGAAATACCTGTCCTACCCATCCCTTTCTTAACCTGACCTGGTCCGCCACCTTCAGGTGTGTCTCTTGGAGCATTGCCACGTCTGCCTTCAGTCCCTTCAAGTGCGCGAACACTCGAGCCCGCTTCACCGGCCCATTCAGGCCTCTCACGTTCCACGTTATCAGCCGGATTGGAGGGACTCTCACCCCCCCGCCAACTAGCCATCTCCTTTTCTGGGCCAGTCCCTTGTCCTCGTCTCCCTCACTCTCCAGTCCCCCAGCCGGGGGACCCCCGTCCCAGCCACCTCTTCTGTGTCCCGTTCTCTTTCGGCCAGTGCAGCAGCAACCCTTTCCCCCCCCCCCCTTCCCCCCTTCCCTCCTCTTCCCCCCTCCCCCCCCCGCTAGATCCCCGTCTAGCTTTTTTGCTCCCCCCATATCCCTCCCGTAAGTCAGCTGACACCTGCTGACCCCGGCTTCCCCCGCCATCCCTTTGACCCCCCCGTGTGGGAATCTCCCAATCAATGTACATTCCTTTGTTCCCCTTCCCGCCTTTCTTGCCGCGCGCGGGAAAGACAACCCCGTGCTTTCCAAAGCCTACCCCGCCCCCCCATGGCGCTGCTCCTGTCGTGGCCTTGTCCCTCTCCCCCAGCCTATATAGCATTTTCTGCGCGTGGTTGACCCCCTATGTACAACAACCATCATACTTCAACCCTCAAACACCCCCCTCCCACACAAACCCTCAATTAGAGTCCAATTTTTCAGCTAGTATAAAGGTCCACGCCTCTTTGGGCGTTTCGAAGTAGTGGTGTTGGCCATTATGTGTAACCCACAGTCGCGCTGACTGCAACATTCCAAATTTCACTCCTTTCCGATGCAGCACTGCTTTGGCCCGGTTGAAACCCGCTCTCCGCTTAGCGACCTCCGCGCTCCAGTCTGGGTATATTCTGATCTCCGCATTGTCCCACTTGCTGCTCCGTTCCTTCTTGGCCCATTTCAGGACCCTCTCTCTGTCCGTAAACCGGTGACATCTCACCACCATCGCCCTTGGCGGCTCTTTTGCCTTGGGCTTCCTCGCTAGCACTCGGTGCGCCCCATCCAGCTCCAGCAATCCCGGGGGGGCCTCCGCACCCATCAGCGTCCCGATCATTGTGCCCGCATATGCCGCGGCATCGGCCCCCTCCACTCCTTCTGGGAGACCCAGGATCCTCAAGTTGTTTCTCCTTGATCTGTTTTCCAGGTCTTCGAGTCTTCCCGCCCACGTCTTGTGCAGCGCCTCGTGCCGCTCCACTCTCTCCGCCAGGCCCACGAGCTCGTCGTCGTTCTCACTCACTTTTTCCTGGATCTCCTGGATCTTCACCTCTTGGGCTTTCTGCGTTGCTACAAGCCTTTCAATCATTGCCAGTATAGGCACCACCATCTCCTTACGCAGCTCCTCGAAGCAGCACTTGATGAACTCTTTCATCTCCTCTCTGTCCGCGGGCACCGCCATTTTTCTTTTTTCTTCTTTCTTCTCCAGCTGCTCCAGGGCCGCTTTTTTCGCCGTTTCGCTGCGGGTCCGATCCATGCAGGTTTGTAGGGGACCTTTCTCCTTCCTTCCCCACGGGTTTTTTTTTAAAGTGCCGTTGGGGCTCCGTTAGCGGGCCCAAAAGTCCGTTTTCGCGGGAGCTGCCGAATCGCGCAGCTTAGCTCCGCATCGCCGCAACCTGGAAGTCTTTTGGTGCGCTCTTAACCTGCACAATTCAGTAGAACGCAGGCAGCATGCCATCTTGTCTAACCCCCACGCAGAAGACTGGGCTCTAATGGGAAGGGACATTGCCAAGGCTGTGGTCCTTGGTAGGGCTGAAGTCAATGTGGATGAAGTTATCCGCTTACCTAGACCTTCTCAACCCACTTCTACCTCATCCACATTCTCTTCTAACACAGAAGCGTCTTAGGGTGGAAGATTGCAGCTCTTACTTTCTCTTCCCCGCTCACCATAATCTTCTCCCTTTTTCCCTTCAGATACCCAAGCATTGCAATCTGCCCAGGCAGTGGAGGAAGAGCCAGAAGAGGGTGAAGATCGATGAAGACATAGTGTGCAATTTCAGTCTCAACCACCTGCTCAGTTACTGATACTTTATGTAGCTTGGAAAAGGATAGTAAAATAGAAGAAATATACCAACATCTAGACTGTAAATGCCTGATGATCTCTGCATAGTTAATGCATGTATGCCAACCCTTTTACCAATGTAGCAACTAGTGCACTGTGTCAGAATTGTGCACATTCTATGTACTATTCATGCCAATTTTGTAACTTTAAGGCGCTCATATCAGCCAAACGAACCCAATTTCACCACTGCCATCTTTTGAAGAAGGCATTAAACCGGCATCCTGGTTGCCTGCTTAGGTAGATATAAA